>NW_028322246.1:8355000-8655000 GCF_059928025.1 Delphinapterus leucas | reverse complement strand
ACTGGCCACAAAGCAGCGGGATTTCCTCAAGCCCTATTCTGTTTCCATGGGCAACCCTAGCTTTTAGTCAATTCGTCTTCCTGATTGGAAATTAGAGTGACATGTGCCTGTCCGAACACCTAGGACTTGTCTCTCATTGTTCCTCCTCCTTCTGCTTCATTCTCTGGACAAATTCCAAACTGTATGCAACAGGATGTTGACAGTGCTGACATCTCCAAGTGGGAAGACTGTTCGTAAAGACGCTGGAGGGGTGAACCCGAGCACCAGGAGATGAGGAGATGAGATGCCTTTTCCAAACTCTTCCCGATCAGACGGTATACCATCTTCTGGGTGTGACAGGCATATTTTAGCTGTAGGAAGTGTCCCATTCATGTGAGGAGAACACCAGGGCTTTTTCAAAATCACTGTCTCTCCACAACCCAAACTGGGGAATTTTTTAAGCTACGGCTACACATATGTTCATTAAGGGCCTTGGGAAGTAGGCAGAGTCCAAACTTTAGATGATTGAAGTCTTCAGGGTCAGAAGCACTCACCACCGGCTTCCGTTAGGTTCCATTTTAACTGTCATTAATAGATGATGTCAATAAAAATATCTATTCTTTTTTCAGATTATTTCCCCTTATAGGTTTTTGCAAAATATTGAGTGTAGTTCCCTGTGCTGTACAGTAGTTCCTTGTTGATGATCGATTTTATACATAGCAGTGTGTATGTGTTAATCCCAAACTGTTAATTTATCCCTCCTCCCACCTTTCCCCTTTGGTAATAATAAATTATAAGATTTTATACTTCTCAGAAATGGGGGAGCTGAAAGAGAGGTATCATTTTCAATGGAAAAGCATTTAAAACAAGATTGAAGCTTTAACCAAGATTATTAGATGTACATCCTTGGAAAGAAATCACTTCGTTTCTCTAGTATTGACCTGACAAATAAGACAAACCTTTCACTGAACTTGCTTATAATAAAGTGATGGAAATATCAAATGGAAGTGTTAGAAACATCTTATTTTACCCGAGCCTTATACACTGTTCTATGTTAATTACAGTTTGGCTCACACATCTGTTCATTGAAGTTACAATGTTCTCAATTTCTGTTACTGATCCTCCAGAGTGGACCCCAACAAGTGTCCCCCTGCCCAGTGTCATTGGAGCCAACAGATCGAGACTGAGTTTGGTTCAGAAGCAAAGGAAACTTTATATTTTGATCAGAGAATGCAGAGGTGAGAGCATGTGCTACCCCGTGGGCTGTGGGCTGGGCTGCTGTGTAGAGATCCTGTCAGAGTCAGTGGGAGGGAGGGGGCGGAGCTCTCGAGGGCCCGGTTGGCTGCAGCTCAGACTCTATATCGCGGAGTCTGCACTGTGCTCCAGGAGCTGAAGTGTCGACCCAGCCATTCTGCACTAGGAAATCTGGTCTGAAGTGCCGGCTGTTGAACCTCTGTATGCGGGACCCTAGGAGCACGTGAAATTAGACAAAGCACAAAGGATAAAAAAGGTTAGACTTTATTTTATTGCCCAGATTCTATTTTTATCTCCCAGGGATTTTTAAGGGGCTTTGCCTGGGACAAACCCCTCTTCTGCATTTTGTCCCCTTCCTCATTCTTAGAGTGCTGAGGGTGCAGACCCTTCATCTGTAACTGCTGAGTGCTGAGTTAGGAGCCCTCATACCTGTGGGATAGGGTCTGAACTTCTCCCCAGCAGCCTCCAGGTGACGTTGTTTGTCCGCAGGCCTCCTGCCTCCCTGCTCGTCCGCCTGAGCACAAGTATTGGTAGTGTTATAGATTCTAATGACCTTTAAGGGTCCAGGAAGGAGATGTGCAGTGACGCTGTGAGGTCCAGTTTCACCCCGCCCCACATTTGTTCGGCCACCTTAGGCTGACCGTTTCTGCCAGCCTAGATGCTCTGACCAGTAGTCTGTGCTTTCTTCAGTTAGGCCCCTGAATTAACGTAAAAACAGCACCAGGTGTCAGCACCCTGACTGCTCAACTCCCAGACAGTCCAGGGTCAGTGGTGATGAAGGACCATGATGGCCACTGAGTCAACAGCCTTTTGAAGTATACAGGAGTCCAGCCGGTCTTATTGGCCACCATCATCACAGTGTCTGTAGGCTTTTCTATGGTGACAGCGTGATATACGGTTCCCCTGCCAAGATTATTACCTCCCCTCTGGGTGCAGTAAGTCCTGCAAGCAGTAGTCTACTCTTTTGGGGCACACCCTTGTTGTTTTATGAGAGAAACTCCAGGTCAAGTGATGGTCACACGAGTTGTCATGGTGCCCCTTTGCCCCAGTTATCTCTCTGGAGGTTGGAGTTGGAGGACCTCCTCACTCAAGGTCAGTGTGCCCACGGAGCAAACCCTGCAACTTCAGGGCATGGTTGGGGGTTAGGATCACCACGTGGGGTCCTTTTCTCTTAGGAGGGAGGTGGCCTTTTGGGCTGCTGATTTCCAGGTTTTCAGATACTGCCAGTATCTTGGCCAGATGTGGCGGTGGGCCAAGCCCCTTGGTGACCGTAGTTTATCCTACCTGGATGGCATTCTTGCATTGTTCCATTTCAAGTGGTCCCAGGTTTTGCACTAATACTCCAATGGCCATTCAAATTTCACTAGGAATGTAAAGGTCAAAGGGTTTAGCTAAATTAGGGAGTTCCAGGGCAAGGGTCTGAATTGACTGCTCTTTCCATTCTTGAAAGGCCACTTCTGGATTCTATTCAAAAGGATCATCATCTTTTTCTTTCAGTGTTTCATATAGAGGCCCAGCTAGTAGACTGTAGTTAGGGATCCAGAAGCAGCAAACCCTGGCCTCCCCAGGAACCCCTAAGCTGTCTTCTAGTTTTAGAAATGGGTAAGGCTGTAAATTGTTTCTTCCCTTTCCTGGGATGGGCTTCTCCGACCTTCTGTGAGAATGCAGCCCACGCAGGTCACCATAGTCTGTGATATTTGAGCTTTTTCTTGGACAACTTGTATCCTTTATTGGCTTGGTAGTTCAGAGGTCTCCTTAGTAGGGCTGGCGATCAGAATGTCGTCTGCATATTGAAGGAGTGTTTCCTTTTCCAGAGGTAGAACTTTTAGGTCTTTAGCTGAGCTTTCCCCAAAGATGGTGTGGGAATTTTTGAACCCTTGGGGCAAGACGGCCCGGAAGTATTGTTTTAGTTGTATGTTGAGTCCTGCCACTCACAAGCCAAAATTTCTTGTGACTCTGGGACTAATAGAATACAAAAGAAGGCTTCATTGAAGACTAATACAGAATACCATGTCCTGGTGGTTAGTAGAATGACCAGCAGGGTGTAGGGTTTAGGAACTACTGGAGCTATATCCTCGGTGGCTTCACTGACTGTCCTGACATCTTTTACCAGGACTCCAGCAGCCCATGGGGCTCTCGAGGTCAGGCCAATCCCAGGATATGGAGCTCACCTGGGCAGGTACCCCACCCCCACCCCAGCCCACGGGGCTCTCGTGTTCAGGCCCCTCCCAGGATATGGGGTTCCCTGGGCAGGTTCCCCTGCAGCCCATGGGGCTCTGGTGGTCAGGCCCCTCCCAGGATACAGAGCTACCCTTTCAGGTACCGTGGCAGGGCTGGGCACACAGGAGCCATGCACATCGCCCTCATTGCAGAGCACTCCCAGCTCACCTGTCACTCAGATCTGACACAGAGCACCTCAGAGCAGGACTTGAACTAACAAACAGCAGCTCCGACAGGTCTGTGACCCTGGGCATCACTCTGTGTGGCCTCCCTCCACCTGGTCTTCCAGAGACTTCCACTGCACCCGGGGCACCAGGCCTCTGTCTCCACCCACCACCCACCCCTGCTCTCCCTGACTCCTGGGTACATCTCATTAGGAGAGGGTTTTCTTGAAGTTGTCTCCCACTCATGGGCCAGATAATATAATTAGAAAACAAGCCAGAGCTGCAGCCCCTTGTCTATCCTGACTCTCAGGAGCCCACACCTGTTCCTTGGACCTGGCCGATTCAGCAATTTCCAGTTTCTGCAACTGTGAGCCCCTGAGGGGTGATTATTGGCTGGCCTGGGAAGCCTGACCGTGCCGGCCATCCCTCCCCAGATGTGCCTGGGTTGAGATCAATATAAACACCGCTCCAGGCAGCAAGAGCCCCTGCAGCTGTGCCTGACGCCATTTTCTGCCCTGTCAGCAGTCTCGGGGCTGGACTGGTGGGAGGGAGTGAGAGGCCACGGCTTTGTGGGTTGCCAGTGTGAGTGGGGCTCTGCTGGACTTTCTGCAGCAGTTGCCAAGATGCCACCTGCTAAAGAAGAGGATGTGCCACCCATACCTGCCGCTGGAATTTCTCCCTGGGCAGAGGTGAGTAAGGAAGAAAGCAGTGGGGGCCGGGACAGGAGGGGTATCTCAGGCAGGGAAATGGAAAGCTTCCAGAAGAGCACCCAGGGCCAGGACCATCCTGTCTGGCCTGCAGGCACCAAGTCGGCTGGCATGCTGTCGCTCATGTGGCTCCATGGCCCTTCCTCTAGGCTTTCAAGTCCTTGTACATATTCAGGTGTTTTACGTAGGATGGGTGGGAACATTTCTGCAGCAGCTGGCCTGGGGCTCGGCCCACATTTACTCACAGATGCCTCGGCACGGTCCCCCAGCTTTGCAATGAGGACGCTTGTTGCGTGGGGCATGCTGGCTGAATGGGAGATGATTCCCCACCACTGACCAACTTCAGAATTGTTTACAACTGGAGCAAGGGCCCTGATACGGTTTTCCTCTGTGTAACTGGTGGGTTCTGTTTTTTTTTCTTTTTTTCGTTTTTGGTTCAAGGTAGATTTTATTCCTCTTTTTTGTATTTACAGATATAAGCATGGAAATAATTTATTCATATAAATACATGTATGTGAAGGGAAGAATATTTTTTCTGTTTTACTTTTTGTAATTTTGAATTTTATTTTATTTTTTTATACAGCAGGTTCTTTTTGGTTACCTATTTTATACATAGAAATGTATACATGCCAATCCCAATCTCTCAACTCCTCCCACCACCACCCCCCTAACAGCTTTCCCCCCTTGGTGTCCATACGTTTGTTGTCTACATCTGTTGCTCTATTTCTGCCTTGCAAAACGGTTCATCTGTACAACTTTTCTAGGTTCCACATATATGCATTTATATACAGGATTTGTTTTTCTCTTTCTGACTTACTTCACTCTGTATGACAGTCTCTAGATCCATCAACGTCTCTACAAATGACCCAATTTCATTCCTTTTTATGGCTTAGTAATATTCCATTTTATATATGTACCTCATCTTTATGCATTCGTCTGTCTGTGGGCATTTAGTTTGCTTCCATTACCTGGATATTGTAAATAGTGATGCAATGAACATTGCGGTGAATGTCTCTTTTCGTTTTATGGTTTTGTCTGGGTATATGCCCAGTAGTGGGATTGCTGTATTATATGGTAATTCTATTATTAGTTTTATAAGAAACTCCATAATGTTCTCCACAGTGACTGCATCAATTTACATTCCCAACAATAGTGGAAGAGGTTTCCTTATCTCCGCACCCTTTCCAGCATTTGTTGTTTGTAGATTTTCTGATGATGCCCATTCTAACAGGTGTGAGGTGATACACCATGGATTAGTCTATTTCGTTGAGCAAAGAGTAGGTCTTGTCTATTACATATTTGGCTTATGGAACGGTATGTGTGCTCATTTCAATCTCTGGTTTTATACAGCACCCCAACTCAACTTTCCCGTTAAGCAAGCATAAGTTTTTATCTAAATGTGAGACTCTGTTCGGTTTTGTAATTCAGTTTATGTGTAGCCAAGTTTACACTCCCTCTATTTGTGATATCTTATGATAATTATGTTTCTCTGTGTGACATATTTCTCTTAGAATCATCATACTTAAATCCACTCAATTTGCTGCTACAGGCCTGATGACATTGATTTCATTGCAGAGTGATATTCCGTTGTACGTAAGTAGCACAACTCCTTTATCCATTTTTTTCTTTCTGGGATATTTAATTTGTACTGGACTCAAGGTTCTTGTAAACAGAGCAGCCCTGGATATTGTGTTGGCTGTGTCTTGTTGATTTTAATTTTCCTAAGCTATAGGGCCAAAAGCGGAAGTGCCCTAGGCTCTGTAGCTTTGTTTTTTAGATGTTTCAGCATACACCATAAACATCACCAGAGTGTCTGTTGGCAATTTACATCCCGTCCATCAGCATAACAAGGCTCCCTGTTCTCCATGGCCTGTCCTGTGTTTCTGGGTTTTACACTTTTTTCAGATGACTCTTTTGACGAATGGGAAATGAGAGTTCATTGTAGTGCGGATTTCCATTGCTCGAATTCTTGGTTGGCCACAAAGGGCATATGCGTTTTTTCCTGAATATATTCAGGAAAAAATGTATACGCACTTTTTGTCCAAGTGCATCACTGTCAAAGATCTGCCGCTTTTCACATGCTTTAAATGCAATTCCAATCTACCTCCTGAAATATGATTCCTGCAATTCTGCCTCGTTTTCAAGTCCTCTGTGCAGACTTACTTCAATATATTTTTGCCAATAGCTGTCATTTATAACTCTGCAGGTTTGTGAATTACAGTGCCTGTGATTTCCTTTCTTAACTCGTTTCCTTGAAAGCTGGCCACAGAACCGCAGGTTTGCTTCAGGCCGTAATCAGGGTCCCGCACGGCACTCTGAGCCTTTGGTTAATTCCTCTTCCTGGTGGGAAATTAGAGTTAAATGTGCCCCTCCAGACACCTGCCTCACTCCCAGCCCCTTGGTGATGTGTGTCCTCTGGTTTGAGGCCACATGTGCTGGGTTCCTCACCTTTCGCAGATGTGGCCCCACTGGTGTGCGGACACTCCTGCCTGGTTCCCATCCCCTTGGTGATGTGAGCCCTCCAGTGAGAGTCTGATCCTGGTTGGGCTCCTCACACTTCTGTGAGGTGGGCCCTCTTCTCTGAGGTCACTCCTGCCTGGCTGACACACCCCGCCTTGGCGACGTCGGACCTCTGGTGGCAGTTGGAGCCCGCTGGGAGCCTCCTCCCCTCAGTGATGAGGCCCTCTGGCATCAGGCCCTAACTGCTGGTTACCCACATTTTCTGATACGTGCTAAGTGGTGTGAGGGCACTCCTGCCAGGTTCCCATCCCCATGTGCCTTCTGCTCTATGGTCCCAACACCTGTGTTGTTCACAGTTTCAGGATGTTGGCTCTCTGGTGTTAGTTCACTCAGGCCTAGATCCCATAGACTCTGTGCTCTGAGCCGCCTGCTGGGAGGTTCCTACTGCTGGATTCCTTACCATTTTTATTCTTTGGGTCCTGTGTTTTCATGCTCCTCCTTCCTGACTCACTCCCAGCCCCTTTGTGATGTGGGTCCTCTGGTTTGAGGCCACATGTGCCGGTTTCCTCACCTTTATTGATGTGGCCCCACTGGTGTGAGGACACTCCTGCCTGGTTCCCATCCCCTTGGTGATGGGGGCCCTCTGGTGAGAGTCTGATCCTGGCTGGATTCCTCACCCTTCTGGGAGGTGGGCCCTCTGCTGTGAGGTCACTCCTGCCTGGCTGGCACACATCACCTTGGCGATGTGGGTCCTCAGTTGGGAGTTGGTGCCTGCTGGGAGTCTCCTCCCCTAGGTAATGAGGGCCCTCTGGCGTCAGGCCCTAACTCATGGGCTCCCAAAATTTTCTGATATGTGCCCTGTCGTGCAAGTACACTCCTGCCACGTTCCCATCCCCATGGGGATGTGGGCCTTCTGCTCTGAGGTCCCACCAGCTGGGTTGCTCACAGTGTCATGATGTGAGCCCTCTGCTGTGAGTTCACTGTGGCCTGGATCCCATAGACTCCGTACTCTGGGCCACCTGCTGGGGGGTTCCAACTGCTGGATTCCTCACATTTTTTATTCTGTGGGCCCTGTGTTGTTAGGCTACTCCTGCCTGCCTCACTCGGAGCACCTTGGAAATGTGGGTCCTCTGGTTTAGGCCACATGTGCTGGGTTCGTCACCTTTCTATAATATGGCCACACTGGTGTGAGGACACTCCTGCCTTGTTCCGGTCCCCTTGGTGATGTGGACTCTCTGGTGAGAGTCTTATCCTGGCTGGTTTCCTCACCCTTCTGTGAGGTAGGCCCTCTGCTGTGAGGTCACTCCTGCCTGACTGGCACACGTCACCTTGGCGACGTGGGCCCTCAGTTGGGAGTTGGTGCCTGCTGGGAGTCTCCTCCCCTCGGTAATGAGGGCCCTCTGGCGTCAGGCTCTAACTCCTGGGCTCCCAAAATTTTCTGATGTGCGCCCTGTGGTGTGAGTACACTCCTGCCAGGTTTCCAACCCCATGGGAATATGGGCCTTCTGCTCTGAGGTCCCAACGGTGGGTGGCTCAGTTTCATGATGAGGGCCCTCTGGTGTGAGTTCACTCCGGCCTGGATCCCATAGCCTCGCTGCTCCTGGCCGCCTGCGGGGAGGTTCCAACTGCGGGATTCCTCACCTTTTTTCTTCTATGGGCCGCTGTTTGGAGACTCCTCCTGCCTGACTCACTCCCAGCCCCTTGGTGATGTGTGTCCTCTGGTTTGAGGCCACGTGTGCTGGGTCCCTCACCTTTCGATGATGTGGCCCCGCTGGTGTGAGGACACTCCTGCCTGGTTTCTATCCCCTTGGTGATGTGGGCCCTCTGGTGAGAGTCTGATCCTGGCTGGGTTCCTCACCCTTCTGTGAGGTGGGCCCTCTGCTGTGAGGTCACTACTGACTGGCTGGCACACCCCGCCTTGGCGACATCGGCCCTCTTGTGGCAGTTGGAGCCTGCTGGGAGCCACCTCCCCTCGGTGATGAGGGCTCTCTAGCGTCAGGCCGTAACTGCTGGGTACCCACTTTTTCTGATTCGTGCTAAGTGGTGCGAGGACACTCTTGCCATGTTCCCAACCCCATGGGGATGTGGGCCTTCTGCTGTGAGGTCCCAATGGCTGGGTTGCTCACAGTTTCATGATATGGGCCCTCTGCTGTGAGTTCACTGCAGCCTGGATCGCATAGACTCGGTGCTCTGGGCCGCCTGCTGGGAGGTTCCCACTGCAGGATTCCTCAGCTTTTTTATTCTATGGGCCCTGTGTTGTGAGGCTACTCCTGCATGCCTCACTCCGAGCCCCTTGGAGATGTGGGTCTTCTGGTTTAGGCCACATGTGCTGGGTTCCTCACCTTTCTATGATGTGGTCACACTGGTGTGAAGACAGTCCTGCCTGGTTCTGATCCTCTTGGTGATGTGGACCCTCTGGTGAGAGTCTAATCCTCTTTGGGTTCCTCACACTTTTTTGAGGTTGGCCCTCTGCTCTGAGGTCACTCCTGCCTGGCTGGCACACCCCGCATTGGCGACGTTGGCCCTCTTGTAGCAGTTGGAGCCTGCTGGGAGCCTCCTCTCCTCGGTGATGAGGGCCCTCTGGCGTCAGGCCCTAACTGCTGGGCTCCCCACATTTTCTGATGTGTGCCCACTGGTGCGATGACACTCCTGCTTGGTTCGCTTCCCCATGGGGATGTGGGCCTTGTGCTCTGAGGTCACAATGGCTAGGTTGCTCACAGTTTCATGATGAGGGCCCTCTGTTGTGAGTTCATCATTGCCTGGATCCCATAGCCTCGGTGCTCTGGGCCGCCTGCTGGGATGTTCCAACTGCTGGATTCCTCACCTTTTTTATACAATGGGCCACGTGTTTTGAGGTTCATCCTGCCTGCCTCGCTCCGAGACCCATGGAGATGTGGGTCCTCTGGTTTGAGGCCACATGTGCTGGGTACCTCAACTTGCGATGATGTGGCCCCACGGGTGTGAAGACACTCCTGCCTGGTTCCCAGCCCCTTGCTGATGTGGGCCCTCTGGTGAGAGTCTGATAATGGCTGGGTCCCTTACCCTTCTGTGAGGTGGGCCCTCTGATGTGAGGTCACTCCTGCCTGGCTGGCTCACGTCACCTTGGCGATGTGGGCCCTCTGTTGGCCACTGAAGCATGCTGGGAGCCCCCTACCCTCTTTAAGGAGGGCCTTGGAAAAAACGCATATGCACTTTTTGAACAAGTGCATCATTGTCGAGGTTCTGCCTCTTCTCCTATGCTTTCAGTGCACTTCCCGTCTACCTCCTGAAGTCGTTTTCCTGGAATTCTGCCCCGCTTTCAAGTCCTCTTCGCAGCCTTCCTTCAATATATTTTTGGACGATAGCTGTCATTTATAACTCTGCAGGTTTGTGAATTAGAGTGCCCCTGAGCTCCTTTCTTCAAATCGCTTTCTTGTGAGGTGGCCGCAAACCCACAGTATTGCTTCAGGCCCTAATCTGGTTCCGGCACGGCATGCTGAGCCTTTGGTTAATTCCTCTTCCTGGTGGGAAATGAGCGTTAAATTTGCCCCTGCAGACACCTACAGCTAGTCTCTCATTGGTTCTCCCTATTCCTGTTCATCTTGCGCAGAAATTGCAAACTGTGCCAAACAGGAGGTTAAAGGCACTGACTCTCCAAGTGGGGAGAGTGTTAGTAAAGGGTCTGGAATTGTGAACCCGAGAAAATGGGGACAAAAACTGAGATGCATTTGAAAACGTTTCCCAGTCACACGGTGCACCATACTGTGGGTTTCCCATGCATGCTTTAGCTGAAGGAAGAATCGCTTCAACCTGGAGAGTTGGGACCCATGGAATGTGTACCATGTATTATGACTTCAAATGGTCTGCATTTGCTCATCGAACCTCACCAATGCTATCAGCCCGAAGTGTCCAACCTTATGTCTCACTCAGCTCTGGGTTTAGATGAGGTAAATCCAGGTAGCACCACAAGCCCTGAATGAACTATTTAAGAATTGCTCTCTATTTCACTGTCATTGTGTTTGGTTTTTGTAATTCATTTTGAAAATAGGATTTATCGGATTTTCTCTGCTGCCTTCATGCAGCTGTACACACGCTTGATTCTCTTATGGAGACATATAAATCCATGGGTTTGAAGATTCTTACTAGTCAGGTGTATTCCTAGGCGTTGAATATATTGCGTTTAGCCCATTTCGTTGAGCAGGGGTTAGGTCTTGACTATTACGTATTTGACTTATGGAATGGTATCTGTGCTAATTTCTAACTCTGGTTTTATGCAGCACCCCAACTCACCTTTCCCCTTTCACAAACATAAGTTGGTTTTCTAAATTTGAGACCCTGTTCTGTTTTGTAATTCAGTTCATGTGTAGCCAAGTTTACATTCGGTGTATTAGTGATATCTTATGATGTTTCATTTTCGGTGTGACTTATTTCACTTAGAATCATCGTACCTGAATCCACTCATTATGCCACGACGGGCCAGATGACATAGATTTCATTGGTGACTGATATTCCATTGTATGTACGTACCACAGCTTCTTTATTCATTTTTCGCTTTCTGGGATATTTAACTTGTACCGTACATGAGGTTCTTTTAAACATAGCCGTCTGAAACTTTGGGGTGGCTGTGTGTTTTTGATTTTAATTTCCCTAAGCTATAGGACCATAAGTGGAAGTGCCATAGGCTCCATTGCTTTGTTTTTTAGGTGTTTCAGGAAACACCATACACTTCTCCAGAGTGGCTGTTGGCAATTTACATCCCACCCATCAGCATAACAAGGCTCCGTGTTCTCCATGGCCTGTGCTGCATTTGTGGATTTTACACTTTATTCAGATGGCCCTTTTGACCGGGGGGCTGTGAGAATTCATTGTAGTGCAGATTTCTTTAACATGCTTGCTTGGTTGGCCAAAAAGGGCGTATGCGTTTTTTCCTGAATATATTCAGGAAAAAACGCATACGCCCTTTTTGGCCAAACGCATCATTGTTGACGTTCTGCCTCTTTTACTATGCTTTAAATGCAATTCCAGTCTACCCCCTGAAATCGTTTTCCTGCAATTCTGCCCCGCTTTCAAGTCCTCTTCGCAGCCTTCCTTCAATATATTTTTGGACGATAGCTGTCATTTATAACTCTGCACGTTTGTGAATTACAGTGCCCCTGAGCTCCTTTCTTCAAATCGCTTTCTTGTGAGCTGGCCGCAAACCCACAGGATTGCTTCAGGCCCTAATCTTGTTCCGGCACGGCATGCTGAGCCTTTGGTTAATTCCTCTTCCTGGTGGGAAATGAGCGTTAAATTTGCCCCTGCAGACACCTACAGCTAGTCTCTCATTGGTTCTCCTTATTCCTGTTCATCTTGTGCAGAAATTGCAAACTGTGCCAAACAGCAGGTTAAAGGCCCTGACTCTCCAAGTGGGGAGAGTGTTAGTAAAGGGTCTGGAATTGTGAACCCGAGTAAAAGGGGACAAAAACTGAGATGCATTTGAAAACGTTTCCCGGTCACACGGTGCACCATACTGTGGGTTTCCCATGCATGTTGTAGCTGAAGGAAGAATCGCTTAAACCTGGAGATTTGGGACCCATGGAATGGGAACCATGCAGTATGATTTCAAATGGTCTGCATTTGCTCATCGAACCTCAACAATGCTATCAGCCCGAAGTGTCCAACCTTATGTCTCACTCAGCTCTGGGTGTAGATGAGGTAAATCCAAGTTGCATCACAAGCCCTGAATGAATTATTTAAGAATTGCTCTCTATTTCACTGTCATTGTGTTTTGTTTTTGTAATTCATTTTGATAATGGGATTTATCGGATTTTCTCTGCTGCCTTCATGCAGCTGTACACACGCTTGATTCTCTTATGGAGAGATATAAATCCATGGGTTTGAAGATTCTTACTAGTCAGGTGTATTCCTAGGCGTTGAATATAGGGTGTTTAGCCCATTTCGTTGAGCAAGGGTTAGGTCTTGACTATTACGTATTTGACTTATGGAATGGTATCTGTGCTAATTTCTAACTCTGGTTTTATGCAGCACCCCAACTCACCTTTCCCCTTAAGCAAACATAAGTTGTTTTTCTAAATTTGAGACCCTGTTCTGTTTTGTAATTCAGTTCATGTGTAGCCAAGATTACATTCCGTGTGTTAGTGATATCTTATGATGTTTCATTTTCTGTGTGACTTATTTCACTTAGAATCATCGTACCTGAATCCACTCATTATGCCACGACGGGCCAGATGACATAGACTTCATTGGTGACTGATATTCCATTGTACGTACGTACCACAACTTCTTTATCCATTTTTCGCTTTCTGGGATATTTAACTTGTACCGTAGACGAGGTTCTTGTAAACAGAGCCGTCTGAAATTTTGGGGTGGCTGTGTGTTGTGGATTATAATTTCCCTAAGCTATAGGACCATAAGTGGAAGTGCCGTAGGCTCCGTTGCTTTGTTTTTTAGGTGTTTCAGGAAACACCATACACTTCTCCAGAGTGGCTGTTGGCAATTTACATCCCACCCATCAGCATAACATGGCTCCCTGTTCTCCATGGCCTGTGCTGCATTTCTGGATTTTACACTTTTTTCAGATGGCCCTTTTGACAGGGGGGCAGTGAGACTTCATTGTAGTGCAGATTTCTTTAACATGATTGCTTGGTTGGCCAAAAAGGGCGTATGCGTTTTTTCCTGAATATATTCAGGAAAAAACGCATACGCCCTTTTTGGCCAAGTGCATCATTGTCGACGTTCTGCCTCTTTTCCTATGCTTTAAATGCAATTCCAGTCTACCCCCTGAAATCGTTTTCCTGCAATTCTGCCCCGCTCTCAAGTCCTCTTCGCAGCCTTCCTTCAATATATTTTTGGACGATAGCTGTCATTTATAACTCTGCAGGTTTGTGAATTACAGTGCCCCTGAGCTCCTTTCTTCAAATCGCTTTCTTGTGAGCTGGCTGCAAACCCGCAGGATTGCTTCAGGCCCTAATATTGTTCCGGCACGGCATGCTGAGCCTTTGGTTAATTCCTCTTTCTGGTGGGAAATGAGCGTTTAATTTGCCCGTGCAGACACCTACAGCTAGTCTCTCATTGGTTCTCCCTATTCCTGTTCATCTTGCACAGAAATTGCAAAATGTGCCAAACAGGAGGTTAAAGGCACTGACTCTCCAAGTGGGGAGAGTGTTAGTAAAGGGTCTGGAAATGTGAACCCGAGTAAAAGGGGACGATAACCGAGATGCCTTTGAAAACGTTTCCTGGTCACACGGTTCACCATACTGTGGGTTTCCCATGCATGCTTTAGCTGAAGGAAGAATCGCTTCAACCTGGAGAGTTGGGACCCATGGAATGTGTACCATGTATTATGACTTCAAATGGTCTGCATTTGCGCATCGAACCTCACCAATGCTATCAGCCCGAAGCGTCCAACCTTATGTCTCACTCAGCTCTGGGTTTAGGTGAGGTAAATCCAGGTTGCATCACAAGACCTGAATGAATTATTTAAGAATTGCTCTCTATTTCACTGTCATTGTGTTTTGTTTTTGTAATTCATTTTGATAATGGGATTTATCTGATTTTCTCTGCTGCCTTCATGCAGCTGTACACACGCTTGATTCTCTTATGGAGACATATAAATCCATGGGTTTGAAGATTCTTACTAGTCAGGTGTATTCCTAGTCGTTGAATATAGGTTGTTTAGCCCATTTCGTTGAGTAAGTGGTAGATCTTGACTATTACGTATTTGACTTATGGAATGGTATCTGTACTAATTTATAACTCTGGTTTTATGCAGCACCCCAACTCACCTTTCCCCTTACGCAAACATAAGTTGGTTTTCTAAATTTGAGACCATGTTCTGTTTTGTAATTCAGTTCATGTGTAGCCAAGATTACATTCGTTGTATTAGTGATATCTTATGATGTTTCATTTTCTGTGTGAGTTATTTCACTTAGAATCATCGTACCTGAATCCACTCATTATGCCACGATGGGCCAGATGACATAGATTTCATTGGTGAGTGATATTCCATTGTACGTACGTACCACAACTTTTTTATCCATTTTTCGCTTTCTGGGATATTTAACTTGTACCTTACACGAGGTTCTTGTAAACAGAGCCGTCTGAAACTTTGGGGTGGCTGTGTGTTGTGGATTTTAAATTCCCTAAGCTATAGGACCATAAGTGGAAGTGCCGTAGGCTCCGTTGCTTTGTTTTTTAGGTGTTTCAGGAAACACCATACACTTCTCCAGAGTGGCTGTTGGCAATTTACATCCCACCCATCAGCATAACAAGGCTCCCTGTTCTCCATGGCCTGTGCTGCATTTCTGTATTTTACACTTTTTTCAGATGGCCCTTTTGACCGGGGGGCAGTGAGACTTCATTGTAATGCAGATTTCTTTAACATGCTTGCTTGGTTGGCCAAAAAGGGCGTATGCGTTTTTTCCTGAATATATTCAGGAAAAAACGCATACGCCCTTTTTGTCCAAGTGCATCATTGTCGACGTTCTGCCTCTTTTCCTGTGCTTTAAATGCAATTCCAGTCTACCCCCTGAAATCGTTTTCCTCCAATTCTGCCCCGCTTTCAAGTCCTCTTCGCAGCCTTCCTTCAATATATTTTTGGACGATATCTGTCATTTATAACTCTGCAGGTTTGTGAATTACAGTGCCCCTGAGCTCCTTTCTCCAAATCGCTTTCTTGTGAGCTGGCCGCAAACACGCAGGATTGCTTCAGGCCCTAATCTGGTTCCGGCACGGCATGCTGAGCCTTTGGTTAATTCCTCTTCCTGGTGGGAAATGAGCGTTAAATTTGCCCCTGCAGACACCTACAGCTAGTCTCTCATTGGTTCTCCCTATTCCTGTTCATCTTCGGCAGAAATTGCAAACTGTGCCAAACAGGAGGTTAAAGGCACTGACTCTCCAAGTGGGGAGAGTGTTAGTAAAGGGTCTGGAATTGTGAACCCGAGTAAAAGGGGACAAAAACTGAGATGCATTTGAAAAAGTTTGACGGCCACACGGTGCACCATACTGTGGGTTTCCCATGCATGCTTTAGCTGAAGGAAGAATCGCTTCAACCTGGAGAGTTGGGACCCATGGAATGTGTACCATGTATTATGACTTCAAATGGTCTGCATTTTCTCATCGAACCTCACCAATGCTATCAGCCCGAAGTGTCCAACCTTATGTCTCACTCAGCTCTGGGTTTAGATGAGGTAAATCCAGGTTGCACCACAAGCCCTGAATGAATCATTTAAGAATTGCTCTCTATTTCACTGTCACTGTGTTTATTTTTGAAATTCATTTTGATAATGGGATTTATCGGATTTTCTCTGCTGCCTTCATGCAGCTGTACACACGCTTGATTCTCTTATGGAGACATATAAATCCATGGGTTTGAAGATTCTTATTAGTCAGGTGTATTCCTAGGCGTTGAATATAGTGTGTTTAGCCCATTTCGTTGAGCAAGGGTTAGGTCTTGACTATTACGTATTTGACTTATGGAATGGTATCTGTGCTAATTTCTAACTCTGGTTTTATGCAGCACCCCAACTGACCTTTCCCCTTAAGCAAACATAAGTTGGTTTTCTCAATTTGAGACCCTGTTCTGTTTTGTAATTCAGTTCATGTGTAGCCAAGATTACATTCGGTGTATTAGTGATATCTTATGATGTTTCATTTTTGGTGTGACTTATTTCACTTAGAATCATCGTACCTGAATCCACTCATTATGCCACGATGGGCCAGATGACATAGATTTCATTGGTGAGTGATATTCCATTGTACGTACATACCACAACTTCTTTATTCATTTTTCGCTTTCTGGGATATTTAACTTGTACCGTACATGAGGTTCTTGTAAACATAGTCGTCTGAAACTTTGGTGTGGCTGGGTGTTTTTGATTTTAATTTCCCTAAGCTATAGGACCATAAGTGGAAGTGCCGTAGGCTCCATTGCTTTGTTTTTTAAGTGTTTCAGGAAACACCATACACTTCTCCAGAGTGGCTGTTGGCAATTTACATCCCACCCATCAGCATAACAAGGCTCCGTGTTCTCCATGGCCTGTGGTGCATTTTTGGATTTTACACTTTATTCAGATGGCCCTTTTGACCGGGGGGCTGTGAGATTTCATTGTAGTGCAGATTTCTTTAACATGCTTTTTTGGTTGGCCAAAAAGGGCGTATGCGTTTTTTCCTGAATATATTCAGGCAAAAACGCATACGCCCTTTTTGGCCAAACGCATCATTGTTGACGTTCTGCCTATTTTCCTATGCTTTAAATGCAATTCCTGTCTACCCCCTGAAATCGTTTTCCTGCAATTCTGCCCCGCTTTCAAGTCCTCTTCGCAGCCTTCCTTCAATATATTTTTGGACGATAGCTGTCATTTATAACTCTGCACTTTTGTGAATTACAGTGCCCCTGAGCTCCTTTCTTCAAATCGCTTTCTTGTGAGCTGGCCGCAAACCCACTGGATTGCTTCAGGCCCTAATCTGGTTCCGGCACGGCATGCTGAGCCTTTGGTTAATTCCTCTTCCTGGTGGGAAATGAGCGTTAAATTTGCCCCTGCAGACACCTACAGCTAGTCTCTCATTGGTTCTCCCTATTCCTGTTCATCTTGCGCAGAAATTGCAAACTGTGCCAAACAGGAGGTTAAAGGCACTGACTCTCCAAGTGGGGAGAGTGTTAGTAAAGGGTCTGGAATTGTGAACCCGAGAAAATGGGGACAAAAACTGAGATGCATTTGAAAACGTTTCCCGGTCACACGGTGCACCATACTGTGGGTTTCCCATGCATGCTTTAGCTGAAGGAAGAATCACTTCAACCTGGAGAGTTGGGACCCATGAAATGTGTACCATGTATTATGACTTCAAGTGGTCTGCATTTGCTCATCGAACCTCACCAATGCTATCAGCCCGAAGTGTCCAACCTTATGTCTCACACAGCTCTGGGTGTAGATGATGTAAATCTAGGTTGCATCACAAGCCCTGAATGAATTATTTAAGAATTGCTCGCTATTTTACTGTCATTGTGTTTTGTTTTTGTAATTCATTTTGATAATAGGATTTATCGGATTTTCTCTGCTGCCTTCATGCAGCTGTACCCACGCTTGATTCTCTTATGGAGACATATAAATCCATGGGTTTGAAGATTCTTACTAGTCAGGTGTATTCCTAGGCGTTGAATATAGTGTGTTTAGCACATTTTGTTGAGCAAGGGTTAGGTCTTGACTATTATATATTTGACGTATGGAATGGTAACTGTGCTAATTTCTATCTCTGGTTTCATGCAGCACCCCAACTCACCTTTCCCCTTAAGCAAACATAAGTTGGTTTTCTAAATTTGAGACCCTGTTCTGTTTTGTAATTCAGTTCATGTGTAGCCAAGATTACATTCGGTGTATTAGTGATATCTTATGATGTTTCATTTTCTGTGTGACTTATTTCACTTAGAATCATCGTACCTGAATCCACTCATTATGCCACGACGGGCCAGATGACATAGATTTCATTGGTGAGTGATATTCCATTGTACGTACGTACCACAACTTCTTTATTCATTTTTCGCTTTCTGGGATATTTAACTTGTACCGTAGACGAGGTTCTTGTAAACAGAGCCGTCTGAAACTTTCGGGTGGCTGTGTGTTTTTGATTTTAATTTCCCTAAGCTATAGGACCGTAAGTGGAAGTGCCGTAGGCTCCGTTGCTTTGTTTTTTAGGTGTTTCAGGAAACACCATACACTTCTCCAGAGTGGCTGTTGGCAATTTACATCCCACCCATCAGCATTACAAGGCTCCCTGTTCTCCATGGCCTGTGCTGCATTTCTGGATTTTACACTTTTTTCAGATGGCCCTTTTGACCGGGGGGCAGTGAGACTTCATTGTAGTGCAGATTTCTTTAACATGCTTGCTTGGTTGGCCAAAAAGTGCGTATGCGTTTTTTCCTGAATATATTCAGGAAAAAACGCATACGCCCTTTTTGGCCAAACGCATCATTGTTGACGTTCTGCCTATTTTCCTATGCTTTAAATGCAATTCCTGTCTAACCCCTGAAATCGTTTTCCTGCAATTCTGCCCCGCTTTCAAGTCCTCTTCGCAGCCTTCCTTCAATATATTTTTGGACGATAGCTGTCATTTATAACTCTGCACTTTTGTGAATTACAGTGCCCCTGAGCTCCTTTCTTCAAATCGCTTTCTTGTGAGCTGGCCGCAAACCCACTGGATTGCTTCAGGCCCTAATCTGGTTCCGGCACGGCATGCTGAGCCTTTGGTTAATTCCTCTTCCTGGTGGGAAATGAGCGTTAAATTTGCCCCTGCAGACACCTACAGCTAGTCTCTCATTGGTTCTCCCTATTCCTGTTCATCTTGCGCAGAAATTGCAAACTGTGCCAAACAGGAGGTTAAAGGCACTGACTCTCCAAGTGGGGAGAGTGTTAGTAAAGGGTCTGGAATTGTGAACCCGAGAAAATGGGGACAAAAACTGAGATGCATTTGAAAACGTTTCCCGGTCACACGGTGCACCATACTGTGGGTTTCCCATGCATGCTTTAGCTGAAGGAAGAATCGCTTCAACCTGGAGAGTTGGGACCCATGGAATGTGTACCATGTATTATGACTTCAAGTGGTCTGCATTTGCTCATCGAACCTCACCAATGCTATCAGCCCGAAGTGTCCAACCTTATGTCTCACACAGCTCTGGGTGTAGATGATGTAAATCCAGGTTGCATCACAAGCCCTGAATGAATTATTTAAGAATTGCTCGCTATTTCACTGTCATTGTGTTTTGTTTTTTAAATTCATTTTGATAATGGGATTTATCGGATTTTCTCTGCTGCCTTCATGCAGCTGTACACACGCTTGATTCTCTTATGGAGACATATAAATCCATGGGTTTGAAAATTCTTTCTAGTCAGGTGTATTCCTAGGCGTTGAATATAGGGTGTTTAGCCCATTTCGTTGAGCAAGGGGTAGGTCTTGACTATTACATATTTGACGTATGGAATGGTATCTGTGCTAATTTCTATCTCTGGTTTTATGCAGCACCCCAACTCACCTTTCCCCTTAAGCAAACATAAATTGGTTTTCTAAATTTGAGACCCTGTTCTGTTTTGTAATTCAGTTCATGTGTAGCCAAGATTACATTCGGTGTATTAGTGATATCTTATGATGTTTCATTTTCTGTGTGACTTATTTCACTTAGAATCATCGTACCTGAATCCACTCATTATGGCACGACGGGCCAGATGACATAGATTTCATTGGTGAGTGATATTCCATTGTACGTACGTACCACAACTTCTTTATCCATTTTTCGCTTTCTGGGATATTTAACTTGTACCGTAGACGAGGTTCTTGTAAACAGAGCCTTCTGAAACTTTGGAGTGGCTGTGTGTTGTGGATTTTAATATCCCTAAGCTATAGGACCATAAGTGGAAGTGCCGTAGGCTCCGTTGCTTTGTTTTTTAGGTGTTTCAGGAAACACCATACACTTCTCCAGAGTGGCTCTTGGCAATTTACATCCCACCCATCAGCATAACAAGGCTCCCTGTTCTCCATGGCCTGTGCTGCATTTCTGGATTTTACACTTTATTCAGATGGCCCTTTTGACCAGGGGGCAGTGAGACTTCATTGTAGTGCAGATTTCTTTAACATGCTTGCTGGTTGGCCAAAAAGGGCGTATGCGTTTTTTCCTGAATATATTCAGGAAAAAACGCATACGCCCTTTTTGGCCAAGTGCATCATTGTCGACGTTCTGCCTCTTTTCCTATGCTTTAAATGCAATTGCAGTCTACCCCCTGAAATCGTTTTCCTGCAATTCTGCCCCGCTCTCAAGTCCTCTTCGCAGCCTTCCTTCAATATATTTTTGGACGATAGCTGTCATTTATAACTCTGCAGGTTTGTGAATTACAGTGCCCCTGAGCTCCTTACTTCAAATCGCTTTCTTGTGAGCTGGCCGCAAACCCGCAGGATTGCTTCAGGCCCTAATCTGGTTCCCGCATGGCATGCTGAGCGTTTTGTTAATTCCTATTCCTGGTTGGAAATGAGCGTTAAATTTGCCCGTGCAGAAACCTACAGGTAGTCTCTCATTGGTTCTCCCTATTCCTGTTCATCTTTCGCAGAAATTGCAAACTGTGCCAAACAGCAGGTTAAAGGCCCTGACTCTCCAAGTGGGGAGAGTGTTAGTAAAGGGTCTGGAATTGTGAACCCGAGTAAAAGGGGACAAAAACTGAGATGCATTTGAAAACGTTTACCGGTCACACGGTGCACCATACTGTGGGTTTCCCATGCATGTTTTAGCTGAAGGAAGAATCGCTTAAACCTGGAGATTTGGGACCCATGGAATGGGTACCATGTATTATGACTTCAAATGGTCTGTATTTGCTCATCGAACCTCACCAATGCTATCAGCCCGAAGGGTCCAACCTTATGTCTCACTCAGCTCTGGGTTTAGATGAGGTAAATCCAGGTTGCATCACAAGCCCTGAATGAATTATTTAAGAATTGCTCTCTATTTCACTGTCATTGTGTTTTGTTTTTGTAATTCATTTTGATAATGGGATTTATCGGATTTTCTCTGCTGCCTTCATGCAGCTGTACACACGCTTGATTCTCTTATGGAGACATATAAATCCATGGGTTTGAAGATTCTTACTAGTCAGGTGTATTCCTAGACGTTGAATATAGGGTGTTTAGCCCATTTCGTTGAGCAAGTGGTAGATCTTGTCTATTACGTATTTGACTTATGGAATGGTATCTGTGCTAATTTCTAACTCTGGTTTTATGCAGCACCCCAACTCACCTTTCCCCTTACGCAAACGTAAGTTGGTTTTCTAAATTTGAGACCCTGTTCTGTTTTGTAATTCAGTTCATGTGTAGCCAAGATTACATTCGTTGTATTAGTGATATCTTATGATGTTTCATTTTCTGTGTGACTTATTTCACTTAGAATCATCGTATCTGAATCCACTCATTATGCCCCGATGGGCCAGATGACATAGATTTCATTGGTGAGTGATATTCCATTGTACGTACGTACCACAACTTCTTTATCCATTTTTCGCTTTCTGGGATATTTAACTTGTACCGTAGACGAGGTTCTTGTAAACAGAGCCGTCTGAAACTTTGGGGTGGCTGTGTGTTTTTGATTTTAATTTACCTAAGCTATAGGACCATAAGTGGAAGTGCCGTAGGCTCCATTGCTTTGTTTTTTAGGTGTTTCAGGAAACACCATACACTTTTCCAGAGTGGCTGTTGGCAATTTACATCCCACCCATCAGCATAACAAGGCTCCGTGTTCTCCATGGCCTGTGCTGCATTTTTGGATTTTACACTTTATTCAGATGGCCCTTTTGACCGGGGGGCTGTGAGACTTCATTGTAGTGCAGGTTTCTTTAATATGCTTGCTTGGTTGGCCAAAAAGTGCGTATGCGTTTTTTCCTGAATATATTCAGGAAAAAACGCATACGCCCTTTTTGGCCAAACGCATCATTGTTGACGTTCTGCCTCTTTTCCTATGCTTTAAATGCAATTCCAGTCTACCCCCTGAAATCGTTTTCCTGCAATTCTGCCCTGCATTCAAGTCCTCTTTGCAGCCTTCCTTCAATATATTTTTGGACGATAGCTGTCATTTATAACTCTGCAGGTTTGTGAATTAGAGTGCCCCTGAGCTCCTTTCTTCAAATCGCTTTCTTGTGAGGTGGCCGCAAACCCACAGTATTGCTTCAGGCCCTAATCTGGTTCCGGCACGGCATGCTGAGCCTTTGGTTAATTCCTCTTCCTGGTGGGAAATGAGCGTTAAATTTGCCCCTGCAGACACCTACAGCTAGTCTCTCATTGGTTCTCCCTATTCCTGTTCATCTTGCGCAGAAATTGCAAACTGTGCCAAACAGGAGGTTAAAGGCACTGACTCTCCAAGTGCGGAGAGTGTTAGTAAAGGGTCTGGAATTGTGAACACGAGAAAATGGGGACAAAAACTGAGATGCATTTGAAAACGTTTCCCGGTCACACGGTGCACCATACTGTGGGTTTCCCATGCATGATTTGGCTGAAGGAAGAATCGCTTTAACCTGGAGAGTTGGGACCCATGGAATGGGTACCATGCAGTATGACTTCAAATGGTCTGCCTTTGCTCATCGAACCTCACAAATGCTATCAGCCCGACGTGTCCAACTGTATGTCTCACTGATCTCTGGGTGTAGATGAGGTAAATCCAGGTTGCATCACAAGCCCTGAATGAATTATTTAAGAATTGCTCTCTATTTCACTGTCATTGTGTTTTGTTTTTGTAATTCATTTTGATAATGGGATTTATCGGATTTTCTCTGCTGCCTTCATGCAGCTGTACACACGCTTGATTCTCTTATGGAGAGATATAAATCCATGGGTTTGAAGATTCTTACTAGTCAGGTGTATTCCTAGGCGTTGAATATAGGGTGTTTAGCCCATTTCGTTGAGCAAGGGGTAGGTCTTGACTATTACATATTTGACGTATGGAATGGTATCTGTGCTAATTTCTATCTCTGGTTTTATGCAGCACCCCAACTCACCTTTCCCCTTAAGCAAACATAAATTGGTTTTCTAAATTTGAGACCCTGTTCTGTTTTGTAATTCAGTTCATGTGTAGCCAAGATTACATTCGGTGTATTAGTGATATCTTATGATGTTTCATTTTCTGTGTGACTTATTTCACTTAGAATCATCGTACCTGAATCCACTCATTATGCCACGATGGGCCAGATGACATAGATTTCATTGGTGAGTGATATTCCATTGTACGTACGTACCACAACTTCTTTATCCATTTTTCGCTTTCTGGGATATTTAACTTGTACCGTAGACGAGGTTCTTGTAAACAGAGCCGTCTGAAAGTTTGGGGTGGCTGTGTGTTTTTGATTTTAATTTCCCTAAGCTATAGGACCATAAGTGGAAGTGCCGTAGGCTCCATTGCTTTGTTTTTTAGGTGTTTCAGGAAACACCATACACTTCTCCAGAGTGGCTGTTGCCAATTTACATCCCACCCATCAGCATAACATGGCTCCCTGTTCTCCATGGCCTGTGCTGCATTTCTGGATTTTACACTTTTTTCAGATGGCCCTTTTGACAGGGGGGCAGTGAGACTTCATTGTAGTGCAGATTTCTTTAACATGCTTGCTTGGTTGGCCAAAAAGGGCGTATGCGTTTTTTCCTGAATATATTCAGGAAAAAACGCATACGCCCTTTTTGGCCAAGTGCATCATTGTCGACGTTCTGCCTCTTTTCCTGTGCTTTAAATGCAATTCCTGTCTACCCCCTGAAATCGTTTTCCTGCAATTCTGCCCCGCTTTCAAGTCCTCTTCGCAGCCTTCCTTCAATATATTTTTGGACGATATCTTTCATTTATAACTCTGCATGTTTGTGAATTACAGTACCCCTGAGCTCCTTTCTCCAAATCGCTTTCTTGTGAGCTGGCCGCAAACCCGCAGGATTGCTTCAGGCCCTAATCTGGTTCCGGCACGGCAGTCTGAGCCTTTGGTTAATTCCTCTTCCTGGTGGGAAATGAGCGTTAAATTTGCCCGTGCAGACACCTACAGCTAGTCTCTCATTGGTTCTCCCCATTCCTGTTCATCTTGTGCAGAAATTGCAAACTGTGCCAAACAGCAGGTTAAATGCCCTGACTCTCCAAGTGGGGAGAGTGTTAGTAAAGGGTCTGGAATTGTGAACCCGAGTAAAAGGGGAGAAAAACTGAGATGCATTTGAAAACGTTTCCCGGTCACACGGTGCACCATACTGTGGGTTTCCCATGCATGTTTTAGCTGAAGGAAGAATCGCTTAAACCTGGAGATTTGGGAACCATGGAATGGGAACCATGCAGTATGACTTCAAATGGTCTGCATTTGCTCATCGAACCTCAACAATGCTATCAGCCCGAAGTGTCCAACCTTATGTCTCACTCAGCTCTGGGTGTAGATGAGGTATATCCAAGTTGCATCACAAGCCCTGAATGAATTATTTAAGAATTGCTCTCTATTTCACTGTCATTGTGTTTTGTTTTTGTAATTTATTTTGATAATGGGATTTATCGGATTTTCTCTGCTGCCTTCATGCAGCTGTACACACGCTTGATTCTCTTATGGAGACATATAAATCCATGGGTTTGAAGATTCTTACTAGTCAGGTGTATTCCTAGGCGTTGAATATAGGGTGTTTAGCCCATTTCGTTGAGCAAGGGATAGGTCTTGACTATTACGTATTTGACTTATGGAATGGTTTCTGTTCTAATTTCTAACTCTGGTTTTATGCAGCACCCCAACTCACCTTTCCCCTTAAGCAAACATAAGTTGTTTTTCTAAATTTGAGACCCTGTTCTGTTTTGTAATTCAGTTCATGTGTAGCCAAGATTACATTCCGTGTATTAGTGATATCTTATGATGTTTCATTTTCTGTGTTACTTATTTCACTTAGAATCATCGTACCTGAATCCACTCATTATGCCACGACAGGCCAGATGACATAGACTTCATTGGTGAGTGATATTCCATTGTACGTACGTACCACAACTTCTTTATCCATTTTTCGCTTTCTGGGATATTTAACTTGTACCGTAGACGAGGTTCTTGTAAACAGAGCCGTCTGAAACTTTGGGGTGGCTGTGTGTTGTGGATTATAATTTCCCTAAGCTATAGGACCATAAGTGGAAGTGCCGTAGGCTCCGTTGCTTTGTTTTTTAGGTGTTTCAGGAAACACCATACACTTCTCCAGAGTGGCTGTTGGCAATTTACATCCCACCCATCAGCATAACAAGGCTCCCTGTTCTCCATGGCCTGTGCTGCATTTCTGGATTTTACACTTTTTTCAGATGGCCCTTTTGACAGGGGGGCAGTGAGACTTCATTGTAGTGCAGATTTCTTTAACATGATTGCTTGGTTGGCCAAAAAGGGCGTATGCGTTTTTTCCTGAACATATTCAGGAAAAAACGCATACGCCCTTTTTGGCCAAGTGCATCATTGTCGACGTTCTGCCTCTTTTCCTATGCTTTAAATGCAATTCCAGTCTACCGCCTGAAATCGTTTTCCTGCAATTCTGCCCCGCTTTCAAGTCCTCTTCGCAGCCTTCCTTCAATATATTTTTGGACGATAGCTGTCATTTATAACTCTGCAGGTTTGTGAATTACAGTGTCCCTGAGCTCCTTTCTTCAAATCGCTTTCTTGTGAGCTGGCCGCAAACCCGCAGGATTGCTTCAGGCCCTAATCTGGTTCGGGCACGGCATGCTGAGCGTTTTGTTAATTCCTCTTCCTGGTTGGAAATGAGCGTTAAATTTGCCCGTGCAGACACCTACAGCTAGTCTCTCATTGGTTCTCCCTATTCCTGTTCATCTTTCGCAGAAATTGCAAACTGTGCCAAACAGCAGGTTAAAGGCAGTGACTGTCCAAGAGTGGAGAGTGTTAGTAAAGGGTCTGGAATTGTGAACCCGAGTAAAAGGGGACGAAATCTGAGATGCATTTGAAAACGTTTCCCGGTCACACGGTGCACCATACTGTGGGTTTCCCATGCATGTTTTAGCTGAAGGAAGAATCGCTTTAACCTGGAGAGTTGGGACCCATGGAATGGGTACCATGCAGTATGACTTCAAATGGTCTGCCTTTGCTCATCGAACCTCACCAATGCTATCAGCCCGAAGTGTCCAACTGTATGTCTCACTGAGCTCTGGGTGTAGTTGAGGTAAATCCATGTTGCATCACAAGCCCTGAATGAATTATTTAAGAATTGCTCTCTATTTCACTGTCATTGTGTTTTGTTTTTGTAATTCATTTTGATAATGGGATTTATCGGATTTTCTCTGCTGCCTTCATGCAGCTGTACACACGCTTGATTCTCTTATGGAGACATATAAATCCATGGGTTTGAAGATTCTTACTAGTCAGGTGTATTCCTAGGCGTTGAATATAGGGTGTTTAGCCCATTTCGTTGAGCAAGGGATAGGTCTTGACTATTACGTATTTGACGTATGGAATGGTATCTGTTCTAATTTCTAACTCTGGTTTTATGCAGCACCCCAACTCACCTTTCCAGTTAAGCAAACATAAGTTGTTTTTCTAAATTTATGACCCTGTTCTGTTTTGTAATTCAGTTCATGTGTAGCCAAGATTACATTTGGTGTATTAGTGATATCTTATGATGTTTCATTTTCTGTGTGACTTATTTCACTTAGAATCATCGTAACTGAATCCATTCATTATGCCACGACAGGCCAGATGACATAGATTTCATTGGTGAGTGATATTCCATTGTACGTACGTACCACAACTTCTTTATCCATTTTTCGCTTTCTGGGATATTTAACTTGTACCGTAGACGAGGTTCTTGTAAACAGAGCCTTCTGAAACTTTGGAGTGGCTGTGTGTTGTGGATTTTAATATCCCTAAGCTATAGGACCATAAGTGGAAGTGCCGTAGGCTCCGTTGCTTTGTTTTTTAGGTGTTTCAGGAAACACCATACACTTCTCCAGAGTGGCTGTTGGCAATTTACATCCCACCCATCAGCATAACAAGGCTCCCTGTTCTCCATGGCCTGTGCTGCATTTCTGGATTTTACACTTTTTTCAGATGGCCCTTTTGACCGGGGGGCAGTGAGACTTCATTGTAGTGCAGATTTCTTTAACATGCTTGCTTGGTTGGCCAAAAAGGGCGTATGCGTTTTTTCCTGATACGCCCTTTTTGGCCAAGTGCATCATTGTCGACGTTCTGCCTCTTTTCCTATGCTTTAAATGCAATTCCAGTCTACCCCCTGATAAGGTTTTCCTGCAATTCTGCCCCGCTTTCAAGTCCTCTTCGCAGCCTTCCTTCAATATATTTTTGGACGATATCTGCCATTTATAACTCTGCAGGTTTGTGAATTACAGTGCCCCTGAGCTCCTTTCTCCAAATCGCTTTCTTGTGAGCTGGCCGCAAACCCGCAGGATTGCTTCAGGCCCTAATCTGGTTCCCGCATGGCATGCTGAGCGTTTGGTTAATTCCTCTTCCTGGTTGGAAATGAGGGTTAAATTTGCCTGTGCAGACACCTACAGGTAGTCTCTCATTGGTTCTCCCTATTCCTGTTCATCTTTCGCAGAAATTGCAAACTGTGCCAAACAGCAGGTTAAAGGCCCTGACTCTCCAAGTGGGGAGAGTGTTAGTAAAGGGTCTGGAATTGTGATCCCGAGTAAAAG
This sequence comes from Delphinapterus leucas, assembly GCF_059928025.1. NCBI lineage: Eukaryota > Metazoa > Chordata > Mammalia > Artiodactyla > Monodontidae > Delphinapterus > Delphinapterus leucas. The sequence continues at coordinate 8,627,083 of NW_028322246.1, read as the reverse complement.
GGGACAAAAACTGAGATGCATTTGAAAACGTTTCCCGGTCACACGGTGCACCATACTGTGGGTTTCCCATGCATGTTTTAGCTGAAGGAAGAATCGCTTAAACCTGGAGATTTGGGACCCATGGAATGGGTACCATGCAGTATGACTTCAAATGCTCTGCATTTGCTCATCGAACCTCAACAATGCTATCAGCCCGAAGTGTCCAACCTTATGACTCACTCAGCTCTCGGTGTAGATGAGGTAAATCCAAGTTGCATCACAAGCCCTGAATGAAGTATTTAAGAATTGCTCTTTATTTCACTGTCATTGTGTTTTGTTTTTGTAATTCATTTGGATAATGGGATTTATCGGATTTTATCTGCTGCCTTCATGCAGCTGTACACAGGCTTGATTCTCTTATGGAGACATATAAATCCATGGGTTTGGAAATTCTTACTAGTCAGGTGTATTCCTAGGCGTTGAATATAGGGTGTTTAGCCCATTTCGTTGAGCAAGCGGTAGATCTCGACTATTACATATTTGACGTATGGAATGTTATATATGCTAATTTCTATCTCTGGTATTATGCAGCACCCCAACTCACCTTTCCCCTTAAGCAAACATAAGTTGGTTTTCTAAATTTGAGACCCTGTTCTGTTTTGTAATTCAGTTCATGTGTAGCCAAGATTACATTCCGTGTATTAGTGATATCTTATGATGTTTCATTTTCTGTGGAACTGATTTCACTTAGAATCATCGTACCTGAATCCACTCATTATGCCACGACGGGCCAGATGACATAGATTTCATTGGTGAGTGATATTCCATTGAACGTACGTACCACAACTTCTTTATCCATTTTTCGCTTTCTGGGATATTTAACTTGTACCGTAGACGAGGTTCTTGTAAACAGAGCCGTCTGAAACTTTAGTGTGGCTGTGTGTTTTTGATTTTAATTTCCCTAAGGTATAGGACCATAAGTGGAAGTGCCGTAGGCTCCGTTGCTTTGTTTTTTAGGTGTTTCAGGAAACACCATACACTTTTCCAGAGTGGCTGTTGGCAATTTACATCCCACCCATCAGCATAACAAGGCTCCGTGTTCTCCATGGCCTGTGCTGCATTTCTGGATTTTACACTTTATTCAGATGGCCCTTTTGACCGGGGGGCTGTGAGACTACATTGTAGTGCAGATTTCTTTAACATGCTTGCTTGGTTGGCCAAAAAGTGCGTATGCGTTTTTTCCTGAATATATTAAGGAAAAAACGCATACGCCCTTTTTGGCCAAACGCATCATTGTTGACGTTCTGCCTCTTTTCCTATGCTTTAAATGCAATTCCAGTCTACCCCCTGAAATCGTTTTCCTGCAATTCTGCCCTGCATTCAAGTCCTCTTCGCAGCCTTCCTTCAATATAGTTTTGGACGATAGCTGTCATTTATAACTCTGCGGGTTTGTGAATTAGAGTGCCCCTGAGCTCCTTTCTTCAAATCGCTTTCTTGTGAGCTGGCCGCAAACCCACAGTATTGCTTCAGGCCCTAATCTGGTTCCGGCACGGCATGCTGAGCCTTTGGTTAATTCCTCTTCCTGGTGGGAAATGAGCGTTAAATTTGCCCCTGCAGACACCTACAGCTAGTCTCTCATTGGTTCTCCCTATTCCTGTTCATCTACGCAGTAATTGCAAACTGTGCCAAACAGGAGGTTAAAGGCACTGACTCTCCAAGTGGGGAGAGTGTTAGTAAAGGGTCTGGAATTGTGAACACGAGAAAATGAGGACAAAAACTGAGATGCATTTGAAAACGTTTCCCGGTCACACGGTGCACCATACTGTGGGTTTCCCATGCATGCTTTAGCTGAAGGAAAAATCGCTTCAACCTGGAGAGTTGGGACCCATGGAATGTGTACCATGTATTATGACTTCAAATGGTCTGCATTTGCTCATCGAACCTCACCAATGCTATCAGCCCGAAGTGTCCAACCTTATGTCTCACTCAGCTCTGGGTTTAGATGAGGTAAATCCAGGTTGCATCACAAGCCCTGAATGAATTATTTAAGAATTGCTCTCTATTTTACTGTCATTGTGTTTTGTTTTTGTAATTCATTTTGATAATAGGATTTATCGGATTTTCTCTGCTGCCTTCATGCAGCTGTACACACGCTTGATTATCTTATGGAGACATATAAATCCATGGGTTTGAAGATTCTTACTAGTCAGGTGTATTCGTAGGCGTTGAATATAGGGTGTTTATCCCATTTCGTTGAGCAAGCGGTAGGTCTTGACTATTATATATTTGACGTATGGAATGGTATCTGTGCTAATTTCTAACTCTGGTTTCATGCAGCACACCAACTCACCTTTCCCCTTAAGCAAACATAAGTTGGTTTTCTAAATTTGAGACCCTGTTCTGTTTTGTAATTCAGTTCATGTGTAGCCAAGATTACATTCGGTGTATTAGTGATATCTTATGATGTTTCATTTTCTGTGTGACTTATTTCACTTAGAATCATCGTACCTGAATCCACTCATTATGCCACGACGGGCCAGATGACATAGATTTCATTGGTGAGTGATATTCCATTGAACGTACGTACCACAACTTCTTTATCCATTTTTCGCTTTCTGGGATATTTAACTTGTACCGTAGACGAGGTTCTTGTAAACAGAGCCGTCTGAAACTTTAGTGTGGCTGTGTGTTTTTGATTTTAATTTCCCTAAGGTATAGGACCATAAGTGGAAGTGCCGTAGGCTCCGTTGCTTTGTTTTTTAGGTATTTCAGGAAACACCATACACTTCTCCAGAGTGGCTGTTGGCAATTTACATCCCACCCATCAGCATAACAAGGCTCCCTGTTCTCCATGGCCTGTGCTGCATTTCTGGATTTTACACTTTTTTCAGATGGCCCTTTTGACCGGGGGGCAGTGAGACTTCATTGTAGTGCAGATTTCTTTAACATACTTGCTTGGTTGGCCAAAAAGGGCGTATGCGTTTTTTCCTGAATATATTCAGGAAAAAACGCATACGCCCTTTTTGGCCAAGTGCATCATTGTCGACGTTCTGCCTCTTTTCCTATGCTTTAAATGCAATTCCAGTCTACCCCCTGAAATTGTTTTCCTGCAATTCTGCCCCGTTTTCAAGTCCTCTTCGCAGCCTTCCTTCAATATATTTTTGGACGATAGCTGTCATTTATAACTCTGCATGTTTGTGAATTACAGTGCCCCTGAGCTCCTTTCTTCAAATCGCTTTCTTGTGAGCTGGCCGCAAACCCACAGGATTGCTTCAGGCCGTAATCTGGTTCCGGCACGGCATGCTGAGCCTTTGGTTAATTCCTCTTCCTGGTGGGAAATGAGCGTTAAATTTGCCCCTGCAGACACCTACAGCTAGTCTCTCATTGGTTCTCCCTATTCCTGTTCATCTTGCGCAGAAATTGCAAACTGTGCCAAACAGGAGGTTAAAGGCACTGACTCTCCAAGAGGGGAGAGTGTTAGTAAAGGGTCTGGAATTGTGAACCCGAGAAAATGGGGACAAAAACTGAGATGCATTTGAAAACGTTTCCCAGTCACACGGTGCACCATACTGTGGGTTTCCCATGCATGCTTTAGCTGAAGGAAGAATCGCTTCAACCTGGAGAGTTGGGACCCATGGAATGTGTACCATGTATTATGACTTCAAATGGTCTGCATTTGCTCATCGAACCTCACCAATGCTATCAGCCCGAGTGTCCAACCTTATGTCTCACTCAGCTCTGGGTTTAGATGAGGTAAATGCAGGTTGCACCACAAGCCCTGAATGAATCATTTAAGAATTGCTCTCTATTTCACTGTCATTGTGTTTTGTTTTTGTAATTCATTTTGATAATAGGATTTATCGGATTTTCTCTGCTGCCTTCATGCAGCTGTACACACGCTTGATTCTCTTATGGAGACATATAAATCCATGGGTTTGAAGATTCTTACTAGTCAGGTGTATTCCTAGGCGTTGAATATAGTGTGTTTAGCACATTTTGTTGAGCAAGGGGTAGGTCTTGACTATTATATATTTTACGTATGGAATGGTAACTGTGCTAATTTCTATCTCTGGTTTCATGCAGCACCCCAACTCACCTTTCCCCTTAAGCAAACATAAGTTGGTTTTCTAAATTTGAGACCCTGTTCTGTTTTGTAATTCAGTTCATGTGTAGCCAAGATTACATTCGGTGTATTAGTGATATCTTATGATGTTTCATTTTCTGTGTGACTTATTTCACTTATAATCATCGTACCTGAATCCAGTCATTATGCCACGACGGGCCAGATGACATAGATTTCATTGGTGAGTGATATTCCATTGTACGTACGTACCACAACTTCTTTATTCATTTTTCGCTTTCTGGGATATTTAACTTGTACCGTAGACGAGGTTCTTGTAAACAGAGCCGTCTGAAACTTTCGGGTGGCTGTGTGTTTTTGATTTTAATTTCCCTAAGCTATAGGACCATAAGTGGAAGTGCCGTAGGCTCCGTTGCTTTGTTTTTTAGGTGTTTCAGGAAACACCATACACTTCTCCAGAGTGGCTGTTGGCAATTTACATCCCACCCATCAGCATTACAAGGCTCCCTGTTCTCCATGGCCTGTGCTGCATTTCTGGATTTTACACTTTTTTCAGATGGCCCTTTTGACCGGGGGGGAGTGAGACTTCATTGTAGTGCAGATTTCTTTAACATACTTGCTTGGTTGGCCAAAAAGGGCGTATGCGTTTTTTCCTGAATATATTCAGGAAAAAACGCATACGCACTTTTTGGCCAAGTGCATCATTGTCGACGTTCTGCCTCTTTTCCTATGCTTTAAATGCAATTCCAGTCTACCCCCTGAAATCGTTTTCCTGCAATTCTGCCCCGCATTCAAGTCCTCTTCGCAGCCTTCCTTCAATATATTTTTGGAAGATAGCTGTCATTTATAACTCTGCAGTTTTGTGAATTACAGTGCCCCTGAGCTCCTTTCTTCAAATCGCTTTCTTGTGAGCTGGCCGCAAACCCGCAGGATTGCTTCAGGCCCTAATCTTGTTCCGGCACGGCATGCTGAGCGTTTGGTTAATTCCTCTTTCTGGTGGGAAATGAGCGTTTAATTTGCCCGTGCAGACACCTACAGCTAGTCTCTCATTGGTTCCCCCTATTCCTGTTCATCTTGCGCAGAAATTGCAAACTGTGCCAAACAGGAGGTTAAAGGCACTGACTCTCCAAGTGGGGAGAGTGTTAGTAAAGGGTCTGGAAATGTGAACCCGAGTAAAAGGGGAAGAAAACCGAGATGCCTTTGAAAACGTTTCCTGGTCACATGGTTCACCATAATGTGGGTTTCCCATGCATGCTTTAGCTGAAGGAAGAATCGCTTAAACCTGGAGAGTTGGGACCCATGGAATGTGTACCATGTATTATGACTTCAAATGGTCTGCATTTGCTCATCGAACCTCACCAATGCTATCAGCCCGAATGGTCCAACGTTATGTCTCACTCAGATCTGGGTGTAGATGAGGTAAATCCAGGTTGCATCACAAGCCCTGAATGAATTATTTAAGAATTGCTCTCTATTTCACTGTCATTGTGTTTTGTTTTTTTAATTCATTTTGATAATGGGATTTATCGGATTTTCTCTGCTGCCTTCATGCAGCTGTACACACGCTTGATTCTCTTATGGAGACATATAAATCCATGGGTTTGAAGATTCTTTATAGTCAGGTGTATTCCTAGGCGTTGAATATAGGGTGTTTAGCCCATTTCGTTGAGAAAGGGGTAGGTCTTGACTATTACATATTTGACGTATGGAATGGTATCTGTGCTAATTTCTATCTCTGGTTTTATGCAGCACCCCAACTCACCTTTCCCCTTAAGCAAACATAAATTGGTTTTCTAAATTTGAGACCCTGTTCTGTTTTGTAATTCAGTTCATGTGTAGCCAAGATTTCATTCCGTGTATTAGTGATATCTTATGATGTTTCATTTTCTGTGTGACTTATTTCACTTAGAATCATCGTACCTGAATCCACTCATTATGCCACGATGGGCCAGATGACATAGGTTTCATTGGTGAGTGATATTCCATTGTACGTACTTACCACAACTTCTTTATCCATTTTTCGCTTTCTGGGATATTTAACTTGTACCGTAGACGAGGTTCTTGTAAACAGAGCCGTCTGAAACTTTGGGGTGGCTGTGTGTTGTGGATTTTAATATCCCTAAGCTATAGGACCATAAGTGGAAGTGCTGTAGGCTCCGTTGCTTTGTTTTTTAGGTGTTTCAGGAAACACCATACACTTCTCCAGAGTGGCTGTTGGCAATTTACATCCCACCCATCAGCATAACAAGGCTCCCTGTTCTCCATGGCCTGTGCTGCATTTCTGGATTTTACACTTTTTTCAGATGGCCCTTTTGACCGGGGGGCAGTGAGACTTCATTGTAGTGCAGATTTCTTTAACATGATTGCTTGGTTGGCCAAAAAGGGCGTATGCGTTTTTTCCTGAATATATTCAGGAAAAAAGGCATACGCCCTTTTTGGCCAAGTGCATCATTTTCGACGTTCTGCCTCTTTTCCTATGCTTTAAATGCAATTCCAGTCTACCCCCTGAAATCGTTTTCCTGCAATTCTGTCCCGCTTTCAAGTCCTCTTCACAGCCTTCCTTCGATATATTTTTGGACGATAGCTGTCATTTATTACTCTGCAGGTTTGTGAATTACAGTGCCCCTGAGCTCCTTTCTTCAAATCGCTTTCTTGTTAGCTGGCCGCAAACCCGCAGGATTGCTTCAGGCCCTAATCTGGCTCCGGCACGGCATGATGAGCCTTTGGTTAATTCCTCTTCCTGGTTGGAAATGAGCGTTAAATTTGCCCTTGCAGACACCTACAGCTAGTCTCTCATTGGTTCTCCCTATTCCTGTTCATCTTGCGCAGAAATTGCAAACTGTGCCAAACAGCAGGTTAAAGGCACTGACTCTCCAAGTGGGGAGAGTGTTAGTTAAGGGTCTGGAATTGTGAACCCGAGTAAAAGGGGACGAAAACTGTGATGCCTTTGAAAACGTTTCCCGGTCACACGGTGCACCATACTGTGGGTTTCCCATGCATGCTTTAGCTGAAGGAAGAATCGCTTAAACCTGGAGAGTTGGGACCCATGGAATGGGTCCCATGCCGTATGACTTCAAATGGTCTGCATTTGCTCATCGAACCTCACCAATGCTATCAGCCCGAAGTGTCCAACTTTATGTCTCACTCAGCTCTGGGTGTAGATGAGGTAAATCCAGGTTGCATCACAAGCCCTGAATGAATTATTTAAGAATTGCTCTCTATTTCTCTGTCATTGTGATTTGTTTTTGTAATTCATTTTGATAATGGGATTTATCGGATTTTCTCTGCTGCCTTCATGCAGCTGTACACACGCTTGATTCTCTTATGGAGACATATAAATCCATGGGTTTGAAGATTCTTACTAGTCAGGTGTATTCCTAGGAGTTGAATATAGGGTGTTTAGCCCATTTCGTTGAGCAAGGGGTAGGTCTTGACTATTACATATTTGACGTATGGAATGGTATCTGGGCTAATTTCTATCAATGGTTTTATGCAGCAGCCCAACTCACCTTTCCCCTTAAGCAAACATAAGTTGGTTTTCTAAATTTGAGACCCGGTTCTGTTTTGTAATTCAGTTCATGTGTAGCCAAGATTACATTCCGTGTGTTAGTGATATCTTATGATGTTTCATTTTCTGTGTGACTTATTTCACTTAGAATCATCGTACCTGAATCCACTCATTATGCCACGACGGGCCAGATGACATAGATTTCATTGGTGAGTGATATTCCATTGTACGTACGTACCACAACTTCTTTATCCATTTTTCGCTTTCTGGGATATTTAACTTGTACCGTAGACGAGGTTCTTGTAAACAGAGCCGTCTGAAACTTTGGGGTGGCTGTGTGTTGTGGATTTTAATTTCCCTAAGCTATAGGACCATAAGTGGAAGTGCCGTAGGCTCCGTTGCTTTGTTTTTTAGGTGTTTCAGGAAACACCATACACTTCTCCAGAGTGGCTGTTGGCAATTTACATCCCACCCATCAGCATAACAAGGCTCCCTGTTCTCCATGGCCTGTGCTGCATTTCTGGATTTTACACTTTTTTCAGATGGCCCTTTTGACCGGGGGGCAGTGAGACTTCATTGGAGTGCAGATTTCTTTAACATGCTTGATTGGTTGGCCAAAAAGGGCGTATGCGTTTTTTCCTGAATATATTCAGGAAAAAACGCATACGCCCTTTTTGGCCAAGTGCATCATTGTCGACGTTCTGCCTCTTTTCCTGTGCTTTAAATGCAATTCCAGTCTACCCCCTGAAATCGTTTTCCTGCAATTCTGCCCCGCTTTCAAGTTCTCTTCGCAGCCTTTCTTCAATATATTTTTGGACGATATCTGTCATTTATAACTCTGCATGTTTGTGAATTACAGTGCCCCTGAGCTCCTTTCTCCAAATCGCTTTCTTGTGAGCTGGCCGCAAACACGCAGGATTGCTTCAGGCCCTAAATTTCCTCCGGCTCGGCATGCTGAGCCTTTGGTTAATACCTCTTCCTGGTGGGAAATGAGCGTTAAATTTGCCCGTGCAGACACCTACACCTAGTCTCTCATTGGTTCTCCCTATTCCTGTTCATCTTGCGCAGAAATTGCAAACTGTGCGAAACAGGAGGTTAAAGGCACTGACTCTCCAAGTGGGGAGAATGTTAATAAAGGGTCTGGAATTGTGAATCCGAGTAAAAAGGGACGAAAACTGAGATGCATTTGAAAACGTTTCCCGGTCACACGGTGCACCATACTGTGGGTTTCCCATGCATGTTTTAGTTGGAGGAAGAATCGCTTAAACCTGGAGAGTTGGGACCCATGGAATGGGTACCATGCAGTATGACTTCAAATGGTCTGCATTTGCTCATCGAACCTCACCAATGCTATCAGCCCGCAGTGTCCAACCTTATGTCTCACTCAGCTCTGGGTGTAGATGAGGTAAATCCAGGTTGCCTAACAAGCCCTGAATGAATTATTTAAGAATTGCTCTCTATTTCACTGTCATTGTGTTTTGTTTTTGTAATTCATTTTGATAATAGGATTTATCAGATTTTCTCTGCTGCCTTCATGCAGCTGAACACACGCTTGATTCTCTTATGGAGACATATAAATCCATGGGTTTGAAGATTTTTTCTAGTGAGGTGTATTCCTAGGCATAGAATATAGGGTGTTTAGCCCATTTCGTTGAGCAAGGGGTAGGTCTTGACTATTACATATTTGACGAATGGAATGGTATCTGTGCTAATTTCTATCTCTGGTTTAATGCAGCACCCCAACTCACCTTTCCCCTTAAGCAAACATAAGTTGCTTTTCTAAATTTGAGACCCTGTTCTGTTTTGTAATTCAGTTCATGTGTAGCTAAGATTACATTCGGTGTATTAGTGATATCTTATGATGTTTCATTTTCTGTGTGACTTATTTCTCTTAGAATCATCGTACCTGAATCCACACATTATGCCACGACGGGCCAAAAGACATAGATTTCATTGGTGAGTGATATTCCATTGTACGTACGTACCACAACTTCTTTATCCATTTTTCGCTTTCTGGGATATTTAACTTGTACCGTAGACGAGGTTCTTGTAAACAGAGCCGTCCGAAACTTTGGGGTGGCTGTGTGTTTTTGATTTTAATTTCCCTAAGCTATAGGACCATAAGTGGAAGTGCCGTAGGCTCCGTTGCTTTGTTTTTTAGGTGTTTCAGGAAACACCATACACTTCTCCAGAGTGGCTGTTGGCAATTTACATCCCACCCATCAGCATAACAATGCTCCCTGTTCTCCATGGCCTGTGCTGCATTTCTGGATTTTACACTTTTTTCAGATGGCCCTTTTGACCGGGGGGCAGTGAGACTTCATTGTAGTGCAGATTTCTTTAACATGATTGCTTGGTTGGCCAAAAAGGGCGTATGCGTTTTTTCCTGAATATATTCAGGAAAAAACGCATACGCCCTTTTTGAACAAGTGCATCAGATTCGACGTTCTGCCTCTTTTCCTATGCTTTAAATGCCATTCCAGTCTACCCCCTGAAATCGTTTTCCTCCAATTCTGCCCCGCTTTCAAGTCCTCTTCACAGCCTTCCTTCGATATATTTTTGGACGATAGCTGTCATTTATTACTCTGCAGGTTTGTGAATTACAGTGCCCCTGAGCTCCTTTCTTCAAATCGCTTTCTTGTGAGCTAGCCGCAAACCCGCAAGATTGCTTCAGGCGCTAATCTGGTTCCGGCACGGCATGCGGAGCCTTTGGTTAATTCCTCTTTCTGGTGGGAAATGAGCGTTAAATTTGCCCCTGCAGACACCTACAGCTAGTCTCTCATTGGTTCTCCCTATTCCTGTTCATCTTGCGCAGAAATTCCAAACTGTGCCAAACAGGAGGTTAAAGGCACTGACTCTCCAAGTGGGGAGAGTGTTAGTAAAGGGTCTGGAATTGTGAACCCGAGTAAAAGGGGACGAAAACTGAGATGCATTTGAAAAAGTTTCCCGGTTACATGGTGCACCATACTGTGGGCTTCCCATGCATGTTTTAGCTGAAGGAAGAATAGCTTAAACCTGGAGAGTTGGGACCCATGGAATGGGTACCATGCAGCATGACTTCAAATGGTCTGCATTTGCTCATCGAACCTCACCAATGCTATCAGCCCGAAGTGTCCAACTTTATGTCTCACTCAGCTCTGGGTGTAGATGAGGAAAATCCAGGTTGCATCACAAGCCCTGAATGAATTATTTAAGAATTGCTCTCTATTTCACTGTCATTGTGTTTTGTTTTTGTAATTCATTTTGATAATGGGATTTATCGGATTTTCTCTGCTGCCTTCATGCAGCTGTACACACGCTTGATTCTCTTATGGAGACATATAAATCCATGGGTTTGAAGATTCTTACTAGTCAGGTGTATTCCTAGGCGTTGAATATAGGGTGTTTAGCCCATTTCGTTGAGCAAGGGGTAGGTCTTGACTATTACATATTTGACGTATGGAATGGTATCTGTGCTAATTTCTATCTCTGGTTTTATGCAGCGGCCCAACTCACCTTTCCCCTTAAGCAAACATAAGTTGGTTTTCTAAATTTGAGACCCTGTTCTGTTTTGTAATTCAGTTCATGTGTAGCCAAGATTACATTCGGTGTATTAGTGATATCTTATGATGTTTCATTTTCTGTGTGACATATTTCACTTAGAATCATCGTACCTGAATCCACTCATTATGCCACGACGGGCCAGATGACATAGATTTCATTGCTGAGTGATATTCCATTGTACGTACGTACCACAACTTCTTTATCCATTTTTCGCTTTCTGGGATATTTAACTTGTACCGTAGACGAGGTTCTTGTAAACAGAGCCTTCTGAAACTTTGGGGTGGCTGTGTGTTTTTCATTTTAATTTCCCTAATCTATAGGACCATAAGTGGAAGTTCCGTAGGCTCCGTTGCTTTGTTTTTTAGGTGTTTCAGGAAACACCATACACTTCTCCAGAGTGGCTGTTGGCAATTTACATCCCACCTATCAGCATAACAAGGCTCCCTGTTCTCCATGGCCTGTGCTGCATTTCTGGATTTTACACTTTTTTCAGATGGCCCTTTTGACCGGGGGGCAGTGAGACTTCATTGTAGTGCAGATTTCTTTAACATGCTTGCTTGGTTGGCCAAAAAGGGCGTATGCGTTTTTTCCTGAATATATTAAGGAAAAAACGCATACGCCCTTTTTGGCCAAGTGCATCATTGTCGACGTTCTGCCTCTTTTCCTATGCTTTAAATGCAATTCCAGTCTACCCCCTGAAATTGTTTTCCTGCAATTCTGCCCCGTTTTCAAGTCCTCTTCGCAGCCTTCCTTCAATATATTTTTGGACGATAGCTGTCATTTATAACTCTGCATGTTTGTGAATTACAGTGCCCCTGAGCTCCTTTCTTCAAATCGCTTTCTTGTGAGCTGGCCGCAAACCCACAGGATTGCTTCAGGCCGTAATCTGGTTCCGGCACGGCATGCTGAGCCTTTGGTTAATTCCTCTTCCTGGTGGGAAATGAGCGTTAAATTTGCCCCTGCAGACACCTACAGCTAGTCTCTCATTGGTTCTCCCTATTCCTGTTCATCTTGCGCAGAAATTGCAAACTGTGCCAAACAGGAGGTTAAAGGCACTGACTCTCCAAGAGGGGAGAGTGTTAGTAAAGGGTCTGGAATTGTGAACCCGAGAAAATGGGGACCAAAACTGAGATGCATTTGAAAACGTTTCCCAGTCACACGGTGCACCATACTGTGGGTTTCCCATGCATGCTTTAGCTGAAGGAAGAATCGCTTCAACCTGGAGAGTTGGGACCCATGGAATGTGTACCATGTATTATGACTTCAAATGGTCTGCATTTGCTCATCGAACCTCACCAATGCTATCAGCCCGAAGTGTCCAACCTTATGTCTCACTCAGCTCTGGGTTTAGATGAGGTAAATGCAGGTTGCACCACAAGCCCTGAATGAATCATTTAAGAATTGCTCTCTATTTCACTGTCATTGTGTTTTGTTTTTGTAATTCATTTTGATAATAGGATTTATCGGATTTTCTCTGCTGCCTTCATGCAGCTGTACACACGCTTGATTCTCTTATGGAGACATATAAATCCATGGGTTTGAAGATTCTTACTAGTCAGGTGTATTCCTAGGCGTTGAATATAGTGTGTTTAGCACATTTTGTTGAGCAAGGGGTAGGTCTTGACTATTATATATTTTACGTATGGAATGGTAACTGTGCTAATTTCTATCTCTGGTTTCATGCAGCACCCCAACTCACCTTTCCCCTTAAGCAAACATAAGTTGGTTTTCTAAATTTGAGACCCTGTTCTGTTTTGTAATTCAGTTCATGTGTAGCCAAGATTACATTCGGTGTATTAGTGATATCTTATGATGTTTCATTTTCTGTGTGACTTATTTCACTTATAATCATTGTACCTGAATCCAGTCATTATGCCACGACGGGCCAGATGACATAGATTTCATTGGTGAGTGATATTCCATTGTACGTACGTACCACAACTTCTTTATTCATTTTTCGCTTTCTGGGATATTTAACTTGTACCGTAGACGAGGTTCTTGTAAACAGAGCCGTCTGAAACTTTCGGGTGGCTGTGTGTTTTTGATTTTAATTTCCCTAAGCTATAGGACCATAAGTGGAAGTGCCGTAGGCTCCGTTGCTTTGTTTTTTAGGTGTTTCAGGAAACACCATACACTTCTCCAGAGTGGCTGTTGGCAATTTACATCCCACCCATCAGCATTACAAGGCTCCCTGTTCTCCATGGCCTGTGCTGCATTTCTGGATTTTACACTTTTTTCAGATGGCCCTTTTGACCGGGGGGGAGTGAGACTTCATTGTAGTGCAGATTTCTTTAACATACTTGCTTGGTTGGCCAAAAAGGGCGTATGCGTTTTTTCCTGAATATATTCAGGAAAAAACGCATACGCACTTTTTGGCCAAGTGCATCATTGTCGACGTTCTGCCTCTTTTCCTATGCTTTAAATGCAATTCCAGTCTACCCCCTGAAATCGTTTTCCTGCAATTCTGCCCCGCATTCAAGTCCTCTTCGCAGCCTTCCTTCGATATATTTTTGGAAGATAGCTGTCATTTATAACTCTGCAGTTTTGTGAATTACAGTGCCCCTGAGCTCCTTTCTTCAAATCGCTTTCTTGTGAGCTGGCCGCAAACCCGCAGGATTGCTTCAGGCCCTAATCTTGTTCCGGCACGGCATGCTGAGCGTTTGGTTAATTCCTCTTTCTGGTGGGAAATGAGCGTTTAATTTGCCCGTGCAGACACCTACAGCTAGTCTCTCATTGGTTCCCCCTATTCCTGTTCATCTTGCGCAGAAATTGCAAACTGTGCCAAACAGGAGGTTAAAGGCACTGACTCTCCAAGTGGGGAGAGTGTTAGTAAAGGGTCTGGAAATGTGAACCCGAGTAAAAGGGGAAGAAAACCGAGATGCCTTTGAAAACGTTTCCTGGTCACATGGTTCACCATAATGTGGGTTTCCCATGCATGCTTTAGCTGAAGGAAGAATCGCTTAAACCTGGAGAGTTGGGACCCATGGAATGTGTAGCATGTATTATGACTTCAAATGGTCTGCATTTGCTCATCGAACCTCACCAATGCTATCAGCCCGAATGGTCCAACGTTATGTCTCACTCAGCTCTGGGTGTAGATGAGGTAAATCCAGGTTGCATCACAAGCCCTGAATGAATTATTTAAGAATTGCTCTCTATTTCACTGTCATTGTGTTTTGTTTTTTTAATTCATTTTGATAATGGGATTTATCGGATTTTCTCTGCTGCCTTCATGCAGCTGTACACACGCTTGATTCTCTTATGGAGACATATAAATCCATGGGTTTGAAGATTCTTTATAGTCAGGTGTATTCCTAGGCGTTGAATATAGGGTGTTTAGCCCATTTCGTTGAGCAAGGGGTAGGTCTTGACTATTACATATTTGACGTATGGAATGGTATCTGTGCTAATTTCTATCTCTGGTTTTATGCAGCACCCCAACTCACCTTTCCCCTTAAGCAAACATAAATTGGTTTTCTAAATTTGAGACCCTGTTCTGTTTTGTAATTCAGTTCATGTGTAGCCAAGATTTCATTCCGTGTATTAGTGATATCTTATGATGTTTCATTTTCTGTGTGACTTATTTCACTTAGAATCATCGTACCTGAATCCACTCATTATGCCACGATGGGCCAGATGACATAGGTTTCATTGGTGAGTGATATTCCATTGTACGTACTTACCACAACTTCTTTATCCATTTTTCGCTTTCTGGGATATTTAACTTGTACCGTAGACGAGGTTCTTGTAAACAGAGCCGTCTGAAACTTTGGGGTGGCTGTGTGTTGTGGATTTTAATTTCCCTAAGCTATAGGACCATAAGTGGAAGTGCTGTAGGCTCCGTTGCTTTGTTTTTTAGGTGTTTCAGGAAACACCATACACTTCTCCAGAGTGGCTGTTGGCAATTTACATCCCACCCATCAGCATAACAAGGCTCCCTGTTCTCCATGGCCTGTGCTGCATTTCTGGATTTTACACTTTTTTCAGATGGCCCTTTTGACCGGGGGGCAGTGAGACTTCATTGTAGTGCAGATTTCTTTAACATGATTGCTTGGTTGGCCAAAAAGGGCGTATGCGTTTTTTCCTGAATATATTCAGGAAAAAAGGCATACGCCCTTTTTGGCCAAGTGCATCATTTTCGACGTTCTGCCTCTTTTCCTATGCTTTAAATGCAATTCCAGTCTACCCCCTGAAATCGTTTTCCTGCAATTCTGTCCCGCTTTCAAGTCCTCTTCACAGCCTTCCTTCGATATATTTTTGGACGATAGCTGTCATTTATTACTCTGCAGGTTTGTGAATTACAGTGCCCCTGAGCTCCTTTCTTCAAATCGCTTTCTTGTTAGCTGGCCGCAAACCCGCAGGATTGCTTCAGGCCCTAATCTGGCTCCGGCACGGCATGATGAGCCTTTGGTTAATTCCTCTTCCTGGTTGGAAATGAGCGTTAAATTTGCCCTTGCAGACACCTACAGCTAGTCTCTCATTGGTTCTCCCTATTCCTGTTCATCTTGCGCAGAAATTGCAAACTGTGCCAAACAGCAGGTTAAAGGCACTGACTCTCCAAGTGGGGAGAGTGTTAGTTAAGGGTCTGGAATTGTGAACCCGAGTAAAAGGGGACGAAAACTGTGATGCCTTTGAAAACGTTTCCCGGTCACACGGTGCACCATACTGTGGGTTTCCCATGCATGCTTTAGCTGAAGGAAGAATCGCTTAAACCTGGAGAGTTGGGACCCATGGAATGGGTCCCATGCCGTATGACTTCAAATGGTCTGCATTTGCTCATCGAACCTCACCAATGCTATCAGCCCGAAGTGTCCAACTTTATGTCTCACTCAGCTCTGGGTGTAGATGAGGTAAATCCAGGTTGCATCACAAGCCCTGAATGAATTATTTAAGAATTGCTCTCTATTTCTCTGTCATTGTGATTTGTTTTTGTAATTCATTTTGATAATGGGATTTATCGGATTTTCTCTGCTGCCTTCATGCAGCTGTACACATGCTTGATTCTCTTATGGAGACATATAAATCCATGGGTTTGAAGATTCTTACTAGTCAGGTGTATTCCTAGGAGTTGAATATAGGGTGTTTAGCCCATTTCGTTGAGCAAGGGGTAGGTCTTGACTATTACATATTTGACGTATGGAATGGTATCTGTGCTAATTTCTATCTCTGGTTTTATGCAGCACCCCAACTCACCTTTCCCCTTAAGCAAACATAAGTTGGTTTTCTAAATTTGAGACCCTGTTCTGTTTTGTAATTCAGTTCATGTGTAACCAAGACTACATTCGGTGTATTAGTGATATCTTATGATGTTTCATTTTCTGTGTGACTTATTTCACTTAGAATCATCGTACCTGAATCCACTCATTATGTCACGACGGGCCAGATGACATAGATTTCATTGCTGAGTGATATTCCATTGTACGTACGTACCACAACTTCTTTATCCATTTTTCGCTTTCTGGGATATTTAACTTGTACCGTAGACGAGGTTCTTGTAAACAGAGCCGTCTGAAACTTTGGGGTGGCTGTGTGTTTTTGATTTTAATTTCCCTAAGCTATAGGACCATAAGTGGAAGTGCCGTAGGCTCCGTTGCTTTGTTTTTTAGGTGTTTCAGGAAACACCATACACTTCTCCAGAGTGGCTGTTGGCAATTTACATCCCACCCATCAGCATAACAAGGCTCCCTGTTCTCCATGGCCTGTGCTGCATTTCTGGATTTTGCACTTTTTTCAGATGGCCCTTTTGACCGGGGGGCAGTGAGACTTCATTGTAGTGCAGATTTCTTTAACATGATTGCTTGGTTGGCCAAAAAGGGCGTATGCGTTTTTTCCTGAATATATTCAGGAAAAAACGCATACGCCCTTTTTGAACAAGTGCATCAGTTTCGACGTTCTGCCTCTTTTCCTATGCTTTAAATGCCATTCCAGTCTACCCCCTGAAATCGTTTTCCTCCAATTCTGCCCCGCTTTCAAGTCCTCTTCACAGCCTTCCTTCGATATATTTTTGGACGATAGCTGTCATTTATTACTCTGCAGGTTTGTGAATTACAGTGCCCCTGAGCTCCTTTCTTCAAATCGCTTTCTTGTGAGCTGGCCGCAAACCCGCAAGATTGCTTCAGGCGCTAATCTGGTTCTGGCACGGCATGCGGAGCCTTTGGTTAATTCCTCTTTCTGGTGGGAAATGAGCGTTAAATTTGCCCCTGCAGACACCTACAGCTAGTCTCTCATTGGTTCTCCCTATTCCTGTTCATCTTGCGCAGAAATTGCAAACTGTGCCAAACAGGAGGTTAAAGGCACTGACTCTCCAAGTGGGGAGAGTGTTAGTAAAGGGTCTGGAATTGTGAACCCGAGTAAAAGGGGACGAAAACTGAGATGCATTTGAAAAAGTTTCCCGGTCACACGGTGCACCATACTGTGGGCTTCCCATGCATGTTTTAGCTGAAGGAAGAATCGCTTAAACCTGGAGAGTTGGGACCCATGGAATGGGTACCATGCAGCATGACTTCAAATGGTCTGCATTTGCTCATCGAACCTCACCAATGCTATCAGCCCGAAGTGTCCAACTTTATGTCTCACTCAGCTCTGGGTGTAGATGAGGAAAATCCAGGTTGCATCACAAGCCCTGAATGAATTATTTAAGAATTGCTCTCTATTTCACTGTCATTGTGTTTTGTTTTTGTAATTCATTTTGATAATGGGATTTATCGGATTTTCTCTGCTGCCTTCATGCAGCTGTACACACGCTTGATTCTCTTATGGAGACATATAAATCCATGGGTTTGAAGATTCTTACTAGTCAGGTGTATTCCTAGGCGTTGAATATAGGGTGTTTAGCCCATTTCGTTGAGCAAGGGGTAGGTCTTGACTATTACATATTTGACGTATGGAATGGTATCTGTGCTAATTTCTATCTCTGGTTTTATGCAGCGGCCCAACTCACCTTTCCCCTTAAGCAAACATAAGTCGGTTTTCTAAATTTGAGACCCTGTTCTGTTTTGTAATTCAGTTCATGTGTAGCCAAGATTACATTCGGTGTATTAGTGATATCTTATGATGTTTCATTTTCTGTGTGACATATTTCACTTAGAATCATCGTACCTGAATCCACTCATTATGCCACGATGGGCCAGATGACATAGATTTCATTGCTGAGTGATATTCCATTGTACGTACGTACCACAACTTCTTTATCCATTTTTCGCTTTCTGGGATATTTAACTTGTACCGTAGACGAGGTTCTTGTAAACAGAGCCGTCTGAAACTTTGGGGTGGCTGTGTGTTTTTGATTTTAATTTCCCTAAGCTATAGGACCATAAGGGGAATTGCCGTAGGCTCCGTTGCTTTGTTTTTTAGGTGTTTCAGGAAACACCATACACTTCTCCAGAGTGGCTGTTGGCAATTTACATCCCACCCACCAGCATAACAAGGCTCCCTGTTCTCCATGGCCTGTGCTGCATTTCTGGATTTTACACTTTTTTCAGATGGCCCTTTTGACAGGGGGGCAGTGAGACTTCACTGTAGTGCAGATTACTTTAACATGCTTGCTTCATTGGCCAAAAAGGGCGTATGCGTTTTTTCCTGAATATATTCAGGACAAAACGCATACGCCCTTTTTGGCCAAGTGCATCATTGTCGACGTTCTGCCTCTTTTCCTATGCTTTAAATGCAATTCCAGTCTACCCCCTGAAATCGTTTTCCTGCAATTCTGCCCCGCTTTCAAGTCCTCTTCGCAGCCTTCCTTCAATATATTTTTGGACGATAGCTGTCATTTATAACTCTGCAGGTTTGTGAATTAGAGTGTCCCCGAGCTCCATTCTTCAAATCGCTTTCTTGTGAGCTGGCCGCAAACCCGCAGGATTGCTTCAGGCCCTAATCTGGTTCCGGCACGGCATGCGGGGCCTTTGGTTAATTCCTCTTCCTGGTTGGAAATGAGCGTTAAATTTGCCCGTGCAGACACCTACAACTAGTCTCTCATTGGTTCTCCCTCTTTCTATTCATCTTGCGCAGAAATTGGAAACTGTGCCAAACAGCAGGTTAAAGGCACTGACTCTCCAAGTGGGGAGAGTGTTCGGAAAGGGTCTGGAATTGTGAACCCGAGTAAAAGGGGACGAAACCTGAGATGCATTTGAAAAAGTTTCCCGGTCACACGGTGCACCATACTGTGGGCTTCCCATGCATGTTTTAGCTGAAGGAAGAATCGCTTAAACCTGGAGAGTTGGGACCCATGGAATGGGTACCATGCAGCATGATTTCAAATGGTCTGCATTTGCACATCGAACCTCACCAATGCTATCAGCCCGAAGTGTCCAACTTTATGTCTCACTCAGCTCTGGGTATAGATGAGGTAAATCCAGGTTGCATCACAAGCCCTGAATGAATTATTTAAGAATTGCTCTCTATTTCACTGTCATTGTGTTTTGTTTTTGTAATTCATTTTGATAATGGGATTTATCGGATTTTCTCTGCTGCCTTCATGCAGCTGTACACACGCTTGATTCTTTATGGAGACATATAAATCCATGGGTTTGAAGATTCTTACTAGTCAGGTGTATTCCTAGGCGTTGAATATAGGGTGTTTAGCCCATTTCGTTGAGCAAGGGGTAGGTGTTGACTATTACATATTTGACGTATGGAATGGTATCTGTGCTAATTTCTATCTCTGGTTTTATGCAGCACCCCAACTCACCTTTCCCCTTAAGCAAACATAAATTGGTTTTCTAAATTTGAGACCCTGTTCTGTTTTGTAATTCAGTTCATGTGTAACCAAGACTACATTCGGTGTATTAGTGATATCTTATGATGTTTCATTTTCTGTGTGACTTATTTCACTTAGAATCATCGTACCTGAATCCACTCATTATGTCACGACGGGCCAGATGACATAGATTTCATTGCTGAGTGATATTCCATTGTACGTACGTACCACAACTTCTTTATCCATTTTTCGCTTTCTGGGATATTTAACTTGTACCGTAGACGAGGTTCTTGTAAACAGAGCCGTCTGAAACTTTGGGGTGGCTGTGTGTTTTTGATTTTAATTTCCCTAATCTATAGGACCATAAGTGGAAGTGCAGTAGGCTCCGTTGCTTTGTTTTTTAGGTGTTTCAGGAAACACCATACACTTCTCCAGAGTGGCTGTTGGCAATTTACATCCCACCTATCAGCATAACAAGGCTCCCTGTTCTCCATGGCCTGTGCTGCATTTCTGGATTTTACACTTTTTTCACATGGCCCTTTTGACCAGGGGGCAGTGAGACTTCATTGGAGTGCAGATTTCTTTAACATGCTTGCTTGGTTGGCCAAAAAGGGCGTATGCGTTTTTTCCTGAATATATTCAGGAAAAAACGCATACGCCCTTTTTGGCCAAGTGCATCATTGTCGACGTTCTGCCTCTTTTCCTGTGCTTTAAATGCAATTCCAGTCTACCCCCTGAAATCGTTTTCCTGCAATTCTGCCCCGCTTTCAAGTTCTCTTCGCAGCCTTCCTTCAATATACTTTTGGACGATATCTGTCATTTATAACTCTGCAGGTTTGTGAATTACAGTGCCCCTGAGCTCCTTTCTCCAAATCGCTTTCTTGTGAGCTGGCCGCAAACACGCAGGATTGCTTCAGGCCCTAAATTTCCTCCGGCTCGGCATGCTGAGCCTTTGGTTAATACCTCTTCCTGGTGGGAAATGAGCGTTAAATTTGCCCGTGCAGACACCTACACCTAGTCTCTCATTGGTTCTCCCTATTCCTGTTCATCTTGCGCAGAAATTGCAAACTGTGCGAAACAGGAGGTTAAAGGCACTGACTCTCCAAGTGGGGAGAATGTTAATAAAGGGTCTGGAATTGTGAATCCGAGTAAAAATGGACGAAAACTGAGATGCATTTGAAAACGTTTCCCGGTCACACGGTTCACCATACTGTGGGTTTCCCATGCATGTTTTAGTTGAAGGAAGAATCGCTTAAACCTGGAGAGTTGGGACCCATGGAATGGGTACCATGCAGCATGACTTTAAATGGTCTGCATTTGCTCATCGAACCTCACCAATGCTATCAGCCCGCAGTGTCCAACCTTATGTCTCACTCAGCTCTGGGTGTAGATGAGGTAAATCCAGGTTGCATAACAAGCCCTGAATGAATTATTTAAGAATTGCTCTCTATTTCACTGCCATTGTGTTTTGTTTTTGTAATTCATTTTGATAATAGGATTTATCAGATTTTCTCTGCTGCCTTCATGCAGCTGAACACACGCTTGATTCTCTTATGGAGACATATAAATCCATGGGTTTGAAGGTTCTTTCTAGTCAGGTGTATTCCTAGGCATAGAATATAGGGTGTTTAGCCCATTTGGTTGAGCAAGGGGTAGGTCTTGACTATTACATATTTGACGTATGGAATGGTATCTGTGCTAATTTCTATCTCTGGTTTTATGCAGCACCCCAACTCACCTTTCCCCTTAAGCAAACATAAGTTGGTTTTCTAAATTTGAGACCCTGTTCTGTTTTGTAATTCAGTTCATGTGTAGCCAAGATTACATTCGGTGTATTAGTGATATCTTATGATGTTTCATTTTCTGTGTGACTTATTTCTCTTAGAATCATCGTACCTGAATCCACTCATTAGGCCACGATGGGCCAGATGACATAGATTTCATTGGTGAGTGATATTCCATTGTACGTACGTACCACAACTTCTTTATCCATTTTTCGCTTTCTGGGATATTTAACTTGTACCGTAGACGAGGTTCTTGTAAACAGAGCCGTCTGAAACTTTGGGGTGGCTGTGTGTTTTTGATTTTAATTTCCCTAAGCTATAGGACCATAAGGGGAATTGCCGTAGGCTCCGTTGCTTTGTTTTTTAGGTGTTTCAGGAAACACCATACACTTCTCCAGAGTGGCTGTTGGCAATTTACATCCCACCCATCAGCATAACAAGGCTCCCTGTTCTCCATGGCCTGTGCTGCATTTCTGGATTTTACACTTTTTTCAGATGGCCCTTTTGACCGGGGGGCAGTGAGACTTCATTGTAGTGCAGATTTCTTTAACATGCTTGCTTGGTTGGCCAAAAAGGGCGTATGCGTTTTTTCCTGAATATATTCAGGAAAAAACGCATACGCCCTTTTTGGCCAAGAACCTCATTGTCGACGTTCTGCCTCTTTTCCTATGCTTTAAATGCAATTCCCGTGTACCCCCTGAAATCGTTTTCCTGCAAATCTGTCCCGCTTACAAATCGTCTTCGCAGCCTTCCTTCAATATATTTTTGGACGATAGCTGTCATTTATAACTCTGCAGGTTTGTGAGTTACAGTGCCCCTGAGCTCCTTTCTTCAAATCGCTTTCTTTTGAGCTGGCCGCAAACCCGCAGGATTGCTTCAGGCCCTAATATTGTTGCGGCACGGCATGCTTAGCCTTTGGTTAATTCCTCTTCCTGGTGGGAAATGAGCGTTAAATTTGCCCGTGCAGACACCTACAGCTAGTCTCTCATTGGTTCTCCCTATTCCTGTTCATCTTGCGCAGAAATTGCAAACTGTGCCAAACAGGAGGTTAAAGGCACTGACTCTCCATGTGGGGAGCGTGTTAGTAAAGGGTCTGGAATAGTGAACCCAAATAAAAGTGGACGAAAACTGAGATGCATTTGAAAACGTTTCCCAGTCACACGGTGCACCATACTGTGGGATTCCCATGCATGTTTTAGCTGAAGGAAAAATCGCTTAAACCTGGAGAGTTGGGACCCATGAAATGGGTACCATGCAGTATGACTTCAAATGGTCTTCATTTGCTCATCGAACCTCACCAATGCTATCAGCCCGCAGTGTCCAACCTTATGTCTCACTCAGCTCTGGGTGTAGATGAGGTAAATCCAGGTTGCATCACAAGCCCTGAATGAATTATTTAAGAATTGCTCTCTATTTCACTGTCATTGTGTTTTGTTTTTTAATTCATTTTGATAATGGGATTTATCGGATTTTCTCTGCTGCCTTCATGCAGCTGTACACACGCATGATTCTCTTAAGGAGACATATAAATCCATTGGTTTGAAGATTCTTACTAGTCAGGTGTATTCCTAGGCGTTGAATATAGGGTGCTTAGCCCATTTTGTTGAACAAGGGGTAGGTTTGTCTATTACGTATTTGACGTATGGAATGGTATCTGTGCTAATTTCTATCTCTGGTTTTATGCAGCACCCCAACTCACCTTTCACCTTAAGCAAACATAAGTTGGTTTTCTAAATTTGAGACCCTGTTCTGTTTTGTAATTCAGTTCATGTGTAGCCAAGATTACATTCGGTGTATTAGTGATATCTTATGATGTTTCATTTTCTGTGTGACTTATTTCACTTAGAATCTTTGTACCTGAATCCACTCATTATGCCATGACGGGCCACATGACATAGACTTCATTGGTGAGTGATATTCCATTGTACGTACGTACCACAACTTGTTTATCCATTTTTCGCTTTCTGGGATATTTAACTTGTACCGTAGACGAGGTTCTTGTAAACAGAGCCGTCTGAAACTTTGGGGTGGCTGTGTGTTTTTTATTTTAATTTCCCTAAACTATAGGACCATAAGGGAAATGACGTAGGCTCCGTTGCTTTGTTTTTTAGGTGTTTCAGGAAACACAATACACTTCTCCAGAGTGGCTGTTGGCAATTTACATCCCACCCATGAGCATAACAAGGCTCCCTGTTCTCCATGGCCTGTGCTGCATTTCTGGATTTTACACATTTTTCAGATGACCCTTTTGACCGGGGGGCAGTGAGACTTCATTGTAGAGCAGATTTCTTTAACATGCTTGCTTGGTTGGCCAAAAAGGGCGTATGCGTATATTCGGGAAATAACGCATACGCCCTTTTTGGCCAAGTGCATCATTGTCGACGTTCTGCCTCTTTTCCTATGCTATAAATGCAATTCCAGTCTACCCCCTGAAATCGTTTTCCTGCAATTCTGCCCCATATTCAAGTCGTCTTCGCAGCCTTCCTTCAATATATTTTTGGACGATAGCTGTCATTTATAACACTGCAGGTTTTGAATTAGAGTGACCCGGAGCTCCTTTCTTCAAATCGCTTTCTTGTGAGCTGGCCGCAAAACCGCAGGATTGCTTCAGGCCCTAATCTGGCTCCGGCACGGCATGCTGAGCGTTTGGTTAATTCCTCTTCCTGGTTGGAAATGAGCGTTAAATTTGCCCCTGCAGACACCTACAGCTAGTCTGTCATTGGTTCTCCCTATTCCTTTTCATCTTGCGCAGAAATTGCAAACTGTGCCAAACAGGAGGTTAAAGGCACTGACTCTCCAAGTGGGGAGAGTGTTAGTAAAGGGTCTGGAATTGTGAACCCGAGTAAAAGGGGACAAAACCTGAGATGCATTTGAAAACGTTTCCCGGTCACACGGTGCAGCATACTATGGTTTTCCCATGCATGCTTTAGCTGAAGGAAGAATCACTTAAACCTGGAGAGTTGGGACCCTTAGAATGTGTACTATGTAGTATGACTTCAAATGGTCTGCATTTGCTCACGAACCTCACCAATGCTATCAGCCCGAAGTGTCCAACCTTATGTCTCACTCAGCTCTGGGTTTAGATGAGGTAAATCCAGGTTGCATCACAAGACCTGAATGAATTATTTAAGAATTGCTCTCTATTTCACTGTCATTGTGTTTTGTTTTTGTAATTCATTTTGATAATGGGATTTATCGGATTTTCTCTGCTGCCTTCATGCAGCTGTACACACTTTTGATTCTCTTAATGAGACATATAAATCCATGGGTGTGAAAATTCTTTCTAGTCAGGTTTATTCCTAGGCATTGAATATAGGGTGTTTAGCCCATTTCGTTGAGCAAGGGGTAGGTCTTGACTATTACATATTTGACGTATGGAATGGTATCTGTGCTAATTTCTATCTCTGGTTTTATGCAGCACCCCAACTCACCTTTCCCCTTAAGCAAACATAAGTTGGTTTTCTAAATTTGAGACCCTGTTCTGTTTTGTAATTCAGTTCATGTGTAGCCAAGATTACATTCGGTGTATTAGTGATATCTTATGATGTTTCATTTTCTGTGTGACTTATTTCTCTTAGAATCATCGTACCTGAATCCACTCATTATGCCACGATGGGCCAGATGACATAGATTTCATTGGTGAGTGATATTCCATTGTACGTACGTACCACAACTTCTTTATCCATTTTTCGCTTTCTGGGATATTTAACTTGTACCGTAGACGAGGTTCTTGTAAACAGAGCCGTCTGAAACTTTGGGGTGGCTGTGTGTTTTTGATTTTAATTTCCCTAAGCTATAGGACCATAAGGGGAATTGCCGTAGGCTCCGTTGCTTTGTTTTTTAGGTGTTTCAGGAAACACCATACACTTCTCCAGAGTGGCTGTTGGCAATTTACATCCCACCCATCAGCATAACAAGGCTCCCTGTTCTCCATGGCCTGTGCTGCATTTCTGGATTTTACACTTTTTTCAGATGGCCCTTTTGACCGGGGGGCAGTGAGACTTCATTGTAGTGCAGATTTCTTTAACATGCTTGCTTGGTTGGCCAAAAAGGGCGTATGCGTTTTTTCCTGAATATATTCAGGAAAAAACGCATACGCCCTTTTTGGCCAAGAACATCATTGTCGACGTTCTGCCTCTTTTCCTATGCTTTAAATGCAATTCCCGTGTACCCCCTGAAATCGTTTTCCTGCAAATCTGTCCCGCTTACAAATCGTCTTCGCAGCCTTCCTTCAATATATTTTTGGACGATAGCTGTCATTTATAACTCTGCAGGTTTGTGAGTTACAGTGCCCCTGAGCTCCTTTCTTCAAATCGCTTTCTTTTGAGCTGGCCGCAAACCCGCAGGATTGCTTCAGGCCCTAATATTGTTGCGGCACGGCATGCTTAGCCTTTGGTTAATTCCTCTTCCTGGTGGGAAATGAGCGTTAAATTTGCCCGTGCAGACACCTACAGCTAGTCTCTCATTGGTTCTCCCTATTCCTGTTCATCTTGCGCAGAAATTGCAAACTGTGCCAAACAGGAGGTTAAAGGCACTGACTCTCCATGTGGGGAGCGTGTTAGTAAAGGGTCTGGAATAGTGAACCCAAATAAAAGTGGACGAAAACTGAGATGCATTTGAAAACGTTTCCCAGTCACACGGTGCACCATACTGTGGGATTCCCATGCATGTTTTAGCTGAAGGAAGAATCGCTTAAACCTGGAGAGTTGGGACCCATGGAATGGGTACCATGCAGTATGACTTCAAATGGTCTTCATTTGCTCATCGAACCTCACCAATGCTATCAGCCCGCAGTGTCCAACCTTATGTCTCACTCAGCTCTGGGTGTAGATGAGGTAAATCCAGGTTGCATCACAAGCCCTGAATGAATTATTTAAGAATTGCTCTCTATTTCACTGTCATTGTGTTTTGTTTTTTAATTCATTTTGATAATGGGATTTATCGGATTTTCTCTGCTGCCTTCATGCAGCTGTACACACGCATGATTCTCTTAAGGAGACATATAAATCCATTGGTTTGAAGATTCTTACTAGTCAGGTGTATTCCTAGGCGTTGAATATAGGGTGCTTAGCCCATTTTGTTGAACAAGGGGTAGGTTTGTCTATTAAGTATTTGACGTATGGAATGGTATCTGTGCTAATTTCTATCTCTGGTTTTATGCAGCACCCCAACTCACCTTTCCCCTTAAGCAAACATAAGTTGGTTTTCTAAATTTGAGACCCTGTTCTGTTTTGTAATTCAGTTCATGTGTAGCCAAGATTACATTCGGTGTATTAGTGATATCTTATGATGTTTCATTTTCTGTGTGACTTATTTCACTTAGAATCTTTGTACCTGAATCCACTCATTATGCCATGACGGGCCAGATGACATAGACTTCATTGGTGAGTGATATTCCATTGTACGTACGTACCACAACTTGTTTATCCATTTTTCGCTTTCTGGGATATTTAACTTGTACCGTAGACGAGGTTCTTGTAAACAGAGCCGTCTGAAACTTTGGGGTGGCTGTGTGTTTTTTATTTTAATTTCCCTAAACTATAGGACCATAAGGGAAATGACGTAGGCTCCGTTGCTTTGTTTTTTAGGTGTTTCAGGAAACACAATACACTTCTCCAGAGTGGCTGTTGGCAATTTACATCCCACCCATGAGCATAACAAGGCTCCCTGTTCTCCATGGCCTGTGCTGCATTTCTGGATTTTACACATTTTTCAGATGACCCTTTTGACCGGGGGGCAGTGAGACTTCATTGTAGAGCAGATTTCTTTAACATGCTTGCTTGGTTGGCCAAAAAGGGCGTATGCGTATATTCGGGAAAAAACGCATACGCCCTTTTTGGCCAAGTGCATCATTTTCGACTTTCTGCCTCTTTTCCTATGCTTTAAATGCAATTCCAGTCTACCCCCTGAAATCGTTTTCCTGCAATTCTGCCCCGCTTTCAAGTCCTCTTCGCAGCCTTCCTTCAATATATTTTTGGACGATAGCTGTCATTTATAACTCTGCATTTGTGTGAATTACAGTGCCCCTGAGCTCCTTTCTTCAAATCGCTTTCTTGTGAGCTGGCCGCAAACCCGCAGGATTGCTTCAGGCCCTAATATGGTTCCGGCACGGCATGCTGAGCCTTTGGTTAATTCCTCTTCCTGGTTGGAAATGAGCGTTAAATTTGCCCGTGCAGACACCTACAGCTAGTCTCTCATTTGTTCTCCCTATTCCTGTTCATCTTGCGCAGAAATTGCAAACTGTCCCAATCAGCAGGTTAAAGGCACTGACTCTCCAAGTGGGGAGAGTGTTAGTAAAGGATCTGGAATTGTAAACCCGAGTAAAAGGGGACAAAAACTGAGATGCATTTGAAAACATTTCCCGGTCACACGGTGCACCATACTCTGGGTTTCCCATGCATGTTTTAGCTGAAGGAAGAATCGCTTAAACCTGGAGAGTTGGGACCCATGGAATGGGTACCATGTAGTATGACTTCAAATGGTCTGCATTTGCTCATCGAGCCTCACCAATGCTATCAGCCCGAAGAGTCCAACCTTATGTCTCACTCAGCTCTGGGTTTAGATGAGGTAAATCCAGGTTGCATCACAAGCCCTGATTGAATTATTTAAGAATTGCTCTCTATTTCACTGTCATTGTGTTTTGTTTTTGTAATTCATTTTGATAATAGGGTTTATCGGATTTTTTCTGCTGCCTTCATGCAGCTGTACACACGCTTGATTCCCTTATGGAGACATAAAAATCCATGGGTTTGAAGATTCTTACTAGTCAGGTGTATTGCTAGGCTTTGAATATAGGGTGTTTAGTCCATCTCGTTGAGAAAGTGTAGGTCTTGACTATTATATATTTGACATATGAAATGGTATCTGTGCTAATTTCTATCTCTGGTTTTATACAGCACCCCAACTCACCTTTCCCCTTAAGCAAACATAGGTTGGTTTTCTAAATTTGAGACCCTGTTCTGTTTTGTAATTCTGTTCATGTGTAGCCAAGATTACATTCCGTATATTAGTGATATCTTATGATGTTTCATTTTCTGTGTGACTTATTTCACTTAGAATCATCGTACCTGAAGCCACTCATTATGCCGTGACGGGCCTGATGACATAGATTTCATTGGAGAGAGATATTCCATTGTACGTACGTACCACCACTTCTTTATCCATTTTTTGCTTTCTGCGATATTTAACTTGTACCGTAGACGAGATTCTTGTAAACAGAGCCGTCTGAAACATTGGGGTGGCTGTGTTTTTCTGATTTTAATTTCCCTAAGCTATAGGACCATAAGTGGAAGTGCTGTAGGCTCCGTTGCTTTGTTTTTTAGGTGTTTGAGGAAACACCATACACTTCTCCAGAGTGGCTCTTGGCAATTTACATCCCGCCCATCAGCATAACAAGGCTCCCTGTTCTCCATGGCCTGTGCTTCCTTTCTGAATTTTACACTTTTTTCAGATGGCCCTTTTGACCGGGGGGCAGTGAGACTTCACTGTAGTGCAGATTTCTTTAACATGCTTGCTTGGTTGGCCAAAAAGGGCATATGAGTTTTTTCCTGAATATATTCAGGAAAATACGTATACGCCCTTATTGGCCAAGTGCATCACTGACGACGTTCTGCCTCTTTTCCTATGCTTTAAATGCAATTCCAGTCTACCCCCTGAAATCGTTTTCCTGCAATTCTGCCCCGCTTTCAAGTCCTCTTCGCAGCCTTCCTTCAATATATTTTTGGACGATAGCTGTCATTCATAACTCTGCAGGTTTGTGAATTACAGTGCCCCTGAGCTCCTTTCTTCAAATCGCTTTCTTGTGAGCTAGCCACAAACCCGGAGGATTGCTTCAGGCCCTAATCTGATTCCGGAACGGCATGCTGAGCCTTTGGTTAATTCCTCTTCCTGGTGGGAAATGAGCGTTAAATTTGCCCCTGCAGACACCTACAGCTAGTCTCTCATTCGTTCTCCCTATTCCTGTACATCTTGCGCAGAAATTGCAAACTGTGCCAAACAGGAGGTTAAAGGCACTGACTCTCCAAGTGGGGAGAGTGTTAGTAAAGGGTCTGGAATGGTGAACCCGAGTAAAAGGGGACGAAAACTGAGAGTCATTTGAAAACATTTTCCGGTCACACGGTGCACCATAATGTGGGTTTCCCATGCATGTTTTAGCTGAAGGAAGAATCCCTTAAACCTGGAGAGTTGGGACCCATGGAATGGGTACTATGCAGTATGACTACAAAGGGTCTGCATTTGCTCATCGAACCTCATCCATGCTGTCATCCCGAAGTGTCCAACCTTATGTCTCACTCAGCTCTGGTTGTAGATGAGGTAAATCCAGGTTGCATCACAAGCCCTGAATGAATTATTTAAGAATTGCTCTCTATTTCACTGTCATTGTGTTTTGTTTTTGAAATTTATTTTGATAATGGGATTTAGCTGATTTTCACTGCTGCGTTTTTCTCACTGTACACACGCTTGATTCTCTTATAGAGACATATAAATCCATAGGTATTAAGACTCTTACTCATCCTGTATATTCCTAGGCACTGAATATGGGGTGTTGAGTCCATTTCGTTGACCAGGAAGTAGGTTTTTTCTATTACATATTTGGCTTATGGAACGGTATCTGTGCTAATTTCAATCTCTGGTTTTATGCAGCACCGCAACTCTCCTTGATCCTTAAGCAAGCATAAGTTGGTTTTCTAAATTTGAGACCCCGTTGTCTTTTGTAATTCAGTTCATTTGTAGCCACGTTTACATTCCATGTATTAGTAATATCGTATGTCTTTGTCTTTTTGAATTATGTGACTTCAAATGATCATACGTAACTCCTCTGGGGTTGTTACAACTGGCCATGTTTCATTGATTTTCAGGCTGAGTAATATTCCACTCTACATAAGTGCCACACCTCTGTCCATTTTTTCCCTCCAGAGACTTATAAATTATATCCTAATCGAGGATATATTAAACAGAGAGGCGGTAAACATTGGGGTGCCTGTGTCCTCTCGATTTTTCTTTTTCCCAAGATATACGTCCATGAGTGCAAGTGCCCTGTGCTCTGTAGCTCATTTTTTAGATGCTTTAGTAATCACAGTACACTTTTCCAGAGTGACCGTTGGCAATATATATTTCCACTATAAGCCTCACAGGGCTCCCTTTTCTCCTTGCCCTGTCCTGCATTTCTGGTGTTTACACTTTATGAGGAAGGCTCTTCTGACTGATGCGAAGTGATATGTTTTGTAGTATTGATTTCCAGTGCCCACCTGTTTGGTTGGCTAAAAAAGTGTATGCCCTTTTCTTGAATATATACAGAAAAAGATGCATACACCCTTTTTGGCCAACTGCAATGTTGGCAATGTTCAGCCCCTTTTCTTGTGCTTAATGGCGAGTCCTTTCTACCTCATCCAATCCCTTTCCTGCCATTCTCCGTTGCTTACAAGTCCTTTTCTCTGACTTTCCTCAAGACATTTTTCAGTGATAGATATTTTCAACTCTGTAGTTTCGTGAATTTTAGTGTCCCTGAGTTCCATTTTTCAACTTGTGTTTATGGGAACTGGCCACAAAGCAGCGGGATTTCCTCAAGCCCTATTCTGTTTCCATGGGCAACCCTAGCCTTTGGTCAATTCGTCTTCCTGATTGGAAATTAGAGTGACATGTGTCTGTCCGAAAACCTAGGACTTGTCTCTCATTGTTCCTCCTCCTTCTGCTTCATCCTTGGACAAATTCCAAACTGTGTGCAACAGGATGTTGACAGTGCTGACATCTCCAAGTGGGGAGACTGTTAGTAAAGACGCCGGAGTGGTGAACCCGAGCACCAGGAGATGAGGAGATGAGATGCCTTTTCCAAACTCTTCCCGATCAGACGATATACCATCCTCTGGGTGTGACAGGCATGTTTTAGCTGTAGGAAGTGTCCCGTTCATGTGAGGAGAACACCAGGGCTTTTTCAAAATCAGTGTCTCTCCGCTACCCAAACTGGGGAATTTTTTAAGCTACGGCTACACATATGTTCATTAAGGGCCTTGGGAAGTAGGCAGAGTCCAAACTTTAGATGATTGAAGTCTTCAGGGTCAGAAGCACTGACCACCGGCTTCCCTTAGGTTCCATTTTAACTGTCATTGATAGATGATGTCAATAAAAATATCTATTCTTTTTCAGATTATTTCCCCTTATAGGTTATTGCAAAATATTGAGTGTAGTTCCCTGTGCTATAGTGTAGTTCCTTGTTGACGATCTATTTTATACATAGCAGTGTGTATGTGTTAATCCCAAACTGTTAATTTATCCCTCCTCCCACCTTTCCACTTTGGTAATAATAAATTATAAGATTTTATACTTCTCAGAAATGGGGGAGCTGAATGAGAGGTATCATTTTCAATGGAAAAGCATTTAAAACAAGATTGAAGCTTTAACCAAGATTTTTAGATGTACGTCCTTGGAAAGAAATCACTTCGCTTCTCTAATATTGACCTGACAAATAAGACAAACCTTTTCACTGAACTTGCTTATAATAAAGTGATGGAAATATCAAATGGAAGTGTTAGAAACATCTTATTTTACCCGAGCCTTATACACTGTTCTATGTTAATTATAGTTTGGCTCACACATCTGTTCATTGAAGTTACAACATTCTCAATTTCTGTTACTGATCCTCCAGAGTGGACCCCAACAAGTGTCCCCATGCCCAGTGTCATTGGAGCCAAAAGATCGAGACTGAGTTTGGTTCAGAAGCAAAGGAAACTTTATATTTTGATCAGAGAATGGAGAGGTGAGAGCATGTGCTACCCCGTGGGCTGTGGGCTGGGCTGCTGTGTAGAGATCCTGTCAGATTCAGTGGGAGGGAGGGGGCAGAGCTCTCGAGGGCCCTGTTGGCTGCAGCTCAGGCTCTATATCGCGGAGTCTGCACTGGGCCCCAGGACCTGATGTGTCGACCCAGCCATTCTGTACTAGGAAATCTGGTCTGAAGTGCCGGGTGTGGAACCTCTGTATGCGGGACCCTAGGAGCACATGAAATTAGACAAAGCACAAAGGATAAAAAAGGTTAGACTTTATTTTATTGCCCAGATTCTATTTTTATCTCCCAGGGATTTTTAATGGGCTTTGCCTGGGACAAACCCCTCTTCTGCCTTTTGTCCTCTTCCTCATTCTTGGAGTGCTGAGGGTGCAGACCCTTCTTCTGTAACTGCTGAGTGCTGAGTTAGGAGCCCTTATACCCGTGGGCGAGGGTCAGAACTTCTCCCCAGCAGCCTCTAGGTGACGTTGATTGTCCCCAGGCCTCCAGCCTCCCTGTTCATCTGCCTGAGCACGAGCATTGGAAGTGTTATAGATTCTAATGACCTTTAAGGGTCCGGGAAGGAAATGTGCAGTGACGCTGTGAGGTCCACTTTCACCCCACCACACATTTGTTCAGACACTTTAGGCTGACCGTTTCTGCCAGCCTAGATGCTCTGACTAGTAGTCTGCACTTTCTTCAATTAGGCCTCTGAATTAACGTAAAAACAGCACCAGGTGTCAGGACCCTGCCTGCTCAACTCCCGGACAGTCCAGGGTCAGTTGTGATGAAGGACCATGATGGCCACTGAGTCAACAGCCTTTTGAAGTAAACAGGAGTCCAGCCGGTCTTACTGGTCACAATCATCACGGTGTCTGTAGGCTTTTCTATGGTGACAGCGTGATATACGGTTCCCCTGCCAAGATTATTACCTCCCCTCTGGGTGCAGTAAGTCCTGCAAGCAGTAGTCTACTCTTTTGTGACACACTCTTGTTGTTTTATGAGAGAAACTCCAGGTCAAGTGATGGTCACATGTGTCGTCATGGTGCCCCGTTGCCCCCGGATATCTCTCTGGATGTTGGAGTAGGAGGGCTTCCTCACTGGAGGTCAGTGTGCCCACGGAGCAAACCCTGCAACTTCAGGGCATGGTTGGGGGTTAGGAACACCACGTGGGGTCCCTTTCCCTTAGGAGGGAGGTGGCCTTTTGAGCTGCTGATTTCCAGGTTTTTAGATACCGCCAGTATGTTGGCCAGATGTTGCAGTGGGCCAAGCCCCTTGGTGACTATAGTTTATCCTACCTGGATGGCATTCTTGCATTGTTCCATTTCAAGTGGTCCCAGGTTTTGCACTAATACTCCAATGGCAATTCACCTTTCACCAGGAATGTAAAGGTCAAAGGGTTTAGCTAAATTAGGGAGTTCCAGGGCAAGGGTCTGAATTGACTGCTCTTTCCATTCTTGAAAGGCCACTTCTGGATTCTATTCAAAAGGATCATCATCTTTTCCTTTCAGTGTTTCATATAGAGGCCCAGCTAGTAGACTGTAGTTAGGGATCCAGAAGCAGCAAACTCTGGCCTCCCCAGGAACCCCTAAGCTGTCTTCTAGTTTTAGAAAGGGGTAAGGCTGTAAATTGTTTCTTCCCTTTCCTGGGATGAGCTTCTCCGACCTTCTGTGAGAATGAAGCCCAGGCAGGTCACCGTAGTCTGTGATATTTGAGCTTTTTCTTGGACAACTTCTATCCTTTATTGGCTTGGTAGTTCAGAGGCCTCCTTAGTAGGGCTGGTGATCAGAATGTCGTCAGCATATTGAAGGAGTGTTTCCTTTTCCAGAGGTAGAACTTTTACGTCTTTAGCTAAGCTTTCCCCAAAGATGGTGTGGGAATTTTTGAACACTTGGGGCAAGACGGCCTGGATGTATTGTTTTAGTTGTATGTTGAGTCCTGCCACTTACAAGCCAAAATTTCTTGTGACTCTGGGACTAATGGCATACAAAAGAAGGCATCATTGAAGACTAATACAGAATACCGTCTCCTGGTGGTTGGTAGAATGACCAGCAGGGTGTAGGAATTAGGAACTACTGGAGGTATATACTCGGTGTCTTCACTGATGATCCTGACATCTTTACCAGGCCCCTGGCAGCCCATGGGGCTCTCGTGGTTTGGCCAATCTCAGGATATGGAGCTCACCTGGGCAGGTACCCCACCTCCACACCAGCCCATGGGGCTCTCATGGTCAGGCCCATCCCAGGATATGGGGTTCCCTGGGCAGGTCTCCTGCAGCCCATGGGGCTCTCGTGGTCAGCTCCCTCCCAGGATACAGAGCTACACTTGCAGGTACTGTGGCAGGGCAGGGCACACAGGAACCGTGCACATTGCCCTCATTGCAGAGCACTCTCAGCTCACCTGTCACTCAGATCTGACACAGAGCACCTCAGAGCAGGACTTGAACTAACAAATAGCAACTCCGACAGGTCTGTGACCCTGGGCATCACTCTGTACGGCCTGCCACCACCTGGTCTTCCAGAGACTTCCACTGCACCCGGGGCACCAGGCCTCTGTCTCCACCCACCACCCACCCCTCCTCTCCCTGACTCCTGGGGTCCTCTTATTAGGCCAGGGTTTTCTTGAAGCTGTCTCCCACTCATGGGCCAGATAAAATGATTAGAATACAAGCCAGAGCTGCAGCCCATTGTCTATCCTGACTCTCAAGAGCCCACACCTGTTCCTTGGACCTGGCCGATTCAGCAAGTTCCATTTTCTGCAACTGTGAGACCCTGAGGGGTGATGATTGGCTGACCTGGGCAGCCTGACCATGCCGGCCAGCCCTCCCCAGGTGTGCCTGTTTTGAGATCAATATAAACACCGCTCCAGGCAGCAAGAACCCCTGCAGCTGTGCCTGACGCCATTTTCTCTGCCCTGTCAGCAGAGGCTGGGCTGGTGGGAGGGAGTGACAGGTCACGGCGTTGTGGGTGGCCCAGTGTGAGTGGGGCTCTGCTGGACTTTCTGCAGCAGTTGTCAAGATGCCACCTGCTAAAGAAGAGGATGTGTCACCCATACCTGGCGCTGGAATTTCTCCCTGGGCAGACGTGAGGAAGGAAGAAATCAGTGGGGGCCGGGACAGGAGGGGTATCTCAGGCAGGGAAATGGAAAGCTTCCAGAAGAGCACCCAGGGCCAGGACCATCCTGGCTGGCCTGCAGGCACCAAGTTGGCTGGCATGCAATCACTCGTGTGGCTCCATTGCCCTTCCTCTAGGCTTTCAAGTCCTTGAACATATTCAGGTGTTTTATCTGGGAAGGGTGGGAACATTTCAGCAGCAGCTGGCCTGGGGCTCGGACCACGTTTACTCACAGATGCCTCAGCACGGTCCCCCAGCTTTGCAATGAGGACGCTTGTTGCGTGGGGCCTGCTGGCTGTATGGGAGATGATTCCCCACCACTGACCAACTTCAGAATTGTTTACAACTGGAGCAAGTGTCCTGATACGGTTTTCCTCTGTGTAACTTGTGGATTCTGTTTGTTTATTCTATTTTTCGTTTTTGGTTCAAGGTAGATTTCATTCCTCTTTTTTGCATTTACAAATATAAGCATAGAAATAATTTATTCATATAAATACATGTATGTGGAGGGAAGAATATTTTTTCTGTTTTACTTTTTAATTTTATTTTTTTTGATTTTTAATCTTATTTTTTATACAGCAGGTTCTTATTGGTTATCTATTTTATACATATAAATGTATACATGTCAATCCCAATCTCTCAACTCTTCACACCACCATCCCCCCAACAGCTTTCTGCCCTTGGTGCAGATTTCCTTTACAGGCTTGCTTGGTTGGCCATCAAGGGTGTATGCGTTTTTTCCTGAATATATTCAGGAAAAAATGCATACGCCCTTTTTGGCAAAGTGCATCATTGTCGACATTCTGCCTCATTTCCTATGCTTTAAGTGCAATTCCAGTCTACCCCCTGAAATCGTTTTCCTCAAATGCTGTCCCCCTTTCCAGTCCTCTTCGCAGACTTACTTCAATATATTTTTGGACGATAGCTGTCATTCATAACTCTGCAGGTTTGTGAATTAGAGTGCCCCTGAGCTCCTTTCTTCAACTCGCTTTCTTGTGAGCTGGCCGAAAACCGCAGGAATGCTTCAGGCGCTAATCTGTTTCTGGCAGGGCACGCTGACCCTTTGGTTAATTCCTCTTCCTGGTGGGAAATGGTCGTTACACTTGCCCGTGCTGGCACCTACAGCTAGTCTCTCATTGGTTCTCCCTATTCCTGTTCATCTTGCTCAGAAATTGCAAACTGTGCTGAACAGGATGTTAAAGGCATTGACTCTCCAAGTGGGGAGAGTGTTAGTAAAGGGTCTGGAATGGTGAGCCCGAGTACCAGGGCACAAAAACTGAGATGCATTTGAAAACGTTTCGCAATCACATGGTGGAATATACTCTGCGTTTCTCATGCATGTTTTAGCTGAAGGAAGAATCCCTTAAACCTGGAGAGTTGGGACCCATGGAATGGCTACCATGCAGTATGCCTTCAAATGGTCTGCATTTGCTCACCGAGCCTCACCAATGGTATCAGCGCGAAGGGTCCAGCCTTATGTCTCACCCAGCTCTGGGTGTAGATGTGGTAAATCCAGGTTGCATCACAAGCCCTGAATGAATTATTTAAGAATTGCTCTCTATTTCACTGTCATTGTGTTTTGTTTTTGAAATTTTTTTTGATAAAGGAAGTTATCCGATTTTCACTGCTGCGTTTAGGCCACTGTACACACGCTTGATTCTCTTACGGAGACATATAAATCCATGGGTTTTAAGATTCTTACTAGTCAGGTATATTCCGAGGCATTGAATATGGGGTGTTGAGTTCATTTCGTTGAGCAAGGAGTAGGTCTTGTCTATTATATATTTGGCTTATGGAAAGATATCTGTGCTAATTTCAATCTCTGGTTTTATGCAGCACGCCAACTCACCTTTCCCCATAAGCAAGCGTAAGTTCGTTTTCTAAATTTGAGACCATGTTCTGTTTTGTAGATCAGTTCATGTGTAGCCAAGTTTACATTCCATGTATTAGTGATAACTTATGATGTTTCTTTTTCTGTTTGACTTATTTCACGTAAAATCATCATACCTGAATCCATTCATTATGCCACTACTGGCCTGATGACATAGATATCATTGCTGAGTGATATTCCATTGTACATACGTACCACATCTTCTTTATCCATATTTCGATTTCTGGGATATTTAACTTGTATCGTAGACGAGGTTCTTGTAAACAGAGCCGTCCCAAACTTTGGGGTGGCTCTGTGTTTTTCATTTTAATGTCCCTAAGGTATAGGACCATAAGTGGAAGTGCCATGGGCTGTGTTGCTTTGTTTCCTACGTGTTTCCGGAAACACCATACAGTTCTCCAGAGTGGCTGTTGGCGGTTCACATCCCGCCCATCAGCATAACAAGGCTACATGTTCTCCATGGCCTGTCCTGCCTTTCTGGATTTTACACTTTTTTCAGATGGCCCTTTTGACCGGGGGGCAGTGAGGCTTCATTGTAGTGCAGATTTCCTTTACACGCTTGCTTGGTTGGCCAAAAAGGGCGTATGCGTTTTTTCCTGAATATATATATGGGGAGAGTGTTATTGACGGGTCTGGAATATTGAACCATAGTCCCAGGGGAAAAAAACTGAGATGCATTTGAAAACGAATCCAAATCACAAGGTGGACCATACTCTGGGTTTCCCATGCATGTTTTAGCTGAAGGAAGAATCCCTTAAACCTGGAGAGTTGGGACCCATGGAATGGGTACCATGCAGTATGACTTCAAATGTTCTGCATTTGCTCACCGAACCTCACCAATGCTATCAGCCCGAAGTATCCAGCCTTATGCCTCACCCAGCTCTGGTTGAAGATGTGCTAAATCCAGGTTGTATCACAAGCCCTGAATGAATTATTTAAGAATTGCCCTTTATTTCAGTGTCATTGTGTTTTGTTTTTGAAATTTATTTTGATAATGGGATTTATCGGATTTTCACTGGTGCGTTTAGGCCGCTGTACAGACGCTTGATTCTCTTACGGAGACATATAAATCCATGGGTTTTAAGATCCTTACTAGTCAGGTATATTCCTAGGCGTTGAATATGGGGTGTTGACTCCATTTCGTTGAGCAAGGAGTAGGTCTTTTCTATTACATATTTGGTTTATGGAACAGTTTCTGTGCTAATATCAATCTCTGGTTTTATGCAGCACCCCAACTCACCTTTCCCCATAAGCAACCATCAGTTGGTTTTCTAACTTGGAGACCCTCTTCTGTTTTGTAATACAGTTCATGTGTAGCCAAGTTTCATTCCATGTATTAGTGATAACTTATGATGTTCCTTTTTCTGTGTGACTTATTTCACGTAGGATCATTGTACCTGAATCCACTCATTATGCCGCTAAGGGCCAGATGACATAGATTTCATTGCTGAGTGATTTTCCATTGTACGTATGTACCACAACTTCTTTATCCATTTTCGCTTTCTGGGATATTTAACTTGTACCGTAGACGAGGTTCTTGTAAACAGAGCCGACCCAAACTTTGGGGTGGCTGTGTGTTTTTGATTTTAACTTCCCTAAGCTATAGGACCATAAGTGGAAGTGCCATAGGCTGTGTTGCTTTGTTTCCTACGTGTTCCAGGAAACACCATACACTTCTCCAGAGTGGCTGTTGGCAGTTCACATCCCGCCCATCAGCATAACAAGGCTCCC
The DNA here is from genome assembly GCF_059928025.1 of Delphinapterus leucas. NCBI lineage: Eukaryota > Metazoa > Chordata > Mammalia > Artiodactyla > Monodontidae > Delphinapterus > Delphinapterus leucas. The sequence continues at coordinate 8,588,002 of NW_028322246.1, read as the reverse complement.
TGTTCTCCATGGCCTGTGCTGCCTTTCTGGATTTTACACTTTTTTCAGATGGCCCTTTTGACCGGGGGGCAGTGAGACTTCATTGTAGTGCAGATTTCTTTAACATGCTTGCTTGGTTGGCCAAAAAGGGCGTATGCGTTTTTTCCTGAATATATTCAGGAAAAAACGCATATGCCCTTTTTGGCCAAGTGCATCATTGTCGACGTACTGCCTCTTTTCCTCTGCTTTAAATGCAATTCCAGTCTACCCCCTGAAATCGTTTTCCTGCAATTTTGCCCCGCTTTCAAGTCCTCTTCACAGCCTTCCTTCAATATATTTTTGGACGATAGCTATCACTTATAACTCTGCAGGTTTGTGAATTAGAGTGCCCCTGAGCTCCTTTCTTCAAATCGCTTTTTTTGAGCTGGCCACAAACCCGCAGGATTGCTTCAGGCCCTATTCTGGTTCCGGCACGGCATGCTGAGCGTTTGGTTAATTCCTCTTCCTAGTTGGAAATGAGCGTTAAATTTGCCCGTGCAGACACCTACAGCTAGTCTCTCATTGGTACTCCCTATTCCTGTTCATCTTGCGCAAAAATTGCAAACTGTGCCAAATAGGAGGTTAAGGGCACTGACTCTCCAAGTGGGGAGAGTGTTAGTAAAGGGTCTGGAATTGTGAACCCGAGTAAAAGGGGACGAAAACTGAGATGCCTTTGAAAACGTTTCTTGGTCACACGGTGCACCATACTGTGGGCTTCCCATGCATGCTTTAGCTGAAGGAAGAATCGCTTAAACCTGGAGAGTTGGGACCCATGGAATGGGTACCATGAAGTATGACTTCAAATGGTCTGCATTTGCTCATCGAACCTCACCAATGCTATCAGCCCGAAGTGTCCAACCTTATGTCTCACTCAGCTCTGGGTGTAGATGTGGTAAATCCAGGTTGCATCACAAGCCCTGAATGAATTATTTAAGAATTGCTCTCTATTTCACTGTCCTTCGGTTTTGTTTGTGTAATTCATTTTGATAATGGGATTTATCGGATTTTCTCTGCTGCATTCATGCCGCTGTACACACGCTTCATTCTCTTATGGAGACATATAAATCCATGGGTTTGAAGATTCTTACTAGTCAGGTGTATTCCTAGGCGTAGAATATAGCGTGTTTAGCCCAATTCGTTGAGCAAGGGGTAGGTTTTGACTATTACATATTTGATGTATGGAATGGTATCTGTGCTAATTTCTATCTCTGGTTTTATGCAGCACCCCAACTCACCTTTCCCCTTAAGCAAACATAAGTTGGTTTTCTAAATTTGAGACCCTGTTCTGTTTTGTAATTCAGTTCATGTGTAGCCAAGATTACATTCGGTGTGTTAGTGATATCTTATGATGTTTCATTTTCTGTGTGACATATTTCACTTAGAATCATCGTACCTGAATCCACTCATTATGCCACGACGGGCCAGATGACATAGCTTTCATTGGTGAGTGATATTCCATTGTACGTACGTACCACAACTTCTTTATCCATTTTGCGCTTTCTGGGATATTTAACTTGTACCGTAGAAGAGGTTCTTGTAAACAGAGCCGTCTGAAACATTGGCTTGGCTGTGTGTTTTTGATTTAAATTTCCCTAAGCTATAGGACCATAAGTGGAAGTGCCGTAGGCTCCGTTGCTTTGTTTTTTAGGTGTTTCAGGAAACACCATACACTTCTCCAGAGTGGCTGTTGGCAATTTACATCCCACCCATCAGCATAACAAGGCTCCCTGTTCTCCATGGCCTGTGCTGCATTTCTGGATTTTACACTTTTTTCAGATGGCCCTTTTGACCGGGGGGCAGTGAGACTTCATTGTAGTGCAGATTTCTTTAACATGCTTGCTTGGTTGGCCAAAAAGGGCGTATGCGTTTTTTCCTGAATATATTCAGGAAAAAACGCATACGCCCTTTTTAGCCAAGTGCATCATTGTCGACGTTCTGCCTCTTTTCCTATGCTTTAAATGCAATTCCAGTCTACCCCCTGAAATCGTTTTCCTGCAATTCTGCCCCGCTTTCAAGTCCTCTTCGCAGCCTTCCTTCAATATATTTTTGGACGATAGCTGTCATTTATAATTCTGCAGGTTTGTGAATAACAGTGCCCCTGAGCTCCTTTCTTCAAATCGCTTTCTTGTGAGCTGGCCGCAAACCCACAGGATTGCTTCAGGCCCTAATCTTATTCCGGCACGGCATGCTGAGCCTTTGGTTAATTCCTCTTCCTTGTTGGAAATGAGCGTTCAATTTGCCCGTACAGACACCTACAGCTAGTCTCTCATTGGTTCTCCCTATTCCTGTTCATCTTGCGCAGAAATTCCAAACTGTGCCAAACAGGAGGTTAAAGGCACTGACTCTCCAAGTGGGGAGAGTGTTCGTAAAGGGTCTTGAATGGTGAACCCGAGTAAAAGAGGACAAAAATTGAGATGCATTTGAAAACGTTTCCCGGTCACACGGTGCACCATACTGTGGGTTTCCCATGCATGCTTTAGCTGAAGGAAGAATCGCTTAAACCTGGAGAGTTGGGACCCATGGAATGGGTACCATGCAATAAGACTTCAAATGGTCTGCATTTGCTCATCGAACCTCACCAATGCTATCAGCCCAAAGTGCCCAACCTTATGTCTCACTCAGCTCTGGGTGTAGATGTGGTAAATCCAGGTTGCATCACAAGCCCTGAATGAATTATTTAAGAATTGCTCTCTATTTCACTGTCCTTGGGTTTTGTTTGTGTAATTCATTTTGATAATGGGATTTATCGGATTTTCTCTGCTGCATTCATGCTGCTGTACACACGCTTCATTCTCTTACGGAGACATATAAATCCATGGGTTTGAAGATTCTTACTAGTCAGGTGTATTCCTAGGCGTTGAATATGGGGTGTTTAGTCCATTTCGTTGAGCAAGGGGTAGGTCTTGACTATTACATATTTGGCTGATGGAAAGGGATCTGTGCTAATTTCTATCTCTGGTTTTATGCAGCACCCCAACTCACCTTTCCCCTTAAGCAAGCATAAGTTGGTTTTCTAAATTTGAGACCCTGTTCTGTTTTGTAATTCAGTTCATGTGTAGCCAAGTTTACATTCCGTGTATTCGTGATATCTTATGATGTTTCATTTTCTGTGTGACTTATTTCACTTAGAATCATCGTACCTGAATCCACTCATTATGCCGCGACGGGCCTGATGACATAGATTTCATTTCTGAGTGATATTCCATTGTACGTACGTTCCACAACTTCTTTATCTATTTTTCACATTCTGGGATATTTAACTTGTACCGTAGACGAGGTTCTTGTAAACAGAGCCGTCCGACACTTTGGGGTGGCTGTGTGTTTTTGATTTTAATTTCCCTAAGCTATAGGACCATAAGTGGAAGTGCCGTAGGCTCCGTAGCTTTGTTTTTTCGGTGTTCCGGGAAACACCATACACTTCTCCAGAGTGGCTGTTGGCAATTTACATCCCGCCCATCAGCATAACAAGGCTCCCTGTTCTCCATTGCCTGTGCTTCCTTTCTGGATTTTACACTTTTTTCAGATGGCCCTTTTGACCGGGGGGCAGTGAGACTTCATTGTAGTGCAGATTTCTTTAACATGCTTGCTTGGTTGGCCAAAAAGGGCGTATGCGTTTTTTCCTGAATATATTCAGGAAAAAACGCTTACGCCCTTTTTGCCCAAGAGCATCATTGTCGACGTTCTGCCTCTTTTCCTATGCTTTAAATGCAATTCCTGTCTACCCCCTTAAATCGTTTTCCTGCAATTCTGCCCCACTTACAAGTCGTCTTCGCAGCCTTCCTTCAATATATTTTTGGACGATAGCTGTCATTTATAACTCTGCAGGTTTGTGAGTTACAGTGACCCTGAGCTCATTTCTTAAACTCGCTATCTTGTGAGCTGGCCGCAAACCCACAGGATTGCCTCAGGCCCTAATCTGGTTCCGGCACGGCATGCTGAGCCTTTGGTTAATTCCTCTTCCTGGTGGGAAATGAGCGTTAAATTGGCCCGTGCAGACACCTAGAGCTAGTCTCTCATTCGTTCTCCCTATTCCTTTTCATCTTGCGCAGAAATTGCAAACTGTGCCCAACAGGAGGTTAAAGGCACTGACTCTCCAAGTGGGGAGAGTGTTCGTAAAGGGTCTGGAATGGTGAACCCGAGTAAAAGGGGACGAAAACTGAGATGCATTTGAAAACGTTTGCCAGTCACACGGTGCACCATACTGTGGGTTTCCCATGCATGTTTTAGCTGAAGGAAGAATCCCTTAAACTTGGAGAGTTGGGACCCATGGAATGGGTACCATGCTGTATGACTTCAAAGGGTCTGCATTTGCTCATCGAACCTCACCAATGCTATCAGCCCGAAGTGCCCAACCTTATGTCTCACTCAGCTCTGGGTGTAGATGTGGTAAATCCAGGTTGCATCACAAGCCCTGAATGAATTATTTAAGAATTGCTCTCTATTTCACTCTCCTTGGGTTTTGTTTGTGTAATTCATTTTGATAATGGGATTTATCAGATTTTCTCTGCTGCATTCATGCCGCTGTACACACGCTTCATTCTCTTACGGAGACATATAAATCCATGGGTTTGAAGATTCTTACTAGTCAGGTGTATTCCTAGGCGTTGAATATGGGGTGTTTAGTCCATTTCGTTGAGCAAGGGGTAGGTCTTGACTATTACATATTTGGCTTATGGAAAGGGATCTGTGCTAATTTCTATCTCTGGTTTTATGCAGCACCCCAACTCACCTTTCCCCTTAAGCAAGCATAAGTTGGTTTTCTAAATTTGAGACCCTGTTCTGTTTTGTAATTCAGTTCATGTGTAGCCAAGTTTACATTCCGTGTAGTAGTGATAACTTATGATGTTTCATTTTCTGTGTGACTTATTTCACTTAGAATCATCGTACCTGAATCCACTCATTATGCCGCGACGGGCCTGATGTCATAGATTTCATTGCTGAGTGATATTCCATTGTACGTACATACCACAACTTCTTTATCCATTTTTCCCATTCTGGGATATTTAACTTGTACCGTAGACGAGGTTCTTGTAAACAGAGCCGTCCGACACTTTGGGGTGGCTGTGTGTTTTTGATTTTAATTTCCCTAAGCTATAGGACCATAAGTGGAAGTGCCGTAGGCTCCGTAGCTTTCTTTTTTCGGTGTTCCGGGAAACACCGTACACTTCTCCAGAGTGGCTGTTGGCAATTTACATCCCGCCCATCAGCATAACAAGGCTCCCTGTTCTCCATGGCCTGTGCTGCCTTTCTGGATTTTACACTTTTTTCAGATGGCCCTTTTGACTGAGGGGCCGTGAGACTTCATTGTAGTGCAGAATTCTTTAACATGCTTGCTTGGTTGGCCAAAAAGTGCGTATGCGTTTTTTCCTGAATATATTCAGGAAAAAACGCATACGCCCTTTTTGGCCAAGAGCATCATTGTCGACGTTCTGCCTCTTTTCCTATGCTTTAAATGCAATTCCCGTCTACCCCCTGAAATCGTTTTCCTGCAAATCTGTCCCGCTTACAAGTCGTCTTCGCAGCCTTCCTTCAATATATTTTTGGACGATAGCTGTCATTTATAACTCTGCAGGTTTGTGAGTTACAGTGCCCCTGAGCTCCTTTCTTCAACTCGCTATCTTGTGAGCTGGCGGCAAACCCACAGGATTGCTTCAGGCCATAATCTGGTTCCGGCACGGCATGCTGAGCCTTTGGTTAATTCCTCTTCCTGGTGGGAAATGAGCGTTAAATTTGCCCGTGCAGACACCTAGAGCTAGTCTCTCATTCGTTCTCCCTATTCCTTTTCATCTTGCGCAGAAATTGCAAACTGTGCCCAACAGGAGGTTAAAGGCACTGACTCTCCAAGTGGGGAGAGTGTTCGTAAAGGGTCTGGAATGGTGAACCCGAGTAAAAGGGGACGAAAACTGAGATTCATTTGAAAACCTTTCCTGGTCACACGGTGCACCATACTGTGGGTTTCCCATGCATGTTTTATCTGAAGAAAGAATCCCTTAATCCTGGAGAGTTGGGACCCATGGAATGGGTACCATGCAGTATGACTTCATAGGGTCTGCATTTGCTCATCGAACCTCAACAATGCTATCAGCCCGAAGTGCCCAACCTTATGTCTCACTCAGCTCTGGGTGTAGATGTGGTAAATCCAGGTTGCATCACAAGCCCTGAATGAATTATTTAAGAATTGCTCTCTATTTCACTCTCATTGTGTTTTGTTTTTGTAATTTATTTAGATAATTGGATTTATCGCATTTTCACTGCTGTGTTCATGCCGCTGTACTCACGCTTGATTCTCTTATGGAGACATAGAAATCCATGAGTTTGAAAATTCTTACTAGTCAGGTGTATTCGTAGGTGTTGAATATGGCGTGTTGAGTCCATTTCGTTGACCAGGGAGTAGGTTTTTTCTATTACATATTTGGCTTATCGAACGGTATCTGTGCTAATTTCAATCTCTGGTTTTATGCAGCTCCCCAACTCTCCTTTTTCCTTAAGCAAACATAAGTTGGCCTTCTAAATTTGAGACCCCATTCTGTTTTGTAATTCAGGTCATTTGTAGCCACGTTTACATTCCATGTATTAGTAATATCGTATGTCTTTTTCTTTTTGAATTATGTGACTTTGAATGATCATACGTAACTACTCTGGGGTTGTTACAACTGGCCATATTTCACTGATTTTCAGGCTGAGTAATATTCCACTCTACATAAGTGCCACACCTCTATCCATTTTTTCCCTCCAGAGACATATAAATTATATCCTAGTCGAGGATCTTTGAAACAGAGAGGCGGTAAACATTGGGGTGCCTGTGTCCTCTCCATTTTTGTCTTTCCCAAGATATACGTCCATGAGTGCAAGTGCCCTGTGCTCTGTAGCTCCTTTTTTAAATGCTTTAGTAAACACAATACACTTCTCAAGAGTGACCATTGGCAATATACATTTCCACTATAAGCCTCACAGGGCTCCCTTTTCTCCTTGCCCTGTCCTGCATTTCTGGTGTTTACACTTTATGAGGAAGGCTCTTCTGACTGATGCGAAGTGATATGTTTTGTAGTACTGATTTCCAGTGCCCACCTGTTTGGTTGGCTAAAAAAGTGTATGCCCTTTTCTTGAATATATACAGAAAAAGACGCATACACCCTTTTTGGCCAACTGCAATGTTGGCAATGTTCAGCCCCTTTTCTTGTGTTTAATGGCGAGTCCTTTCTACCTCTTCCAATCCCTTTCCTGCCATTCTCCGTTGCTTACAAGTCCTTTTCTCTGACTTTCCTCAAGACATTTTTCAGTGAGAGATATTTTCAACTCTGCAGTTTCGTGAATTTTAGCGGCCCTGAGTTCCATTTTTCAACTTGTGTTTATGGGAACTGGCCACAAAGCAGCGGGATTTCCTCAAGCCCTATTCTGTTTCCATGGGCAACCCTAGCTTTTAGTCAATTCGTCTTCCTGATTGGAAATTAGAGTGACATGTGCCTGTCCGAACACCTAGGACTTGTCTCTCATTGTTCCTCCTCCTTCTGCTTCATCCTCTGGACAAATTCCAAACTGTATGCAACAGGATGTTGACAGTGCTGACATCTCCAAGTGGAGAGACTGTTCGTAAAGACGCTGGAGGGGTGAACCCGAGCACCAGGAGATGAGGAGATGAGATGCCTTTTCCAAACTCTTCCCGATCAGACGGTATACCATCTTCTGGGTGTGACAGGCATATTTTAGCTGTAGGAAGTGTCCCATTCATGTGAGGAGAACACCGGGTCTTTTTCAAAATCACTGTCTCTCCACAACCCAAACTGGGGAATTTTTTAAGCTACGGCTACACATATGTTCATTAAGGGCCTTGGGAAGTAGGCAGAGTCCAAACTTTAGATGATTGAAGTCTTCAGGGTCAGAAGCACTCACCACCGGCTTCCCTTAGGTTCCATTTTAACTGTCATTAATAGATGATGTCAATAAAAATATCTATTCTTTTTTCAGATTATTTCCCCTTATAGTTTATTGCAAAATATTGAGTGTAGTTCCCTGTGCTGTACAGTAGTTCCTTGTTGATGATCGATTTTATACATAGCAGTGTGTATGTGTTAATCCCAAACTGTTAATTTATCCCTCCTCCCACCTTTCCCCTTTGGTAATAATAAATTATAAGATTTTATACTTCTCAGAAATGGGGGAGCTGAAAGAGAGGTATCATTTTCAATGGAAAAGCATTTAAAACAAGATTGAAGCTTTAACCAAGATTATTAGATGTACATCCTTGGAAAGAAATCACTTCGTTTCTCTAGTATTGACCTGACAAATAAGACAAACCTTTCACTGAACTTGCTTATAATAAAGTGATGGAAATATCAAATGGAAGTGTTAGAAACATCTTATTTTACCCGAGCCTTATACACTGTTCTATGTTAATTACAGTTTGGCTCACACATCTGTTCATTGAAGTTACAATGTTCTCAATTTCTGTTACTGATCCTCCAGAGTGGACCCCAACAAGTGTCCCCCTGCCCAGTGTCATTGGAGCCAACAGATCGAGACTGAGTTTGGTTCAGAAGCAAAGGAAACTTTATATTTTGATCAGAGAATGCAGAGGTGAGAGCATGTGCTACCCCGTGGGCTGTGGGCTGGGCTGCTGTGTAGAGATCCTGTCAGAGTCAGTGGGAGGGAGGGGGCGGAGCTCTCGAGGGCCCGGTTGGCTGCAGCTCAGGCTCTATATCGCGGAGTCTGCACTGTGCTCCAGGAGCTGAAGTGTCGACCCAGCCATTCTGCACTAGGAAATCTGGTCTGAAGTGCCGGCTGTTGAACCTCTGTATGCGGGACCCTAGGAGCACGTGAAATTAGACAAAGCACAAAGGATAAAAAAGGTTAGACTTTATTTTATTGCCCAGATTCTATTTTTATCTCCCAGGGATTTTTAAGGGGCTTTGCCTGGGACAAACCCCTCTTCTGCATTTTGTCCCCTTCCTCATTCTTAGAGTGCTGAGGGTGCAGACCCTTCATCTGTAACTGCTGAGTGCTGAGTTAGGAGCCCTCATACCCGTGGGAGAGGGTCTGAACTTCTCCCCAGCAGCCTCCAGGTGACGTTGATTGTCCGCAGGCCTCCTGCCTCCCTGCTCGTCCGCCTGAGCACAAGTATTGGTAGTGTTATAGATTCTAATGACCTTTAAGGGTCCAGGAAGGAGATGTGCAGTGACGCTGTGAGGTCCAGTTTCACCCCGCCCCACATTTGTTCGGCCACCTTAGGCTGACCGTTTCTGCCAGCCTAGATGCTCTGACCAGTAGTCTGTGCTTTCTTCAGTTAGGCCCCTGAATTAACGTAAAAACAGCACCAGGTGTCAGCACCCTGACTGCTCAACTCCCAGACAGTCCAGGGTCAGTGGTGATGAAGGACCATGATGGCCACTGAGTCAACAGCCTTTTGAAGTAAACAGGAGTCCAGCCGGTCTTATTGGCCACCATCATCACAGTGTCTGTAGGCTTTTCTATGGTGACAGCGTGATATACGGTTCCCCTGCCAAGATTATTACCTCCCCTCTGGGTGCAGTAAGTCCTGCAAGCAGTAGTCTACTCTTTTGGGACACACTCTTGTTGTTTTATGAGAGAAACTCCAGGTCAAGTGATGGTCACACGAGTCGTCATGGTGCCCCTTTGCGCCAGTTATCTCTCTGGAGGTTGGAGTTGGAGGACCTCCTCACTCAAGGTCAGTGTGCCCACGGAGCAAACCCTGCAACTTCAGGGCATGGTTGGGGGTTAGGATCACCACGTGGGGTCCTTTTCCCTTAGGAGGGAGGTGGCCTTTTGGGCTGCTGATTTCCAGGTTTTCAGATACTGCCAGTATCTTGGCCAGATGTGGCGGTGGGCCAAGCCCCTTGGTGACCGTAGTTTATCCTACCTGGATGGCATTCTTGCATTGTTCCATTTCAAGTGGTCCCAGGTTTTGCACTAATACTCCAATGGCCATTCAAATTTCACTAGGAATGTAAAGGTCAAAGGGTTTAGCTAAATTAGGGAGTTCCAGGGCAAGGGTCTGAATTGACTGCTCTTTCCATTCTTGAAAGGCCACTTCTGGATTCTATTCAAAAGGATCATCATCTTTTTCTTTCAGTGTTTCATATAGAGGCCCAGCTAGTAGACTGTAGTTAGGGATCCAGAAGCAGCAAACCGTGGCCTCCCCAGGAACCCCTAAGCTGTCTTCTAGTTTTAGAAATGGGTAAGGCTGTAAATTGTTTCTTCCCTTTCCTGGGATGGGCTTCTCCGACCTTCTGTGAGAATGCAGCCCACGCAGGTCACCATAGTCTGTGATATTTGAGCTTTTTCTTGGACAACTTGTATCCTTTATTGGCTTGGTAGTTCAGAGGTCTCCTTAGTAGGGCTGGCGATCAGAATGTCGTCTGCATATTGAAGGAGTGTTTCCTTTTCCAGAGGTAGAACTTTTAGGTCTTTAGCTGAGCTTTCCCCAAAGATGGTGTGGGAATTTTTGAACCCTTGGGGCAAGACGGCCCGGAAGTATTGTTTTAGTTGTATGTTGAGTCCTGCCACTCACAAGCCAAAATTTCTTGTGACTCTGGGACTAATAGAATACAAAAGAAGGCTTCATTGAAGACTAATACAGAATACCATGTCCTGGTGGTTAGTAGAATGACCAGCAGGGTGTAGGGTTTAGGAACTACTGGAGGTATATCCTCGGTGGCTTCACTGACTGTCCTGACATCTTTTACCAGGACTCCAGCAGCCCATGGGGCTCTCGTGTTCAGGCCCCTCCCAGGATATGGGGCTCCCTGGGCAGGTTTCCCTGCAGCCCATGGGGCTCTCGTGGTCAGGCCCCTCCCAGGATACAGAGCTACCCTTTCAGGTACCGTGGCAGGGCTGGGCACACAGGAGCCATGCACATCGCCCTCATTGCAGAGCACTCCCAGCTCACCTGTCACTCAGATCTGACACAGAGCACCTCAGAGCAGGACTTGAACTAACAAACAGCAGCTCCGACAGGTCTGTGACCCTGGGCATCACTCTGTGTGGCCTCCCTCCACCTGGTCTTCCAGAGACTTCCACTGCACCCGGGGCACCAGGCCTCTGTCTCCACCCACCACCCACCCCTGCTCTCCCTGACTCCTGGGTACTTCTCATTAGGAGAGGGTTTTCTTGAAGTTGTCTCCCACTCATGGGCCAGATAATATAATTAGAAAACAAGCCAGAGCTGCAGCCCCTTGTCTATCCTGACTCTCAGGAGCCCACACCTGTTCCTTGGACCTGGCCGATTCAGCAAGTTCCAGTTTCTGCAACTGTGAGCCCCTGAGGGGTGATTATTGGCTGGCCTGGGAAGCCTGACCATGCCGGCCATCCCTCCCCAGGTGTGCCTGGGTTGAGATCAATATAAACACCGCTCCAGGCAGCAAGAGCCCCTGCAGCTGTGCCTGACGCCATTTTCTTCTCTGTCAGCAGTCTCGGGGCTGGACTGGTGGGAGGGAGTGAGAGGCCACGGCTTTGTGGGTTGCCCAGTGTGAGTGGGGCTCTGCTGGACTTTCTGCAGCAGTTGCCAGGATGCCACCTGCTAAAGAAGAGGATGTGCCACCCATACCTGCCGCTGGAATTTCTCCCTGGGCAGAGGTGAGTAAGGAAGAAAGCAGTGGGGGCCGGGACAGGAGGGGTATCTCAGGCAGGGAAATGGAAAGCTTCCAGAAGAGCACCCAGGGCCAGGACCATCCTGTCTGGCCTGCAGGCACCAAGTCGGCTGGCATGCTGTCGCTCATGTGGCTCCATGGCCCTTCCTCTAGGCTTTCAAGTCCTTGTACATATTCAGGTGTTTTACCTGGGAAGGGTGGGAACATTTCTGCAGCAGCTGGCCTGGGGCTCGGCCCACGTTTACTCACAGATGCCTCGGCACGGGCCCCCAGCTTTGCAATGAGGACGCTTGTTGCGTGGGGCATGCTGGCTGAATGGGAGATGATTCCCCACCACTGACCAACTTCAGAATTGTTTACAACTGGAGCAAGTGCCCTGATACGGTTTTCCTCTGTGTAACTGGTGGGTTCTGTTTTTTTTTCTTTTTTTCGTTTTTGGTTCAAGGTAGATTTTATTCCTCTTTTTTGTATTTACAGATATAAGCATGGAAATAATTTATTCATATAAATACATGTATGTGAAGGGAAGAATATTTTTTCTGTTTTACTTTTTGTAATTTTGAATTTTATTTTATTTTTTTATACAGCAGGTTCTTTTTGGTTACCTCTTTTATACATAGAAATGTATACATGCCAATCCCAATCTCTCAACTCCTCCCACCACCACCCCCCTAACAGCTTTCCCCCCTTGGTGTCCATACGTTTGTTGTCTACATCTGTTGCTCTATTTCTGCCTTGCAAAACGGTTCATCTGTACAACTTTTCTAGGTTCCACATATATGCATTTATATACAGGATTTGTTTTTCTCTTTCTGACTTACTTCACTCTGTATGACAGTCTCTAGATCCATCAACGTCTCTACAAATGACCCAATTTCATTCCTTTTTATGGCTTAGTAATATTCCATTTTATATATGTACCTCATCTTTATGCATTCGTCTGTCTGTGGGCATTTAGTTTGCTTCCATTACCTGGATATTGTAAATAGTGATGCAATGAACATTGCGGTGAATGTCTCTTTTCGTTTTATGGTTTTGTCTGGGTATATGCCCAGTAGTGGGATTGCTGTAATATATGGTAATTCTATTCTTAGTTTTATAAGAAACTCCATAATGTTCTCCACAGTGACTGCATCAATTTACATTCCCAACAATAGTGGAAGAGGTTTCCTTATCTCCGCACCCTTTCCAGCATTTGTTGTTTGTAGATTTTCTGATGATGCCCATTCTAACAGGTGTGAGGTGATACACCATGGATTAGTCTATTTCGTTGAGCAAAGAGTAGGTCTTGTCTATTACATATTTGGCTTATGGAACGGTATGTGTGCTCATTTCAATCTCTGGTTTTATACAGCACCCCAACTCAACTTTCCCCTTAAGCAAGCATAAGTTTTTATCTAAATGTGAGACTCTGTTCGGTTTTGTAATTCAGTTTATGTGTAGCCAAGTTTACACTCCCTCTATTTGTGATATCTTATGATAATTATGTTTCTCTGTGTGACATATTTCTCTTAGAATCATCATACTTAAATCCACTCAATTTGCTGCTACAGGCCTGATGACATTGATTTCATTGCTGAGTGATATTCCGTTGTACGTAAGTAGGACAACTCCTTTATCCATTTTTTTCTTTCTGGGATATTTAATTTGTACTGGACTCGAGGTTCTTGTAAACACAGCAGCCCTGGATATTGTGTTGGCTGTGTCTTGTTGATTTTAATTTTCCTAAGCTATAGGGCCCAAAGTGGAAGTGCCCTAGGCTCTGTAGCTTTGTTTTTTAGATGTTTCAGCATACACCATAAACATCACCAGAGTGTCTGTTGGCAATTTACATCCCGTCCATCAGCATAACAAGGCTCCCTGTTCTCCATGGCCTGTCCTGTGTTTCTGGGTTTTACACTTTTTTCAGATGACTCTTTTGACGAATGGGAAATGAGAGTTCATTGTAGTGCGGATTTCCATTGCTCGAATTCTTGGTTGGCCACAAAGGGCATATGCGTTTTTTCCTGAATATATTCAGGAAAAAATGTATACGCACTTTTTGTCCAAGTGCATCACTGTCAAAGATCTGCCGCTTTTCACATGCTTTAAATGCAATTCCAATCTACCTCCTGAAATATGATTCCTGCAATTCTGCCTCGTTTTCAAGTCCTCTGTGCAGACTTACTTCAATATATTTTTGCCAATAGCTGTCATTTATAACTCTGCAGGTTTGTGAATTACAGTGCCTGTGATTTCCTTTCTTAACTCGTTTCCTTGAAAGCTGGCCACAGAACCGCAGGTTTGCTTCAGGCCGTAATCAGGGTCCCGCACGGCACTCTGAGCCTTTGGTTAATTCCTCTTCCTGGTGGGAAATTAGAGTTAAATGTGCCCCTCCAGACACCTGCCTCACTCCCAGCCCCTTGGTGATGTGTGTCTTCTGGTTTGAGGCCACATGTGCTGGGTTCCTCACCTTTCGCAGATGTGGCCCCACTGGTGTGCGGACACTCCTGCCTGGTTCCCATCCCCTTGGTGATGTGAGCCCTCCAGTGAGAGTCTGATCCTGGTTGGGCTCCTCACACTTCTGTGAGGTGGGCCCTCTTCTCTGAGGTCACTCCTGCCTGGCTGACACACCCCGCCTTGGCGACGTCGGCCCTCTGGTGGCAGTTGGAGCCCGCTGGGAGCCTCCTCCCCTCAGTGATGAGGCCCTCTGGCATCAGGCCCTAACTGCTGGTTACCCACATTTTCTGATACGTGCTAAGTGGTGTGAGGGCACTCCTGCCAGGTTCCCATCCCCATGTGCCTTCTGCTCTATGGTCCCAACACCTGTGTTGTTCACAGTTTCAGGATGTTGGCTCTCTGGTGTTAGTTCACTCAGGCCTAGATCCCATAGACTCTGTGCTCTGAGCCGCCTGCTGGGAGGTTCCTACTGCTGGATTCCTTACCATTTTTATTCTTTGGGTCCTGTGTTTTCATGCTCCTCCTTCCTGATTCACTCCCAGCCCCTTTGTGATGTGGGTCCTCTGGTTTGAGGCCACATGTGCCGGTTTCCTCACCTTTATTGATGTGGCCCCACTGGTGTGAGGACACTCCTGCCTGGTTCCCATCCCCTTGGTGATGGGGGCCCTCTGGTGAGAGTCTGATCCTGGCTGGATTCCTCACCCTTCTGGGAGGTGGGCCCTCTGCTGTGAGGTCACTCCTGCCTGGCTGGCACACATCACCTTGGCGATGTGGGTCCTTAGTTGGGAGTTGGTGCCTGCTGGGTGTCTCCTCCCCTAGGTAATGAGGGCCCTCTGGCGTCAGGCCCTAACTCATGGGCTCCCAAAATTTTCTGATATGTGCCCTGTCGTGCAAGTACACTCCTGCCACGTTCCCATCCCCATGGGGATGTGGGCCTTCTGCTCTGAGGTCCCACCAGCTGGGTTGCTCACAGTGTCATGATGTGAGCCCTCTGCTGTGAGTTCACTGTGGCCTGGATCCCATAGACTCCGTACTCTGGGCCACCTGCTGGGGGGTTCCAACTGCTGGATTCCTCACATTTTTTATTCTGTGGGCCCTGTGTTGTTAGGCTACTCCTGCCTGCCTCACTCGGAGCACCTTGGAAATGTGGGTCCTCTGGTTTAGGCCACATGTGCTGGGTTCCTCACCTTTCTATAATATGGCCACACTGGTGTGAGGACACTCCTGCCTTGTTCCGGTCCCCTTGGTGATGTGGGCTCTCTGGTGAGAGTCTTATCCTGGCTGGTTTCCTCACCCTTCTGTGAGGTAGGCCCTCTGCTGTGAGGTCACTCCTGCCTGACTGGCACACGTCACCTTGGCGACGTGGGCCCTCAGTTGGGAGTTGGTGCCTGCTGGGAGTCTCCTCCCCTCGGTAATGAGGGCCCTCTGGCGTCAGGCTCTAACTCCTGGGCTCCCAAAATTTTCTGATGTGCGCCCTGTGGTGTGAGTACACTCCTGCCAGGTTTCCAACCCCATGGGAATATGGGCCTTCTGCTCTGAGGTCCCAACGGTGGGTGGCTCAGTTTCATGATGAGGGCCCTCTGGTGTGAGTTCACTCCGGCCTGGATCCCATAGCCTCGCTGCTCCTGGCCGCCTGCGGGGAGGTTCCAACTGCGGGATTCCTCACCTTTTTTCTTCTATGGGCCCTCTGTTTGGAGACTCCTCCTGCCTGACTCACTCCCAGCCCCTTGGTGATGTGTGTCCTCTGGTTTGAGGCCACGTGTGCTGGGTCCCTCAACTTTCGATGATGTGGCCCCGCTGGTGTGAGGACACTCCTGCCTGGTTTCTATCCCCTTGGTGATGTGGGCCCTCTGGTGAGAGTCTGATCCTGGCTGGGTTCCTCACCCTTCTGTGAGGTGGGCCCTCTGCTGTGAGGTCACTACTGACTGGCTGGCACACCCCGCCTTGGCGACATCGGCCCTCTTGTGGCAGTTGGAGCCTGCTGGGAGCCACCTCCCCTCGGTGATGAGGGCTCTCTAGCGTCAGGCCGTAACTGCTGGGTACCCACTTTTTCTGATTCGTGCTAAGTGGTGCGAGGACACTCTTGCCATGTTCCCAACCCCATGGGGATGTGGGCCTTCTGCTGTGAGGTCCCAATGGCTGGGTTGCTCACAGTTTCATGATATGGGCCCTCTGCTGTGAGTTCACTGCAGCCTGGATCGCATAGACTCGGTGCTCTGGGCCGCCTGCTGGGAGGTTCCCACTGCAGGATTCCTCAGCTTTTTTATTCTATGGGCCCTGTGTTGTGAGGCTACTCCTGCATGCCTCACTCCGAGCCCCTTGGAGATGTGGGTCTTCTGGTTTAGGCCACATGTGCTGGGTTCCTCACCTTTCTATGATGTGGTCACACTGGTGTGAGGACAGTCCTGCCTGGTTCTGATCCTCTTGGTGATGTGGACCCTCTGGTGAGAGTCTAATCCTCTTTGGGTTCCTCACACTTTTTTGAGGTTGGCCCTCTGCTCTGAGGTCACTCCTGCCTGGCTGGCACACCCCGCATTGGCGACGTTGGCCATCTTGTAGCAGTTGGAGCCTGCTGGGAGCCTCCTCTCCTCGGTGATGAGGGCCCTCTGGCGTCAGGCCCTAACTGCTGGGCTCCCCACATTTTCTGATGTGTGCCCACTGGTGCGATGACACTCCTGCTTGGTTCGCTTCCCCATGGGGATGTGGGCCTTGTGCTCTGAGGTCACAATGGCTAGGTTGCTCACAGTTTCATGATGAGGGCCCTCTGTTGTGAGTTCATCATTGCCTGGATCCCATAGCCTCGGTGCTCTGGGCCGCCTGCTGGGATGTTCCAACTGCTGGATTCCTCACCTTTTTTATACAATGGGCCACGTGTTTTGAGGTTCATCCTGCCTGCCTCGCTCCGAGACCCATGGAGATGTGGGTCCTCTGGTTTGAGGCCACATGTGCTGGGTACCTCAACTTGCGATGATGTGGCCCCACGGGTGTGAAGACACTCCTGCCTGGTTCCCAGCCCCTTGCTGATGTGGGCTCTCTGGTGAGAGTCTGATAATGGCTGGGTCCCTTACCCTTCTGTGAGGTGGGCCCTCTGATGTGAGGTCACTCCTGCCTGGCTGGCTCACGTCACCTTGGCGATGTGGGCCCTCTGTTGGCCACTGAAGCATGCTGGGAGCCCCCTACCCTCTTTAAGGAGGGCCTTGGAAAAAACGCATATGCACTTTTTGAACAAGTGCATCATTGTCGAGGTTCTGCCTCTTCTCCTATGCTTTCAGTGCACTTCCCGTCTACCTCCTGAAATCGTTTTCCTGGAATTCTGCCCCGCTTTCAAGTCCTCTTCGCAGCCTTCCTTCAATATATTTTTGGACGATAGCTGTCATTTATAACTCTGCAGGTTTGTGAATTACAGTGCCCCTGAGCTCCTTTGTTCAACTCGCTATCTTGTGAGCTGCCTACACACCCGCAGTATTGCTTCAGGCCCTAATCTGGTTCCGGCACGGCATTCTGAGCCTTTGGTTAATTCCACTTCCTGGTGAGAAATGAGCATTAAATTGCCCGTGCAGACACCTACAGCTAGTCTCTCATTGGTTCTCCCTATTCCTGTTCATCTTGCGCAGAAATTGCAAACTGTGACAAACAGGAGGTTAAAGGCACTGACTCTCCAAGTGGGGAGAGTGTTAGTTAAGGGTCTGGAATGGTGAACCCGAGTATAAAGGGACGAAAACTGAGATGCATTTGAAAACGTTTCCCAATCACATGGTGGACCATACTCTGGGTTTCCCATACATGATGTAGCGGAAGGAAGAATCCCTTAAACCTGGAGAGTTGGGACCCTTGGAATGGGTACCATGCAGTATGACTTCAAAGGGTCTGCAATTGCTCACCGAACCTCAACAATGCTATCAGGGCGAAGGGTCCGGCCTTATGTCTCCCCAGCACTGGGTGTACATGTGGTAAATCCAGGTTGCATCAGAAGCCCTGAGTGAATTATTTAAGAATTGCTCTCTATTTCACTGTCATTGTGTTTTGTTTTTGAAATTTATTTTGATAATGTGATTTATCGGATTTTCACTGTTGCCTTTAGGCCACTGAACACACGCTGGATTCTCTTACGGACACATATAAATCCATGGGTTTTAAGATTCTTGCTAGGCAGATATATTCCTAGGCGTTGAATATGGGGTGTTGAGCCCATTTCGTTGAGCAAGCAGTAGGTCTTGTCTATTACATATTTGGCTTATGGAACGGTATCAGTGCGAATTTCAATCTCTGTTTTTATGCAGCACCCGAACTCACCTTTCCCAAAAAGCAAGCATAAGTTGGTTTTCTAAATTTGAGACACTGTTCTGTTTTGTAATTCAGTTCATGTGTAGCCAAGTTTACATTCCGTGTATTAGTGATATCTTATGATGTTTCTTTTTCTGTGTGACCTATTGCAGGTAGAATCATCGTAGCTGAATCCACTCATTATGCCCCTACGGGCCTGATGACATAGATTTCATTGCTGAGTGATATTCCATTGTACGTAAGAACCACAACTTCTTTATCCATTTTTCGCCCTCTGGGATATTTAACTTGTACCGTAGACGAGGTTCTTGTAAACAGAGCCGTTCCAAACTTTGGGGTGCCTGTGTGGTTTTGATTTTAATTTCCCTAAGCTATAGGACCATAAGTGGAAGTGCCATAGGCTGTGTTGCTTTGTTTCTTATGTGTTTCAGGAAATACCATACACTTCTTCAGAGTGGCTGTTGGCAATTCACATCATGCCCATCAGGATAACAATGCTCCCTCTTCTCCATGGCCTGTCCTGCCTTTCTGGATTTTACACTTTTTTCAGATGGCCCTTTTGACCGGGGGGCAGAGAGACTTCATTGTAGTGCAGATTTCTTTACACGCTTGCTTGGTTGGCCAAAAAGGGCGTATGCGTTTTTTCCTGATTATATTCAGGAAAAAACGCATACGCCGTTTTTGGCCAAGTGCATCATTGTCACCGTTCTCCGTCTTTTCCTAGGCTTTAAGTGCAATTCCAGTCTACCCCCTGAAATCGTTTTCCTGAATTTCTGCCCAAATTCTAAGTCCTCTTCGCAGACATACTTCAATATATTTTGGACGATAGCTGTCATTTATAACTCTGCAGGTTTGTGAGTTACAGTGCCCCTGAGCTCCTTTCTTCAACTCGCTTTCTTGTGAGTTGGCCGCAAACCCACAGTATTGCTTCAGGCCTTAATCTGGTTCCGGCAGGGCATGCTGGGCCTTTGGTTATTTCCTCTTCCTGGTGGGAAATGAGCGTTCCATTTGCCCGTGCAGACACCTACAGCTAGTCTCTCATTGGTTCTCCCTATTCCTGTTCATCTTGCGCAGAAATTGCAAACTGTGCCCAACAGGAGGTTAAAGGCACCTACTATCCAAGTGGTGAGAGTGTTAGTAAAGGGTCTGGAATGGTGAACCCAAGTAAAAGGGGACAAAAACTGAGATGCATTTGAAAACGTTTGTCGGTCACACGGTGCACCATACTGTGGGTTTCCCATGCATGTTTTAGCTGAAGGAAGAATCCATTAAACATGGAGAGTTGGGACTCATTGAATGGGTACCATGAAGTATGACTTCAAAGGGTCTGCATTTGCTCATCGAACCTCACCAATGCTATCAGCCCGAAGTGCCCAACCTTATGTCTCACTCAGCTCTGGGTGTAGATGTGGTAAATCCAGGTTGCATCACAAGCCCTGAATGAATTATTTAAGAATTGCTCTCTATTTCACTGTCCTTGTGTTTTGTTTTTGTAATTCATTTTGATAATAGGATTTATCGGATTTTCTCTGCTGCCTTCATGCAGCTGTACACACGCTTGATTCTCTTATGGAGACATATAAATCCATGGGTTTGAAGATTCTTACTAGTCAGGTGTATTCCTAGGCGTTGAATATGTGGTGTTTAGTCCATTTCGTTGAGCAAGGGGTAGGTCTTGACTATTACATATTTGACTTATGGAAAGTTATCTGTGCTAATTTCTATCTCTGGTTTTATGCAGCACCCCAACTCACCTTTCCCCTTAAGCAAGCATAAGTTGGTTTTCTACATTTGAGACCCTGTTGTGTTTTGTAATTCAGTTCATGTGTAGCCAAGATTACATTCCGTGTATTAGTGATATCTTATGATGTTTCATTTTCTGTATGACTTATTTCACTTAGAATCATCGTACCTGAATCCACTCATTATGCCGCGACGGGCCTGATGACATAGATTTCATTGCTGAGTGATATTCCATTGTACGTACGTACCACAAATTCTTTATCCATTTTTCACATTCTGGGATATTTAACTTGTACCGTAGACGAGGTTCTTGTAAACAGAGCCGTCCGACACTTTGGGGTGGCTGTGTGTTTTTGATTTTAATTTCCCTAAGCTATAGGACCATAAGTGGAAGTGTCGTAGGCTCTGTTGCTTTCTTTTTTCGGTGTTCCGGGAAACACCATTCACTTCTCCAGAGTGGCTGTTGGCAATTTACATCCCGCCCATCAGCATAACAAGGCTCCCTGTTCTCCATGTCCTGTGCTGCCTTTCTGGATTTTTCACTTGTTTCAGATGGCTCTTTTGACCTGGGGGCAGTGAGACTTCATTGTAGTGCAGATTTCTTATAATGCTTGCTTGGTTGGCCAAAAAGGGCGTATGCGTTTTTTCCTGAATATATTCAGGAAAAAACGCATACGCGCTGTTTTGCCAAGTGCATCATTGTCAACGTTCTGCCTCTTTTCCTATGATTTAAATGCAATTCCCGTCTACCCCTGAAATCGTTTTCCTGCAATTCTGCCCCGCTTACAAGTCGTCTTCGCAGCCTTCCTTCAATATATTTTTGGACGATAGCTGTCATTTATAACTCTGCAGTTTTGTGAGTTACAGTGCCCCTGAGCTCCTTTCTTCAACTCGCTATCTTGTTAGCTGGCTACAAACCCGCAGGTTTACTTCAGGCACTAATCTGTTTCCGGCACGGCATCCTGAGCATTTGGTTAATTCCTCTTCCTGGTGCGAAATGAGCGTTAAATTTGCCCGTGCAGACACCTACAGCTAGTCTCTCATTGGTTCTCTCTATTCCTGTTCATCTTGCGCAGAAATTGCAAACTGTGCCAAACAGGAGGTTAAAGGCACTGACTCTCCAAGTGGGGAGAGTGTTCGTAAAAGTTCTGGAATGGTGAACCCGAGTAAAAGGGGACGAAAACTGAGATGCATTTGAAAACCTTTCCTGGTCACACGGTGCACCATACTGTGGGTTTCCCATGCATGTTTTAGCTGAAGAAAGAATCCCTTAAACCTGGAGAGTTGGGACCCATGGAATGGGTACCATGCAGTATGACTTCAAAGGGTCTGCATTTGCTCATCGAACCTCAACAATGCTATCAGCCCGAAGTGCCCAACCTTATGTCTCACTCAGCTCTGGGTGTAGATGTGGTAAATCCAGGTTGCATCACAAGCCCTGAATGAATTATTTAAGAATTGCTCTCTATTTCACTCTCATTGTGTTTTGTTTTTGTAATTTATTTTGATAATGGGATTTATCGCATTTTCACTGCTGCGTTCATGCCGCTGTACTCACGCTTGATTCTCTTACGGAGACATATAAATCCATGAGTTTGAAGATTCTTACTAGTCAGGTGTATTCGTAGGTGTTGAATATGGCGTGTTCAGTCCATTTCGTTGACCAGGGAGTAGGTTTTTTGTATTACATATTTGGCTTATGGAACGGTATCTGTGCTAATTTCAATCTCTGGTTTTATGCAGCTCCCCAACTCTCCTTTTTCCTTAAGCAAACATAAGTTGGTCTTCTAAATTTGAGACCCCATTCTGTTTTGTAATTCAGGTACTTTGTAGCCACGTTTACATTCCATGTATTAGTAATATCGTATGTCTTTTTCTTTTTGAATTATGTGACTTTGAATGATCATACGTAACTACTCTGGGGTTGTTACAACTGGCCATATTTCACTGATTTTCAGGCTGAGTAATATTCCACTCTACATAAGTGCCACACCTCTATCCATTTTTTCCCTCCAGAGACATATAAATTATATCCTAGTCGAGGATCTTTTAAACAGAGAGGCGGTAAACATTGGGGTGCCTGTGTCCTCTCCATTTTTGTCTTTCCCAAGATATACGTCCATGAGTGCAAGTGCCCTGTGCTCTGTAGCTCATTTTTTAGATGCTTTAGTAAACACAATACACTTCTCAAGAGTGACCATTGGCAATATACATTTCCACTATAAGCCTCACAGGGCTCCCTTTTCTCCTTGCCCTGTCCTGCATTTCTGGTGTTTACACTTTATGAGGAAGGCTCTTCTGACTGATGCGAAGTGATATGTTTTGTAGTACTGATTTCCAGTGCCCACCTGTTTGGTTGGCTAAAAAAGTGTATGCCCTTTTCTTGAATATATACAGAAAAAGACGCATACACCCTTTTTGGCCAACTGCAATGTTGGCAATGTTCAGCCCCTTTTCTTGTGTTTAATGGCGAGTCCTTTCTACCTCTTCCAATCCCTTTCCTGCCATTCTCCGTTGCTTACAAGTCCTTTTCTCTGACTTTCCTCAAGACATTTTTCAGTGAGAGATATTTTCAACTCTGCAGTTTCGTGAATTTTAGCGGCCCTGAGTTCCATTTTTCAACTTGTGTTTATGGGAACTGGCCACAAAGCAGCGGGATTTCCTCAAGCCCTATTCTGTTTCCATGGGCAACCCTAGCTTTTAGTCAATTCGTCTTCCTGATTGGAAATTAGAGTGACATGTGCCTGTCCGAACACCTAGGACTTGTCTCTCATTGTTCCTCCTCCTTCTGCTTCATCCTCTGGACAAATTCCAAACTGTATGCAACAGGATGTTGACAGTGCTGACATCTCCAAGTGGGGAGACTGTTCGTAAAGACGCTGGAGGGGTGAACCCGAGCACCAGGAGATGAGGAGATGAGATGCCTTTTCCAAACTCTTCCCGATCAGACGGTATACCATCTTCTGGGTGTGACAGGCATATTTTAGCTGTAGGAAGTGTCCCATTCATGTGAGGAGAACACCGGGTCTTTTTCAAAATCACTGTCTCTCCACAACCCAAACTGGGGAATTTTTTAAGCTACGGCTACACATATGTTCATTAAGGGCCTTGGGAAGTAGGCAGAGTCCAAACTTTAGATGATTGAAGTCTTCAGGGTCAGAAGCACTCACCACCGGCTTCCCTTAGGTTCCATTTTAACTGTCATTAATAGATGATGTCAATAAAAATATCTATTCTTTTTTCAGATTATTTCCCCTTATAGTTTATTGCAAAATATTGAGTGTAGTTCCCTGTGCTGTACAGTAGTTCCTTGTTGATGATCGATTTTATACATAGCAGTGTGTATGTGTTAATCCCAAACTGTTAATTTATCCCTCCTCCCACCTTTCCCCTTTGGTAATAATAAATTATAAGATTTTATACTTCTCAGAAATGGGGGAGCTGAAAGAGAGGTATCATTTTCAATGGAAAAGCATTTAAAACAAGATTGAAGCTTTAACCAAGATTATTAGATGTACATCCTTGGAAAGAAATCACTTCGTTTCTCTAGTATTGACCTGACAAATAAGACAAACCTTTCACTGAACTTGCTTATAATAAAGTGATGGAAATATCAAATGGAAGTGTTAGAAACATCTTATTTTACCCGAGCCTTATACACTGTTCTATGTTAATTACAGTTTGGCTCACACATCTGTTCATTGAAGTTACAATGTTCTCAATTTCTGTTACTGATCCTCCAGAGTGGACCCCAACAAGTGTCCCCCTGCCCAGTGTCATTGGAGCCAACAGATCGAGACTGAGTTTGGTTCAGAAGCAAAGGAAACTTTATATTTTGATCAGAGAATGCAGAGGTGAGAGCATGTGCTACCCCGTGGGCTGTGGGCTGGGCTGCTGTGTAGAGATCCTGTCAGAGTCAGTGGGAGGGAGGGGGCGGAGCTCTCGAGGGCCCGGTTGGCTGCAGCTCAGGCTCTATATCGCGGAGTCTGCACTGTGCTCCAGGAGCTGAAGTGTCGACCCAGCCATTCTGCACTAGGAAATCTGGTCTGAAGTGCCGGCTGTTGAACCTCTGTATGCGGGACCCTAGGAGCACGTGAAATTAGACAAAGCACAAAGGATAAAAAAGGTTAGACTTTATTTTATTGCCCAGATTCTATTTTTATCTCCCAGGGATTTTTAAGGGGCTTTGCCTGGGACAAACCCCTCTTCTGCATTTTGTCCCCTTCCTCATTCTTAGAGTGCTGAGGGTGCAGACCCTTCATCTGTAACTGCTGAGTGCTGAGTTAGGAGCCCTCATACCCGTGGGAGAGGGTCTGAACTTCTCCCCAGCAGCCTCCAGGTGACGTTGATTGTCCGCAGGCCTCCTGCCTCCCTGCTCGTCCGCCTGAGCACAAGTATTGGTAGTGTTATAGATTCTAATGACCTTTAAGGGTCCAGGAAGGAGATGTGCAGTGACGCTGTGAGGTCCAGTTTCACCCCGCCCCACATTTGTTCGGCCACCTTAGGCTGACCGTTTCTGCCAGCCTAGATGCTCTGACCAGTAGTCTGTGCTTTCTTCAGTTAGGCCCCTGAATTAACGTAAAAACAGCACCAGGTGTCAGCACCCTGACTGCTCAACTCCCAGACAGTCCAGGGTCAGTGGTGATGAAGGACCATGATGGCCACTGAGTCAACAGCCTTTTGAAGTAAACAGGAGTCCAGCCGGTCTTATTGGCCACCATCATCACAGTGTCTGTAGGCTTTTCTATGGTGACAGCGTGATATACGGTTCCCCTGCCAAGATTATTACCTCCCCTCTGGGTGCAGTAAGTCCTGCAAGCAGTAGTCTACTCTTTTGGGACACACTCTTGTTGTTTTATGAGAGAAACTCCAGGTCAAGTGATGGTCACACGAGTCGTCATGGTGCCCCTTTGCGCCAGTTATCTCTCTGGAGGTTGGAGTTGGAGGACCTCCTCACTCAAGGTCAGTGTGCCCACGGAGCAAACCCTGCAACTTCAGGGCATGGTTGGGGGTTAGGATCACCACGTGGGGTCCTTTTCCCTTAGGAGGGAGGTGGCCTTTTGGGCTGCTGATTTCCAGGATTTTAGATACCGCCAGTATCTTGGCCAGAAGTGGCAGTGGGCCAAGCCCCTTGGTGACCGTAGTTTATCCTACCTGGATGGCATTCTTGCATTGTTCCATTTCAAGTGGTCCCAGGTTTTGCACTAATACTCCAATGGCGATTCACCGTTCACCAGGAATGTAAAGGTCAAAGGGTTTAGCTAAATTAGGGAGTTCCAGGGCAAGGGTCTGAATTGACTGCTCTTTCCATTCTTGAAAGGCCACTTCTGGATTCTATTCAAAAGGATCATCATCTTTTCCTTTCAGTGTTTCATATAGAGGCCCAGCTAGTAGACTGTAGTTAGGGATCCAGAAGCAGCAAACCGTGGCCTCCCCAGGAACCCCTAAGCTGTCTTCTAGTTTTAGATATGGGTAAGGCTGTAAATTGTTTCTTCCCTTTCCTGGGATGGGCTTCTCCGACCTTTTGTTAGAATGAAGCCGAGGCAGGTCACCGTAGTCTGTGATATTTGAGCTTTTTCTTGGACAACTTGTATCCTTTATTGGCTTGGTAGTTCAGAGGTCTCCTTAGTAGGGCTGGTGATCAGAATGTCGTCTGCATATTGAAGGAGTGTTTCTTTTTCCAGTGGTAGGACTTTTAGGTCTTTAGCTGAGCTTTCCCCAAAGATGGTGTGGGAATTTTTGAACCCTTGGGGCAAGACGGCCCAGAAGTATTGTTTTAGTTGTATGTTGAGTCCTGCCACTCACAAGCCAAAATTTCTTGTGACTCTGACACTAATGGAATACAAAAGAAGGCATCATTGAAGACTAATACAGAATACCATATCCTGGTGGTTGGTAGAATGACCAGCAGGGTGTAGGATTTAGGAACTACTGGAGGTATATCCTCGGTGGCTTCACTGACTGTCCTGATATCTTTTACCAGGATTCCAGCAGCCCATGGGGCTCTCAATATCAGGCCAATCCCAGGATATGGAGATCACCTGCGCAGGTACCCTACCCCCCCACTCCAGACCACGGGGCTCTCGTGGTCAGGCCCCTCTCAGGATACAGAGCTACCCTTGCAGTTACCGTGGCAGGGCTGGGCACACAGGAACCGTGCACATCGCCCTCATTGCAGAGCACTCCCAGCTCACCTGTCACTCAGATCTGACACAGAGCACCTCAGAGCAGGACTTGAACTAACAAACAGCAGCTCTGACAGGTCTGTGACCCTGGGCATCACTCTGTGTGGCCTCCCTCCACCTGGTCTTCCAGAGATTTCCACTGCACCCGGGGCACCAGGCCTCTGTCTCCACCAACCACACACCCCTCCTCTCCCTGACTCCTGGGTTCCTCTCATTAGGAGAGGGTTTTCTTGAAGTTGTCTCCCACTCATGGGCCAGATAATATAATTAGAAAACAAGCCAGAGCTGCAGTCCCTTGTCTATCCTGACTCTCAGGAGCCCACACCTGTTCCTTGGACCTGGCCGATTCAGCAAGTTCCATTTTCTGCAACTGTGAGCCCCTGAGGGGTGATTATTGGCTGGCCTGGGAAGCCTGACCATGCCGGCCAGTCCTCCCCAGGTGTGCCTGGGTTGAGATCAATATAAACACCGCTCCAGGCAGCAAGAGCCCCTGCAGCTGTGCCTGACGCCATTTTCTCTGCCCAGTCAGCAGTCTTGGGGCTGGGCTGGTGGGAGGGAGTGAGAGGCCACGGCTTTGTGGGTGGCCCAGTGTGAGTGGGGCTCTGCTGGACTTTCTGCAGCAGTTGCCAAGATGCCACCTGCTAAAGAAGAGGATGTGTCACCCGTACCTGCTGCTGGAATTTCTCCCTGGGCAGAGGTGAGGAAGGAAGAAATCAGTGGGGGCCGGGACAGCAGGGGTATCTCAGGCAGGGAAATGGAAAGCTTCCAGAAGAGTACCCAGGGCCAGGACCATCCTGGCTGGCCTGCAGGCACCAAGTCGGCTGGCATGCTGTCGCTCATGTGGCTCCATGGCCCTTCCTCTAGGCTTTCAAGTCCTTGTACATATTCAGGTGTTTTACCTGTGAAAGGTGGGAACATTTCTGCAGCAGCTGGCCTGGGGCTCGGCCCACGTTTACTCACAGATGCCTCGGCACGGGCCCCCAGCTTTGCAATGAGGATGCTTGTTGCGTGTGGCCTGCTGGCTGAATGGGAGATGATTCCCCACCACTGACCAACTTCAGAATTGTTTACAACTGGAGCAACGGCCCTGATACGGTTTTCCTCTGTGTAACTTGTGGGTTCTGTATTTTTTTTTCTTTTTTTCATTTTTGGTTCAAGGTAGATTTTATTCCTCTTTTTTGTATTTACAGATATAAGCATGGAAATAATTTATTCATATAAATACATGTATGTGAAGGGAAGAATATTTTTTCTGTTTTACTTTTTTTAATTTTGAATTTTATTTTAATTTTTTATACAGCAGGTTCTTGTTGGTTATCTATTTTATACATAGAAATGTATACATGCCAATCCCAATCTCTCAACTCCTCCCACCACCACCCCCTAACAGCTTTCCCCCCTTGGTGTCCATACATTTGTTGTCTACATCTGTTGCTCTATTTCTGCCTTGCAATACGGTTCATCTGTACAATTTTTCTAGGTTCCACATATATGCATTAATATACAAGATTTGTTTTTCTATTTCTGACTTACTTCACTCTGTATGACAGTCTCTAGATCCATCAACGTCTCTACAAATGACCCAATTTCATTCCTTTTTATGGCTTAGTAATATTCCATTTTATATATGTACCTCATCTTTATGCATTCGTCTGTCTGTGGGCGTTTAGGTTGCTTCCATTACCTGGATATTGTAAATAGTGATGCAATGAACATTGCAGTGAATGTCTCTTTTTGATTTATGGTTTTGTCTGGGTATATGCCCAGTAGTGGGATTGCTGTATCATATGGTAATTCTATTCTTAGTTTTATAAGAAACTCCATAATGTTCTCCACAGTGACTGTATCAATTTACATTCCCAACAATAGTGGAAGAGGGTTCCTTATCTCCACACCCTTTCCAGCATTTGTTGTTTGTAGATTTTCTGATGATGCCCATTCTAACAGGTGTGAGGAGATACACCTTGGATGAGTCTATTTCATTGAGCAAAGAGTAGGTCTTGTCTATTACATATTTGACTTATGGAACGGTATGTGTGCTCATTTCAATCTCTGGTTTTATACAGCACCCCAACTCAACTTTCCCCTTAAGCAAGCATAAGTTTTTATCTAAATGTGAGACTCTGTTCGGTTTTGTAATTCAGTTTATGTGTAGCCAAGTTTACACTCTCTCTATTAGTGATATCTTATGATAATTATCTTACTCTGTGTGACATATTTCTCTTAGAATCATCATACTTAAATCCACTCAATTTGCTGCTACAGTCCTGATGACATTGATTTCATTGCTGAGTGATATTCCGTTGTACGTAAGTAGCACAACTCCTTTATCCATTTTTTTCTTTCTGGGATATTTAATTTGTACTGGACTCGAGGTTCTTGTAAACACAGCAGCCCTAAATTTTGTGTTGGCTGTGTCGTCTTGATTTTAATTTTCCAAAGCTATAGGGCCAAAAGTGGAAGTGCCCTAGGGTCTGTAGCTTTGTTTGTCAGATGTTCCAGGATACACCATAAACATCTCCAGAGTGTCTGTTGGCAATTTACATCCCACCCATCAGCATAACAAGGCTCCCTTTTCTCCATGGCCTGTCCTGTGTTTCTGGTTTTTACACTTTTTTCAGATGGCCCTTTTGACGAATGGGAAATGAGACTTCATTGTAGTGCGGATTTCCATTGCTCGAGTGCTTGGTTGGCCAAAAAGGGCGTATGCGTTTTTTCCTGAATATATTCAGGAAAAAACGCATACGCCCTTTTTGGCCAAGTGCATCATTGTCGAAGTTCTGCCTCTTTTCCTATGCTTTAAATGCAATTCCAGTCTACCCCCTGAAATCGTTTTCCTGCAATTCTGCCCCGCTTTCAAGTCCTCTTCGCAGCCTTCCTTCAATATATTTTTGGACGATAGCTGTCATTTATAACTCTGCAGGTTTGTGAGTTACAGTGCCCCTGAGCTCCTTTCTTCAAATCGCTTTCTTGTGAGCTGGCCGCAAACCCGCAGGATTGCTTCAGGCCCTAATCTGGTTCCGGCACGGCATGCTGAGCGTTTGGTTAATTCCTCTTCCTGGTTGGAAATGAGCGTTAAATTTGCCCGTGCAGACACCTACATCTAGTCTCTCATTGGTTCTCCCTATTCCTGTTCATCTTGCACAGAAATTGCAAACTGTGCCAAACAGCAGGTTAAAGGCACTGACTCTCCAAGTGGGGAGAGTGCTAGTAAAGGGTCTGGAATTGTGAACCCGAGTAAAAGGGGACGAAAACTGAGATGCCTTTGAAAACGTTTCCTGGTCACATGGTGCACCATAGTGTGGGCTTCCATGCATGCTTTAGCTGAAGGAAGAATAGCTTAAACCTGGAGAGTTGGGACCCATGGAATGGGTACCATGCAGTATGACTTCAAATGGTCTGCATTTGCTCATCGAACCTCACCAATGCTATCAGCCCGAAGTGTCCAACCTTATGTCTCACTCAGCTCTGGGTGTAGATGAAGTAAATCCAGGTTGCATCACAAGCCCTGAATGAATTATTTAAGAATTGCTCTCTATTTCACTGTCATTGTGTTTTGTTTTTGTAATTCATTTTGATAATGGGATTTATCGGATTTTCTCTGCTGCCTTCATGCAGCTGTACACACGCTTGATTTTCTTATGGAGACATATAAATCCATGGGTTTGAAGATTCTTATTAGTCAGGTGTATTCCTAGGCGTTGAATATAGGGTGCTTAGCCCATTTCGTTGAGCAAGGGGTAGGTCTTGACTATTACATATTTGACGTATGGAATGGTATGTGTGCTAATTTCTATCTCTGGTTTTATTCAGCACCCCAACTCACCTTTCCCCTTAAGCAAACATAAGTTCGTTTTCTAAATTTGAGACCCTGTTCTGTTTTGTAATGCAGTTCATGTGTAGCCAAGATTACATTCGGTGTATTAGTGATATCTTATGATGTTTCATTTTCTGTGTGACTTATTTCACTTAGAATCATCGTACCTGAATCCACTCATTATGCCACGACGGGCCAGATGACATAGATTTCATTGGTGAGTGATATTCCATTGTACGTACGTACCACAACTTCTTTCTCCATTTTTCGCTTTCTGGGATATTTAACTTGTACCGTAGACGAGGTTCTTGTAAACAGAGCCGTCTGAAACTTTGGGGTGGCTGTGTGTTTTTGATTTTAATTTCCCTAAGCTATAGGACCATAAGTGGAAGTGCCGTAGGTTCCGTTGCTTTGTTTTTTAGGTGTTTCAGGAAACACCATACACTTCTCCAGAGTGGCTGTTGGCAATTTACATCCCACCCATCAGCATAACAAGGCTCCCTGCTCTCCATGGCCTGTGCTGCCTTTCTGGATTTTACACTTTTTTCAGATGGCCCTTTTGACCGGGGGGCAGTGAGACTTCATTGTAGTGCAGATTTCTTTAACATGCTTGCTTGGTTGGCCAAAAAGGGCGTATGCGTTTTTTCCTGAATATATTCAGGAAAAAACGCATACGCCCTTTTTGGCCAAGTGCATCATTGTCGACGTTCTGCCTCTTTTCCTATGCTTTAAATGCAATTCCAGTCTACCCCCTGAAATCGTTTTCCTGCAATTCTGCTCCGCTTTCAAGTCCTCTTCGCAGCCTTCCTTCAATATATTTTTGGACGATAGCTGTCATTTATAACTCTGCAGGTTTGTGAATTACAGTGCCCCTGAGCTCCTTTCTTCAAATCGCTTTCTTGTGAGCTGGCCGAAAACCCGCAGGATTGCTTCAGGCCCTAATCTGGTTCCGGCACGGCATGCTGAGCCCCTGGTTAATTCCTCTTTCTGGTGGGAAATGAGCGTTAAATTTGCCCGTGCAGACACCTACAGCTAGTCTCTCATTTGTTCTCCGTATTCCTGTTCATCTTGCGCAGAAATTGCAAACTGTGCCAAACAGGAGGTTAAAGGCACTGACTCTCCAAGTGGGGAGAGTGTTAGTAAAGGGTCTGGAATTGTGAACCCGAGTAAAAGGGGACGAAAACTGAGATGCCTTTGAAAACGTTTCCCGGTCACACGGTGCACCATACTGTGGGTTTCCCATGCATGCTTTAGCTGAAGGAAGAATCGCTTAAACCTGGAGAGTTGGGACCCATGGAATGTGTACCATGTAGTATGACTTCAAATGGTCTGCATTTGCTCATCGAACCTCACCAATGCTATCAGCCCGAAGTGTCCAACCTTATGTCTCACTCAGCTCTGGGTTAGATGAGGTAAATCCAGGTTGCATCACAAGACCTGAATGAATTATTTAAGAATTGCTCTCTATTTCACTGTCATTGTGTTTTGTTTTTGTAATTCATTTTGATAATGGGATTTATCGGATTTTCTCTGCTGCCTTCATGCAGCTGTACACACGCTTGATTCTCTTATGGAGACATATAAATCCATGGGTTTGAAGATTCTTACTAGTCAGGTGTATTCCTAGGCGTTGAATATAGGGTGTTTAGCCCATTTCGTTGAGCAAGGGGTAGGTCTTGACTATTACATATTTGACGTATGGAATGGTATCTGTGCTAATTTCTATCTCTGGTTTTATGCAGCACCCCAACTCACCATTCCCCTTAAGCAAACATAAGTTGGTTTTCTAAATTTGAGACACTGTTCTGTTTTGTAATTCAGTTCATGTGTAGCCAAGATTATATTCGGTGTATTAGAGATAACTTATGATGTTTCATTTTTCTGTGTGACTTATTTCTCTTAGAATCATCGTACCTGAATCCACTCATTATGCCACGACGGGCCAGATGAGATAGATTTCATTGGTGAGTGATATTCCATTGTACGTACATACCACAACTTCTTTCACCATTTTTCGCTTTCTGGGATATTTAACTTGTACCGTAGACGAGGTCCTTGTAAACAGAGCCGTCTGAAACTTTGGGGTGGCTGTGTGTTTTTGATTTTAATTTCCCTATGCTATAGGACCATAAGTGGATGTGCCGTAGGCTCTGTTGCTTTGTTTTTTCGGTGTTTCAGGAAACACCATACACTTCTCCAGAGTGGCTGCTGGCAATTTACATCCCACCCATCAGTATAACAAGGCTCCCTGTTCTCCATGGCCTGTGCTGCATTTCTGGATTTTACACTTTTTTCAGATGGCCCTTTTGACCGGGGGGCAGTGAGACTTCATTGTAGTGCAGATTTCTTTAACATGCTTGCTTGGTTGGCCAAAAAGGGCGTATGCGTTTTTTCCTGAATATATTCAGGAAAAAACGCATACGCCCTTTTTGGCCAAGTGCATCATTGTCGACGTTCTGCCTCTTTTCCTATGCTTTAAATGCAATTCCAGTCTACCCCCTGAAATCGTTTTCCTGCAATTCTGCCCTGCTTTCAAGTCCTCTTCGCAGCCTTCCTTCAATATATTTTTGGACGATAGCTGTCATTTATAACTCTGCAGGTTTTGAATTAGAGTGACCCGGAGCTCCTTTCTTCAAATCGTTTTCTTGTGAGCTGGCCGCAAACCCGCAGGATTGCTTCAGGCCCTAATCTGGTTCCGGCACGGCATCCTGAGCGTTTGGTTTATTCCTCTTCCTGGTTGGAAATGAGCATTAAATCTGCCTGTGCAGACACCTACAGCTAGTCTCTCATTGGTTCTCCCTATTCCTGTTCATCTTGCGCAGAAATTGCAAACTGTGCCAAACAGCAGGTTAAAGGCACTGACTCTCCAAGTGGGGAGAGTGTTAGTAAAGGGTCTGGAATTGTGAACCCGAGTAAAAGGGGACGAAAACTGAGATGCCTTTGAAAACGTTTCTTGGTCACACGGTGCACCATACTGTGGGTTTCCCATGCATGCTTTAGCTGAAGGAAGAATCGCTTAAACCTGGAGAGTTGGGACCCATTGAATGGGTACCATGTAGCATGACTTCAAATGGTCTGCATTTGCTCATCGAACGTCTCCAATGCTCTCAGCCCGAAGTGTCCAACCTTATGTCTCACTCAGCTCTGGTTGTAGATGAGGTAAATCCAGGTGGCATCACAAGCCCTGAATGAATTATTTAAGAATTGCTCTCTATTTCACTGTCATTGTGTTTTTTTCGTAATTCATTTTGATAATAGGATTTATCGGATTTTCTCTGCTGCCTTCATGCAGCTGTACACACGCTTGATTCTCTTATGGAGACATATAAATCCATGGGTTTGAAGATTCTCACTAGTCAGGTGTATTCCTAGGCGTTGAATATAGGGTGTTTAGCCCATTTCGTTGAGCAAGGGGTAGGTCTTGACTATTACATATTTGACGTATGGAATGGTATCTGTGCTAATTTCTATCTCTGGTTTTATGCAGCACCCCAACTCAACTTTCCCCTTAAGCAAACATAAGTTGGTTTTCTAAATTTGAGACCCTGTTCTGTTTTGTAATTCAGTTCATGTGTAGCCAAGATTACATTCGGTGTATTAGTGATATCTTATGATGTTTCATTTTCTGTGTGACTTTTTCTCTTAGAATCATTGTACCTGAATCCACTCATTATGCCACGACGGGCCAGGTGACATAGATTTCATTGGTGAGTGATATTCCATTGTACGTACGTACCACAACTTCTTTATCCATTTTTCGCTTTCTGGGATATTTAACTTGTACCGTAGACGAGGTTCTTGTAAACAGAGCCGTCTGAAACTTTGGGGTGGCTGTGTATTGTGGATTTTAATTTCCCTAAGCTATAGGACCATAAGTGGAAGTGCCGTAGGCTCCGTTGCTTTGTTTTTTAGGTGTTTCAGGAAACACCATACACTTCTCCAGAGTGGCTGCTGGCAATTTACATCCCACCCATCAGTATAACAAGGCTCCCTGTTCTCCATGGCCTGTGCTGCATTTCTGGATTTTACACTTTTTTCAGATGGCCCTTTTGACCGGGGGGCAGTGAGACTTCATTGTAGTGCAGATTTCTTTAACATGCTTGCTTGGTTGGCCAAAAAGGGCGTATGCGTTTTTTCCTGAATATATTCAGGAAAAAACGCATACGCCCTTTTTGGCCAAGTGCATCATTGTCGACGTTCTGCCTCTTTTCCTATGCTTTAAATGCAATTCCAGTCTACCCCCTGAAATCGTTTTCCTGCAATTCTGCCCCGCTTTCAAGTCCTCTTCGCAGCCTTCCTTCAATATATTTTTGGACGATAGCTGTCATTTATAACTCTGCAGGTTTGTGAATTACAGTGCCCCTGAGCTCCTTTCTTAAAATCGCTTTCTTGTGAGCTGGCCGCAAACCCGCAGGATTGTTTCAGGCCCTAATCTGGTTCCGGCACGGCATGCTGAGCCTTTGGTTAATTCCTCTTTCTGGTGGGCAATGAGCATTAAATTTGACCGTGCAGACACCTACAGCTAGTCTCTCA
Source organism: Delphinapterus leucas (assembly GCF_059928025.1). Lineage (NCBI taxonomy): Eukaryota > Metazoa > Chordata > Mammalia > Artiodactyla > Monodontidae > Delphinapterus > Delphinapterus leucas. The sequence goes on along the minus strand of NW_028322246.1, from coordinate 8,553,380 downwards.
TTGGTTCTCCCTATTCCTGTTCATCTTGCGCAGAAATTGCAAACTGTGCCAAACAGCAGGTTAAAGGCACTGACTCTCCAAGTGGGGAGAGTGTTAGTAAAGGGTCTGGAATTGTGAACCCGAGTAAAAGGGGACGAAAACTGAGATGCCTTTGAAAACGTTTCTTGGTCACACGGTGCACCATACTGTGGGTTTCCCATGCATGCTTTAGCTGAAGGAAGAATCGCTTAAACCTGGAGAGTTGGGACCCATGGAATGGGTACCATGTAGCATGACTTCAAATGGTCTGCATTTGCTCATCGAACGTCACCAATGCTATCAGCCCGAAGTGTCCAACCTTATGTCTCACTCAGCTCTGGTTGTAGATGAGGTAAATCCAGGTGGCATCACAAGCCCTGAATGAATTTTTTAAGAATTGCTCTCTATTTCACTGTCATTGTGTTTTTTTCGTAATTCATTTTGATAATAGGGTTTATCGGATTTTCTCTGCTGCCTTCATGCAGCTGTACACACGCTTGATTCTCTTATGGAGACATATAAATCCATGGGTTTGAAAATTCTTTCTAGTCAGGTGTATTCCTAGGCGTTGAATATAGGGTGTTTAGCCCATTTCGTTGAGCAAGGGGTAGGTCTTGACTATTACATATTTGACGTATGGAATGGTATCTGTGCTAATTTCTATCTCTGGTTTTATGCAGCACCCGAACTCACCTTTCCCCTTAAGCAAACATAAGTTGGTTTTCTAAATTTGAGACCCTGTTCTGTTTTGTAATTCAGTTCATGTGTAGCCAAGATTACATTCGGTGTATTAGTGATATCTTATGATGTTTCATTTTCTGTGTGACTTTTTCTCTTAGAATCATTGTACCTGAATCCACTCATTATGCCACGACGGGCCAGGTGACATAGATTACATTGGTGAGTGATATTCCATTGTACGTACGTACCACAACTTCTTTATCCATTTTTCGCTTTCTGGGATATTTAACTTGTACCGTAGACGAGGTTCTTGTAAACAGAGCCGTCTGAAACTTTGGGGTGGCTGTGTATTGTGGATTTTAATTTCCCTAAGCTATAGGACCATAAGTGGAAGTGCCGTAGGCTCCGTTGCTTTGTTTTTTAGGTGTTTCAGGAAACACCATACACTTCTCCAGAGTGGCTGCTGGCAATTTACATCCCACCCATCAGTATAACAAGGCTCCCTGTTCTCCATGGCCTGTGCTGCATTTCTGGATTTTACACTTTTTTCAGATGGCCCTTTTGACCGGGGGGCAGTGAGACTTCATTGTAGTGCAAATTTCTTTAACATGCTTGCTTGGTTGGCCAAAAAGGGCGTATGCGTTTTTTCCTGAATATATTCAGGAAAAAACGCATACGCCCTTTTTGGCCAAGTGCATCATTGTCGACGTTCTGCCTCTTTTCCTATGCTTTAAATGCAATTCCAGTCTACCCCCTGAAATCGTTTTCCTGCAATTCTGCCCCGCTTTCAAGTCCTCTTCGCAGCCTTCCTTCAATATATTTTTGGACGATAGCTGTCATTTATAACTCTGCATGTTTGTGAATTAGAGTGCCCCTGAGCTGCTTTCTTCAAATCGCTTACTTGTGAGCTGGCGGCAATCCCGCAGGATTGCTTCAGGCCCTAATCTGGTTCCGGCACGGCATGCTGAGCCTTTGGTTAATTCCTCTTCCTGGTGGGAAATGAGCGTTAAATTTGCCCCTGCAGACACCTACAGCTAGTCTCTCATTGGTTCTCCCTATTCCTGTTCATCTTGCACAGAAATTGCAAACTGTGCCAAACAGCAGGTTAAAGGCACTGACTCTCCAAGTGGGGAGAGTGCTAGTAAAGGGTCTGGAATTGTGAACCCGAGTAAAAGGGGACGAAAACTGAGATGCCTTTGAAAACGTTTCCTGGTCACATGGTGCACCATAGTGTGGGCTTCCATGCATGCTTTAGCTGAAGGAAGAATAGCTTAAACCTGGAGAGTTGGGACCCATGGAATGGGTACCATGCAGTATGACTTCAAATGGTCTGCATTTGCTCATCGAACCTCACCAATGCTATCAGCCCGAAGTGTCCAACCTTATGTCTCACTCAGCTCTGGGTGTAGATGAAGTAAATCCAGGTTGCATCACAAGCCCTGAATGAATTATTTAAGAATTGCTCTCTATTTCACTGTCATTGTGTTTTGTTTTTGTAATTCATTTTGATAATGGGATTTATCGGATTTTCTCTGCTGCCTTCATGCAGCTGTACACACGCTTGATTTTCTTATGGAGACATATAAATCCATGGGTTTGAAGATTCTTATTAGTCAGGTGTATTCCTAGGCGTTGAATATAGGGTGCTTAGCCCATTTCGTTGAGCAAGGGGTAGGTCTTGACTATTACATATTTGACGTATGGAATGGTATGTGTGCTAATTTCTATCTCTGGTTTTATTCAGCACCCCAACTCACCTTTCCCCTTAAGCAAACATAAGTTCGTTTTCTAAATTTGAGACCCTGTTCTGTTTTGTAATGCAGTTCATGTGTAGCCAAGATTACATTCGGTGTATTAGTGATATCTTATGATGTTTCATTTTCTGTGTGACTTATTTCACTTAGAATCATCGTACCTGAATCCACTCATTATGCCACGACGGGCCAGATGACATAGATTTCATTGGTGAGTGATATTCCATTGTACGTACGTACCACAACTTCTTTCTCCATTTTTCGCTTTCTGGGATATTTAACTTGTACCGTAGACGAGGTTCTTGTAAACAGAGCCGTCTGAAACTTTGGGGTGGCTGTGTGTTTTTGATTTTAATTTCCCTAAGCTATAGGACCATAAGTGGAAGTGCCGTAGGTTCCGTTGCTTTGTTTTTTAGGTGTTTCAGGAAACACCATACACTTCTCCAGAGTGGCTGTTGGCAATTTACATCCCACCCATCAGCATAACAAGGCTCCCTGCTCTCCATGGCCTGTGCTGCCTTTCTGGATTTTACACTTTTTTCAGATGGCCCTTTTGACCGGGGGGCAGTGAGACTTCATTGTAGTGCAGATTTCTTTAACATGCTTGCTTGGTTGGCCAAAAAGGGCGTATGCGTTTTTTCCTGAATATATTCAGGAAAAAACGCATACGCCCTTTTTGGCCAAGTGCATCATTGTCGACGTTCTGCCTCTTTTCCTATGCTTTAAATGCAATTCCAGTCTACCCCCTGAAATCGTTTTCCTGCAATTCTGCTCCGCTTTCAAGTCCTCTTCGCAGCCTTCCTTCAATATATTTTTGGACGATAGCTGTCATTTATAACTCTGCAGGTTTGTGAATTACAGTGCCCCTGAGCTCCTTTCTTCAAATCGCTTTCTTGTGAGCTGGCCGAAAACCCGCAGGATTGCTTCAGGCCCTAATCTGGTTCCGGCACGGCATGCTGAGCCCCTGGTTAATTCCTCTTTCTGGTGGGAAATGAGCGTTAAATTTGCCCGTGCAGACACCTACAGCTAGTCTCTCATTTGTTCTCCGTATTCCTGTTCATCTTGCGCAGAAATTGCAAACTGTGCCAAACAGGAGGTTAAAGGCACTGACTCTCCAAGTGGGGAGAGTGTTAGTAAAGGGTCTGGAATTGTGAACCCGAGTAAAAGGGGACGAAAACTGAGATGCCTTTGAAAACGTTTCCCGGTCACACGGTGCACCATACTGTGGGTTTCCCATGCATGCTTTAGCTGAAGGAAGAATCGCTTAAACCTGGAGAGTTGGGACCCATGGAATGTGTACCATGTAGTATGACTTCAAATGGTCTGCATTTGCTCATCGAACCTCACCAATGCTATCAGCCCGAAGTGTCCAACCTTATGTCTCACTCAGCTCTGGGTTAGATGAGGTAAATCCAGGTTGCATCACAAGACCTGAATGAATTATTTAAGAATTGCTCTCTATTTCACTGTCATTGTGTTTTGTTTTTGTAATTCATTTTGATAATGGGATTTATCGGATTTTCTCTGCTGCCTTCATGCAGCTGTACACACGCTTGATTCTCTTATGGAGACATATAAATCCATGGGTTTGAAGATTCTTACTAGTCAGGTGTATTCCTAGGCGTTGAATATAGGGTGTTTAGCCCATTTCGTTGAGCAAGGGGTAGGTCTTGACTATTACATATTTGACGTATGGAATGGTATCTGTGCTAATTTCTATCTCTGGTTTTATGCAGCACCCCAACTCACCATTCCCCTTAAGCAAACATAAGTTGGTTTTCTAAATTTGAGACACTGTTCTGTTTTGTAATTCAGTTCATGTGTAGCCAAGATTATATTCGGTGTATTAGAGATAACTTATGATGTTTCATTTTTCTGTGTGACTTATTTCTCTTAGAATCATCGTACCTGAATCCACTCATTATGCCACGACGGGCCAGATGAGATAGATTTCATTGGTGAGTGATATTCCATTGTACGTACATACCACAACTTCTTTCACCATTTTTCGCTTTCTGGGATATTTAACTTGTACCGTAGACGAGGTCCTTGTAAACAGAGCCGTCTGAAACTTTGGGGTGGCTGTGTGTTTTTGATTTTAATTTCCCTATGCTATAGGACCATAAGTGGATGTGCCGTAGGCTCTGTTGCTTTGTTTTTTCGGTGTTTCAGGAAACACCATACACTTCTCCAGAGTGGCTGCTGGCAATTTACATCCCACCCATCAGTATAACAAGGCTCCCTGTTCTCCATGGCCTGTGCTGCATTTCTGGATTTTACACTTTTTTCAGATGGCCCTTTTGACCGGGGGGCAGTGAGACTTCATTGTAGTGCAGATTTCTTTAACATGCTTGCTTGGTTGGCCAAAAAGGGCGTATGCGTTTTTTCCTGAATATATTCAGGAAAAAACGCATACGCCCTTTTTGGCCAAGTGCATCATTGTCGACGTTCTGCCTCTTTTCCTATGCTTTAAATGCAATTCCAGTCTACCCCCTGAAATCGTTTTCCTGCAATTCTGCCCTGCTTTCAAGTCCTCTTCGCAGCCTTCCTTCAATATATTTTTGGACGATAGCTGTCATTTATAACTCTGCAGGTTTTGAATTAGAGTGACCCGGAGCTCCTTTCTTCAAATCGTTTTCTTGTGAGCTGGCCGCAAACCCGCAGGATTGCTTCAGGCCCTAATCTGGTTCCGGCACGGCATCCTGAGCGTTTGGTTAATTCCTCTTCCTGGTTGGAAATGAGCATTAAATCTGCCTGTGCAGACACCTACAGCTAGTCTCTCATTGGTTCTCCCTATTCCTGTTCATCTTGCGCAGAAATTGCAAACTGTGCCAAACAGCAGGTTAAAGGCACTGACTCTCCAAGTGGGGAGAGTGTTAGTAAAGGGTCTGGAATTGTGAACCCGAGTAAAAGGGGACGAAAACTGAGATGCCTTTGAAAACGTTTCTTGGTCACACGGTGCACCATACTGTGGGTTTCCCATGCATGCTTTAGCTGAAGGAAGAATCGCTTAAACCTGGAGAGTTGGGACCCATGGAATGTGTACCATGTAGTATGACTTCAAATGGTCTGCATTTGCTCATCGAACGTCTCCAATGCTCTCAGCCCGAAGTGTCCAACCTTATGTCTCACTCAGCTCTGGTTGTAGATGAGGTAAATCCAGGTGGCATCACAAGCCCTGAATGAATTATTTAAGAATTGCTCTCTATTTCACTGTCATTGTGTTTTTTTCGTAATTCATTTTGATAATAGGATTTATCGGATTTTCTCTGTTGCCTTCATGCAGCTGTACACACGCTTGATTCTCTTATGGAGACATATAAATCCATGGGTTTGAAGATTCTCACTAGTCAGGTGTATTCCTAGGCGTTGAATATAGGGTGTTTAGCCCATTTCGTTGAGCAAGGGGTAGGTCTTGACTATTACATATTTGACGTATGGAATGGTATCTGTGCTAATTTCTATCTCTGGTTTTATGCAGCACCCCAACTCAACTTTCCCCTTAAGCAAACATAAGTTGGTTTTCTAAATTTGAGACCCTGTTCTGTTTTGTAATTCAGTTCATGTGTAGCCAAGATTACATTCGGTGTATTAGTGATATCTTATGATGTTTCATTTTCTGTGTGACTTTTTCTCTTAGAATCATTGTACCTGAATCCACTCATTATGCCACGACGGGCCAGGTGACATAGATTTCATTGGTGAGTGATATTCCATTGTACGTACGTACCACAACTTCTTTATCCATTTTTCGCTTTCTGGGATATTTAACTTGTACCGTAGACGAGGTTCTTGTAAACAGAGCCGTCTGAAACTTTGGGGTGGCTGTGTATTGTGGATTTTAATTTCCCTAAGCTATAGGACCATAAGTGGAAGTGCCGTAGGCTCCGTTGCTTTGTTTTTTAGGTGTTTCAGGAAACACCATACACTTCTCCAGAGTGGCTGCTGGCAATTTACATCCCACCCATCAGTATAACAAGGCTCCCTGTTCTCCATGGCCTGTGCTGCATTTCTGGATTTTACACTTTTTTCAGATGGCCCTTTTGACCGGGGGGCAGTGAGACTTCATTGTAGTGCAGATTTCTTTAACATGCTTGCTTGGTTGGCCAAAAAGGGCGTATGCGTTTTTTCCTGAATATATTCAGGAAAAAACGCATACGCCCTTTTTGGCCAAGTGCATCATTGTCGACGTTCTGCCTCTTTTCCTATGCTTTAAATGCAATTCCAGTCTACCCCCTGAAATCGTTTTCCTGCAATTCTGCCCCGCTTTCAAGTCCTCTTCGCAGCCTTCCTTCAATATATTTTTGGACGATAGCTGTCATTTATAACTCTGCAGGTTTGTGAATTACAGTGCCCCTGAGCTCCTTTCTTAAAATCGCTTTCTTGTGAGCTGGCCGCAAACCCGCAGGATTGTTTCAGGCCCTAATCTGGTTCCGGCACGGCATGCTGAGCCTTTGGTTAATTCCTCTTTCTGGTGGGCAATGAGCATTAAATTTGACCGTGCAGACACCTACAGCTAGTCTCTCATTGGTTCTCCCTATTCCTGTTCATCTTGCGCAGAAATTGCAAACTGTGCCAAACAGCAGGTTAAAGGCACTGACTCTCCAAGTGGGGAGAGTGTTAGTAAAGGGTCTGGAATTGTGAACCCGAGTAAAAGGGGACGAAAACTGAGATGCCTTTGAAAACGTTTCTTGGTCACACGGTGCACCATACTGTGGGTTTCCCATGCATGCTTTAGCTGAAGGAAGAATCGCTTAAACCTGGAGAGTTGGGACCCATGGAATGGGTACCATGTAGCATGACTTCAAATGGTCTGCATTTGCTCATCGAACGTCACCAATGCTATCAGCCCGAAGTGTCCAACCTTATGTCTCACTCAGCTCTGGTTGTAGATGAGGTAAATCCAGGTGGCATCACAAGCCCTGAATGAATTTTTTAAGAATTGCTCTCTATTTCACTGTCATTGTGTTTTTTTCGTAATTCATTTTGATAATAGGGTTTATCGGATTTTCTCTGCTGCCTTCATGCAGCTGTACACACGCTTGATTCTCTTATGGAGACATATAAATCCATGGGTTTGAAAATTCTTTCTAGTCAGGTGTATTCCTAGGCGTTGAATATAGGGTGTTTAGCCCATTTCGTTGAGCAAGGGGTAGGTCTTGACTATTACATATTTGACGTATGGAATGGTATCTGTGCTAATTTCTATCTCTGGTTTTATGCAGCACCCGAACTCACCTTTCCCCTTAAGCAAACATAAGTTGGTTTTCTAAATTTGAGACCCTGTTCTGTTTTGTAATTCAGTTCATGTGTAGCCAAGATTACATTCGGTGTATTAGTGATATCTTATGATGTTTCATTTTCTGTGTGACTTTTTCTCTTAGAATCATTGTACCTGAATCCACTCATTATGCCACGACGGGCCAGGTGACATAGATTACATTGGTGAGTGATATTCCATTGTACGTACGTACCACAACTTCTTTATCCATTTTTCGCTTTCTGGGATATTTAACTTGTACCGTAGACGAGGTTCTTGTAAACAGAGCCGTCTGAAACTTTGGGGTGGCTGTGTATTGTGGATTTTAATTTCCCTAAGCTATAGGACCATAAGTGGAAGTGCCGTAGGCTCCGTTGCTTTGTTTTTTAGGTGTTTCAGGAAACACCATACACTTCTCCAGAGTGGCTGCTGGCAATTTACATCCCACCCATCAGTATAACAAGGCTCCCTGTTCTCCATGGCCTGTGCTGCATTTCTGGATTTTACACTTTTTTCAGATGGCCCTTTTGACCGGGGGGCAGTGAGACTTCATTGTAGTGCAAATTTCTTTAACATGCTTGCTTGGTTGGCCAAAAAGGGCGTATGCGTTTTTTCCTGAATATATTCAGGAAAAAACGCATACGCCCTTTTTGGCCAAGTGCATCATTGTCGACGTTCTGCCTCTTTTCCTATGCTTTAAATGCAATTCCAGTCTACCCCCTGAAATCGTTTTCCTGCAATTCTGCCCCGCTTTCAAGTCCTCTTCGCAGCCTTCCTTCAATATATTTTTGGACGATAGCTGTCATTTATAACTCTGCAGGATTTGAATAAGAGTGACCCGGAGCTCCTTTCTTCAAATCGCTTTCTTGTGAGCTGGCCGCAAACCCGCAGGATTGCTTCAGGCCCTAATCTGTTTCCGGCACGGCATCCTGAGCGTTTGGTTAATTCCTCTTCCTGGTTGGAAATGAGCATTAAATCTGCCCGTGCAGACACCTACAGCTAGTCTCTCATTGGTTCTCCCTATTCCTGTTCATCTTGCGCAGAAATTGCAAACTGTGCCAAACAGGAGGTTAAAGGCACTGACTCTCCAAGTGGGGAGAGTGTTAGTAAAGGGTCTGGAATTGTGAACCCGAGTAAAAGGGGACGAAAACTGAGATGCATTTGAAAACGTTTCCCGGTCACACGGTGCACCATACTGTGGGTTTCCCATGCATGTTTTAGCTGAAGAAATAATCGCTTAAACCTGGAGAGTTGGGACCCATGGAATGGGTACCATGCAGTATGACTTCAAATGGTCTGTATTTGCTCATCGAACCTCACCAATGCTATCAGCCCGAAGTGTCCAACCTTATGTCTCACTCAGCTCTGGGTGTAGATGAGGTAAATCCAGGTTGCATCACAAGCCCTGAATGAATTATTTAAGAATTGCTCTCTATTTCACTGTCATTGTGTTTTTTTCGTAATTCATTTTGATAATAGGATTTATCGGATTTTCTCTGCTGCCTTCATGCAGCTGTACACACGCTTGATTCTCTTATGGAGACATATAAATTAATGGGTTTGAAGATTCTTACTAGTCAGGTGTATTCCTAGGCGTTGTATATAGGGTGTTTAGCCCATTTCGTTGAGCAAGGGGTAGGTATTGACTATTACATATTTGACGTATGGAATGGTATCTGTGCTAATTTCTATCTCTGGTTTTATGCAGCACCCGAACTCACCTTTCCCCTTAAGCAAACATAAGTTGGTTTTCTAAATTTGAGACCCTGTTCTGTTTTGTAATTCAGTTCATGTGTAGCCAAGATTACATTCGGTGTATTAGTGATATCTTATGATGTTTCATTTTCTGTGTGACTTTTTCTCTTAGAATCATCGAACCTGAATCCACTCATTATGCCACGACGGGCCAGGTGACATGGATTTCATTGGTGAGTGATATTCCATTGTACGTACATACCACAACTTCTTGATCCATTTTTCGCTTTCTGGGATATTTAACTTGTACCGTAGACGAGGTTCTTGTAAACAGAGCCGTCTGAAACTTTGGGGTGGCTGTGTATTGTGGATTTTAATTTCCGTAAGCTATAGGACCATAAGTGGAAGTGCCGTAGGCTCCATTGCTTTGTGTTTTAGGTGTTTCAGGAAACACCATACACTTCTCCAGAGTGGCTGTTGGCACTTTACATCCCACCCATCAGCATAACAAGGCTCCCTGTTCTCCATGGCCTGTGCTGCATTTCTGGATTTTACACTTTTTTCAGATGGCCCTTTTGACTGGGGGGCAGTGAGACTTCATTGTAGTGCAGATTTCTTTAACATGATTGCTTGGTTGGCCAAAAAGGGCGTATGCGTTTTTTCCTGAATATATTCAGGAAAAAACGCATACGCCTTTTTCGGCCAAGTGCATCATTGTCGACGTTCTGCCTCTTTTCCTATGCTTTAAATGCAATTCCAGTCTACCCCCTGAAATCGTTTTCCTGCAATTCTGCCCCGCTTTCAAGTCCTCTTCGCAGCCTTCCTTCAATATATTTTTGGACGATAGCTGTCATTTATAACTCTGCAGGTTTGTGAATTAGAGTGCCCCTGAGCTCCTTTCTTCAAATCGCTTTCTTGTGAGCTGGCCGCAAACCCGCAGGATTGTTTCAGGCCCTAATCTGGTTCCGGCACGGCATGCTGAGCCTTTGGTTAATTCCTCTCTCTGGTGGGCAATGAGCGTTAAATTTGACCGTGCAGACACCTACAGCTAGTCTCTCATTGGTTCTTCCTATTCCTGTTCATCTTGCGCAGAAATTGCAAACTGTGCCAAACAGCAGGTTAAAAGCACTGACTCTCCAAGTGGGGAGAGTGTTAGTAAAGGGTCTGGAATTGTGAACCCGAGTAAAAGGGGACGAAAACTGAGATGCCTTTGAAAACGTTTCTTGGTCACACGGTGCACCATACTGTGGGTTTCCCATGCATGCTTTAGCTGAAGGAAGAATCGCTTAAACCTGGAGAGTTGCGACCCATGGAATGGGTACCATGTAGCATGACTTCAAATGGTCTGCATTTGCTCATCGAACGTCTCCAATGCTATCAGCCCGAAGTGTCCAACCTTATGTCTCACTCAGCTCTGGGTGTAGATGAGGTAAATCCAGGTGGCATCACAAGCCCTGAATGAATTATTTAAGAATTGCTCTCTATTTCACTGTCATTGTGTTTTTTTCGTAATTCATTTTGATAATAGGATTTATCGGATTTTCTCTGCTGCCTTCATGCAGCTGTACACACGCTTGATTCTCTTATGGAGACATATAAATCCATGGGTTTGAAGATTCTTACTAGTCAGGTGTATTCCCAGGTGTTGAATATAGGGTGTTTAGCCCATTTTGTTGAGCAAGGGGTAGGTCTTGACTATTACATATTTGACGTATGGAATGGTATCTGTGCTAATTTTTATCTCTGGTTTTATGCAGCACCCCAACTCACCATTCCCTTTAAGCAAACATAAGTTGGTTTTCTAAATTTGAGACACTGTTCTGTTTTGTAATTCAGTTCATATGTAGCCAAGATTATATTCGGTGTTTTAGAGATAACTTATGATGTTTCATTTTCTGTGTGACTTTTTTCTCTTAGAATCATCGTACCTGAATCCACTCATTATGCCACGACGGGCCAGATGACATAGATTTCATTGGTGAGTGATATTCCATTGTACGTACGTACCACAACTTCTTTATCCATTTTTCGCTTTCTGGGATATTTACCTTGTACCGTAGACGAGGTTCTTGTAAACAGAGCCGTCTGAAACTTTGGGGTGGCTGTGTGTTTTTGATTTTAATTACACTAAGCTAGAGGACCATAAGTGGAAGTGCCGTAGGCTCCGTTGCTTTCTTTCTTACGTGTTTCAGGAAACACCATACACTTCTCCAGAGTGGCTCTTGGCAATTTACATCCCACCCATCAGCATAACAAGGCTCCCTGTTCTCCATGGCCTGTTCTGCATTTCTGGTTTTTACACTTTTTTCAGATGGCCCTTTTGACCAGGGGGCAGTGAGACTACATTGTAGTGCAGATTTCTTTAACATGCTTGCTTTGTTGGCCAAAAAGGGCGTATGCGTTTTTTCCTGAATATATTCAGGAAAAAACGCATACGCCCTTTTTGGCCAAGTGCATCATTGTCGACGTTCTGCCTCTTTTCCTATGCTTTAAATGCAATTCCAGTCTACACCCTGAAATCGTTTTCCTTCAATTCTGCCCCGCTTTCAAGTCCTCTTCGCAGCCTTCCTTCAATATATTTTTGGACGATAGCTGTCATTTATAACTCTGCAGGTTTGTGAATTACAGTGCCCCTGAGCTCCTTTCTTCAAATCGCTTTCTTGTGAGCTGGCCGCAAACCCGCAGGATTGCTTCAGGCCCTAACCTGGTTCTGGCACGGCATGCTGAGCGTTTGGTTAATTCCTCTTCCTGGTTGGAAATGAACGTTAAATTTGCCCGTGCAGACACCTACAGCTAGTCTCTCATTGGTTCTCCCTATTCCTGTTCATCTTGCGCAAAAATTGCAAATTGTGCCACACAGCAGGTCATAGGCACTGACTCTCAAAGTGGGGAGAGTGTTAGTAAAGGGTCTGGAATTGTGAACCCGAGTAAAAGGGGACGAAAACTGAGATGCATTTGAAAACGTTTCTTGGTCACACGGTGCACCATACTGTGGGTTTCCCATGCATGTTTTAGCTGAAGGAAGAATCGCTTCAACCTGGAGAGTTGGGACCCATGGAATGTGTACCATGTATTATGACTTCAAATGGTCTCCATTTGCTCATCGAATCTCACCAATGCTATCAGCCCGAAGTGTCCAACCTTATGTCTCACTCAGCTCTGGGTTTAGATGAGGTAAATCCAGGTTGCATCACAAGCCCTGAATGAATTGTTTAAGAATTGCTCTCTATTTCACTGTCATTGTGTTTTGTTTTTGTAATTCATTTTGATAATAGGATTTATCGGATTTTCTATGCTGCCTTCATGCAGCTGTACACACGCTTGATTCTCTTATGGAGACATATAAATCCATGGGTTTGAAGATTCTTACTAGTCAGGTGTATTCCTAGGCGTTGAATATAGAGTGTTTAGCCCATTTCGTTGAGCAAGGGGTAGGTCTTGACTATTACATATTTGACGTATGGAATGGTATCTGGGCTAATTTCTATCTCTGGTTTTATGCAGCACCCCAACTCACCTTTCCCCTTATGCAAACATAAGTCGGTTTTCTAAATTTGAGACACTGTTCTGTTTTGTAATTCAGTTCATGTGTAGCCAAGATTACATTCGGTGTATTAGTGATATCTTATGATGTTTCAATTTCGGTGTGACTTATTTCACTTAGAATCATCGTACCTGAATCCACTCATTATGCCACGATGGGCCAGGTGACATATATTTCATTGGTGAGTGATATTCCTTTGTACGTACGTACCACAACTTCTTTATCCATTTTTCGCTTTCTGGGATATTTAACTAGTACCGCAGACGAGGTTCTTGTAAACAGAGCCGTCTGAAATTTTGGGGTGGCTGTGTGTTTTTGATTTTAATTTCCCTAAGCTATCGGACCATAAGTGGAAGTGCCATAGGCTCCGTTGCTTTGTTTTTTAGGTGTTTCAGGAAACACTATACACTTCTCCAGAGTGGCTGTTGGCAATTTACATCCCACCCAACAGCATAACAAGGCTCCCAGTTCTCCATGGCCTGTGCTGCATTTCTGGATTTTACACTTTTTTCAGATGGCCCTTTTGACCGGGGGGCAGTGAGACTTCATTGTAGTGCAGATTTCATTAACACGCTTGCTTGGTTGGCCAAAAAGTGCTATGCGTTTTTTCCTGAATATATTCAGGAAAAAACGCATACGCCCTTTTTGGCCAAGTGCATCATTGTGGACATTCTGCCTCTTTTCCTATGCTTTAAGTGCAATTCCTGTCTCCCTCCTGAAATCGTTTTCCTGAAATTCTGCCCCGCTTTCAAGTCCTCTTCAAAGACTTACTTCAATATATTTTTTGACGATAGCTGTCATTCATAACTCTGCAGGTTTGTGAATGACAGTGCCCCTGAGCTCCTTTCTTCAACTCGCTTTATGTGAGCTGGCCGCAATACCGCAGGATTGCTTCAGGCCCTTATCTGGTTCCGGCAGGGCACGCTGATCCTTTGGTTAATTCCTCTTCCTGGTGGGAAATGAGAGTTCCATTTGCCCGTGCAGACACCTACAGCTATTCTCTCATTGGTTCTCCCTATTCCTGTTCATCTTGCGCAGAAATTGAAAACTTTGCCAAACAGGAGGTTAAAGGCACTGACTCTCCAAGTTGTGAGAGTGTTAGTAAAGGGTCTGGAATTGTGAACCCGAGAAAATGGGGACAAAAACTGAGATGCATTTGAAAACGTTTCCCGGTCACACCGTGCACCATACTGTGGGTTTCCCATGCATGCTTTAGCTGAAGGAAGAATCGCTTCAACCTGGAGAGTTGGGACCCATGGAATTGGTACCATGCAGTATGACTTCAAATGGTCTGCATTTGCTCATCGAACCTCAACAATGCTATCAGCCTGAAGTTTCCAACCTTATGTCTCACTCAGCTCTGGGTGTAGATGAGGTAAATCCAAGTTGCATCACAAGCCCTGAATGAATTATTTAAGAATTGCTCTCTATTTCACTGTCATTGTGTTTTGTTTTTGTAATTCATTTTGATAATGGGATTTATCGGATTTTCTCTGCTGCCTTCATGCAGCTGTACACACGCTTGATTCTCTTATGGAGACAAATAAATCCATGGGTTTGAAGATTCTTACTAGTCAGGTGTATTCCTAGGCGTTGAATATAGGGTGTTTAGCCCATTTCGTTGAGCAAGGGGTAGGTCTTGACTATTACGTATTTGACTTATGGAATGGTATCTGTTCTAATTTCTAACTCCGGTTTTATGAAGCACCCCAACTCACCTTTTCCCTTACGCAATCATAAGTCGGTTTTCTAAATTTGAGACCCTGTTCTGTTTTGTAATTCAGTTCATGTGTAGCCAAGATTACATTCGGTGTATTAGTGATATCTTATGATGTTTCAATTTCTGTGTGACTTATTTCACTTAGAATCATAGTACCTGAATCCACTCATTATGCCACGATGGGCCAGATGACATAGATTTCATTGGTGAGTGATATTCCGTCGTACGAATGTACCACAACTTCTTTATCCATTTTTCACTTTCTGGGATATTTTACTTGTACCGTAGACGAGTTTCTTGTAAACAGAGCCGTCTGAAACTTTGGGGTGGCTGTGTGTTTTGATTTTAATTTCCCTAAGCTATAGGACCATAAGTGGAAGTGCCGTAGGCTCCGTTGCTTTCTTTCTTACGTGTTTCAGGAAACACCATACACTTCTCCAGAGTGGCTCTTGGCAATTTACATCCCACCCATCAGCATAACAAGGCTCCCTGTTCTCCATGGCCTGTTCTGCATTTCTGGTTTTTACACTTTTTTCAGATGGCCCTTTTGACCAGGGGGCAGTGAGACTACATTGTAGTGCAGATTTCTTTAACATGCTTGCTTTGTTGGCCAAAAAGGGCGTATGCGTTTTTTCCTGAATATATTCAGGAAAAAACGCATACGCCCTTTTTGGCCAAGTGCATCATTGTCGACGTTCTGCCTCTTTTCCTATGCTTTAAATGCAATTCCAGTCTACACCCTGAAATCGTTTTCCTTCAATTCTGCCCCGCTTTCAAGTCCTCTTCGCAGCCTTCCTTCAATATATTTTTGGACGATAGCTGTCATTTATAACTCTGCAGGTTTGTGAATTACAGTGCCCCTGAGCTCCTTTCTTCAAATCGCTTTCTTGTGAGCTGGCCGCAAACCCGCAGGATTGCTTCAGGCCCTAACCTGGTTCTGGCACGGCATGCTGAGCGTTTGGTTAATTCCTCTTCCTGGTTGGAAATGAACGTTAAATTTGCCCGTGCAGACACCTACAGCTAGTCTCTCATTGGTTCTCCCTATTCCTGTTCATCTTGCGCAAAAATTGCAAATTGTGCCACACAGCAGGTCATAGGCACTGACTCTCAAAGTGGGGAGAGTGTTAGTAAAGGGTCTGGAATTGTGAACCCGAGTAAAAGGGGACGAAAACTGAGATGCATTTGAAAACGTTTCTTGGTCACACGGTGCACCATACTGTGGGTTTCCCATGCATGTTTTAGCTGAAGGAAGAATCGCTTCAACCTGGAGAGTTGGGACCCATGGAATGTGTACCATGTATTATGACTTCAAATGGTCTCCATTTGCTCATCGAATCTCACCAATGCTATCAGCCCGAAGTGTCCAACCTTATGTCTCACTCAGCTCTGGGTTTAGATGAGGTAAATCCAGGTTGCATCACAAGCCCTGAATGAATTGTTTAAGAATTGCTCTCTATTTCACTGTCATTGTGTTTTGTTTTTGTAATTCATTTTGATAATAGGATTTATCGGATTTTCTATGCTGCCTTCATGCAGCTGTACACACGCTTGATTCTCTTATGGAGACATATAAATCCATGGGTTTGAAGATTCTTACTAGTCAGGTGTATTCCTAGGCGTTGAATATAGAGTGTTTAGCCCATTTCGTTGAGCAAGGGGTAGGTCTTGACTATTACATATTTGACGTATGGAATGGTATCTGGGCTAATTTCTATCTCTGGTTTTATGCAGCACCCCAACTCACCTTTCCCCTTATGCAAACATAAGTCGGTTTTCTAAATTTGAGACACTGTTCTGTTTTGTAATTCAGTTCATGTGTAGCCAAGATTACATTCCGTGTATTAGTGATATCTTATGATGTTTCAATTTCGGTGTGACTTATTTCACTTAGAATCATCGTACCTGAATCCACTCATTATGCCACGATGGGCCAGGTGACATATATTTCATTGGTGAGTGATATTCCTTTGTACGTACGTACCACAACTTCTTTATCCATTTTTCGCTTTCTGGGATATTTAACTAGTACCGCAGACGAGGTTCTTGTAAACAGAGCCGTCTGAAATTTTGGGGTGGCTGTGTGTTTTTGATTTTAATTTCCCTAAGCTATCGGACCATAAGTGGAAGTGCCATAGGCTCCGTTGCTTTGTTTTTTAGGTGTTTCAGGAAACACTATACACTTCTCCAGAGTGGCTGTTGGCAATTTACATCCCACCCAACAGCATAACAAGGCTCCCAGTTCTCCATGGCCTGTGCTGCATTTCTGGATTTTACACTTTTTTCAGATGGCCCTTTTGACCGGGGGGCAGTGAGACTTCATTGTAGTGCAGATTTCATTAACACGCTTGCTTGGTTGGCCAAAAAGTGCTATGCGTTTTTTCCTGAATATATTCAGGAAAAAACGCATACGCCCTTTTTGGCCAAGTGCATCATTGTGGACATTCTGCCTCTTTTCCTATGCTTTAAGTGCAATTCCTGTCTCCCTCCTGAAATCGTTTTCCTGAAATTCTGCCCCGCTTTCAAGTCCTCTTCAAAGACTTACTTCAATATATTTTTTGACGATAGCTGTCATTCATAACTCTGCAGGTTTGTGAATGACAGTGCCCCTGAGCTCCTTTCTTCAACTCGCTTTATGTGAGCTGGCCGCAATACCGCAGGATTGCTTCAGGCCCTTATCTGGTTCCGGCAGGGCACGCTGATCCTTTGGTTAATTCCTCTTCCTGGTGGGAAATGAGAGTTCCATTTGCCCGTGCAGACACCTACAGCTATTCTCTCATTGGTTCTCCCTATTCCTGTTCATCTTGCGCAGAAATTGCAAACTGTGCCAAACAGGAGGTTAAAGGCAGTGACTCTCCAAGTGGGGAGAGTGTTAGTAAAGCGTCTGGAACGGTGCACCCGAGTACCAGGGGACGAAACCTGAGATGCATTTGAAAACGTTTCCCAATCACACGGTGGACCATACTCTGGGTTTCCCATGCATGTTTTAGCTGAGGGAAGAATCCCTTAATCCTGGAGAGTTGGGACCCATGGAATGGGTACCATGCAGCATGACTTCAAAGGGTCTGCGTTTGCTCAACGAACCTCACCAATGCTATCAGCCCGAAGTGTCCAGCCTTATGTCTCACCCAGTTCTGGGTGTAGATGTGGTAAACCCAGGTTGCATCACAAGCCCTGAATGAATTATTTAAGAATTGCTCTCTATTTCACTGTCATTGTGATTTGTTTTTGAAATTTATTTTGTTAATGGGATTTATCGGATTTTCACTGCTGCGTTTAGGCCACTGTACACACGCTTGACTTCCTTATGGAGACATATAAATCCATGGGTCTTAAGATTCTTACTTGTCAGGTATATTCCCAGGCGTTGAATATGGGGTGTTGAGTCCATTTCGTTGAGCAAGGAGTAGGTCTTGTCTATTATATATTTGGCTTATGGAACGGTATCTGTGCTAATTTCAATCTCTGGTTTGATGCAGCACCCCAACTCACCTTTCCCCATAAGCAAGCATAAGTTGGTTTTCTAAATTTGCGACCCTCTTCTGTTTTGTAATTCAGTTCATGTGTAGCCAAGTTTACGTTCCGTGTATTAGTGATATCTTATGATGTTTCTTTTTCTGTGTGACTTATTTCTCGTAGAATCGCCGTACCTGAATCCACTCATTATGCCACTACGGGCCTGATGACGTAGATCACATTGCTGAGTGATATTCCATTGTACGTACGTACCACAACTTCTTTATCCATTTTTTGCTTCCTCGGATATTTAACATGTACCGTAGACATGGTTCTTGTAAACAGAGCCGTCCCAAATTTCGCGGTGGCTGTGTGTTTTTGATTTTAATTTCCTAAATTATAGGACCATAAGGGGAAGTGCCGTAGTCTGTGTTGCTTTGTTTCCTACGTGTTTCAGGAAACACCGTACACTTCTCCAGTGTGGCTGTTGGCAATTTATATCCCGCCCATCAGCATAACAAGGCTCCCTGTTCTCCATGACCTGTCCTGCCTTTCTGGATTTTACACTTTTTTCAGATGGCCCTTTTGACCGGGGGGCAGTGAGACTTCATTGTAGTGCAGATTTCCTTTACACGCTTGCTTGGTTGGCCAAAAAGGGCGTATGCGTTTTTTCCTGAATATATTCAGAAAAAAACGCATACGCCCTTTTTGGCCAAGTGCATCATTGTCGACATTCTGCCTCTTTTCCTATGCTTTAAGGGCAATTCCAGTCTACCCCCTGAAATCGTTTTCCTGAAATTCTGCCCCGCTTTCAAGTCCTCTTCGAAGACTTACTTCAATATATTTTTGGACAATAGCTATCATTCATAACTCTGCAGGTGTGTGAATTACAGTGCCCCTGAGCTCCTTTCTTCAACTTGCTTTCTTGTGAGCTGGCCGCAAAACCGCAGGATTGCTTCAGGCCCTAATTTGGTTCTGGCAGGGCACGCTGAGCCTTTGGTTAATTCCTCTTCCTGGTGGGAAATGAGCGTTCCATTTGCCCGTGCAGACACCTACAGCTAGTCTCTCATTGGTTCTCCCTATTCCTGTTCATCTTGCGCAGAAATTGCAAACTGTGACAAACAGGAGGTTAAAGGCACTGACTCTCCAAGTGGGGAGAGTGTTAGTAAAGCGTCTGGAATGGTGAACCCGAGTACCAGGGGACGAAACCTGAGATGCATTTGAAAACGTTTCCCAATCACACGGTGGACCATACTCTGGGTTTCCCATGCATGTTTTAGCTGAAGGAAGAATCCCTTAAACCTGGAGAGTTGGGACCCATGGAATGGGTACCATGCAGTATGTCTTCAAAGGGTCTGCGTTTGCTCACCGAACCTCACCAATGCTATCAGCCCGAAGTGTCCAGCCTTATGTCTCACCCAGCTCTGGGTGTAGATGTGGTAAATCCAGGCTGCATCACAAGCCCTGAATGAATTATTTAAGAATTGCTCTCTATTTCACTGTCATTGTGTTTTGTTTTTGAAATTTATTTTGATAATGGGATTTATCGGATTTTCACTGCTGAGTTTAGGTCACTGTACACACCCTTGATTTCCTTATGGAGACATATAAATCCATGGGTCTTAAGATTCTTACTTGTCAAGTATATTCCTAGACGTTGAATATGGGATGTTGAGTCCATTTCGTTGAACAAGGAGTAGGTCTTGTCTATTATATATTTGGCTTATGGAACGGTATCTGTGCTAATTTCCATCTCTGGTTTGATGCAGCACCCCAACTCACCTGTCCCCATAAGGAAGCATAAGTTGGTTTTCTAAATTTGAGCCCCTCTTCTGTTTTGTAATTCAGTTCATGTGTAGCCAAGTTTACGTTCCGTGTATTAGTGATATCTTATGATGTTTCTTTTTCTGTGTGACTTATTTCTCGTAGAATCGTCGTACCTGAATCCACTCATTATGCCGCTACGGGCCTGATGACGGAGATCACATTGTTGAGTGATATTCCATTGTACGTACGTACCACAACTTCTTTATCCATTTTTTGCTTTCTCGGATATTTATCTTGTACCGTAGACGAGCTTCTTTTAAACAAAGCCGTCCCAAATTTTGGGGTGGCTGTGTGTTTTTGATTTTAATTTCCCTAAGCTATAGGACCATAAGTGGAAGTGCCATAGGCTGTGTTGCTTTGTTTCCTACGTGTTTCAGGAAACACCATACACTTCTCCAGAGTGGCTGTTGGCAATTTACATCCCGCCCATCAGCATAACAAGGCTCCCTGTTCTCCATGACCTGTCCTGCCTTTCTGGATTTTACACTTTTTTCAGATGGCCCTTTTGACCGGGGGCAGTGAGATTTCATTGTAGTGGAGATTTCATTAACACGCTTGCTTGGTTGGCCAAAAAGGGCGTATGCGTTTTTTCCTGAATATATTCAGGAAAAATCGCATACGCCCTTTTTGGCCAAGTGCATCATTGTGGACATTCTGCCTCTTTTCCTATGCTTTAAGTGCAATTACAGTCTACCCCCTGAAATCGTTTTCCTGAAATTCTGCCCCGATTTCAAGTCCTCTTCGAAGACTTACTTCAATACATTTCTGGACGATAGCTGTCATTCATAACTCTGCAGGTTTGTGAATTACGGTGCCCCTGAGCTCATTTCTTCAACTCGCTTTCTTGTGAGCTGGCCGCAAAACCGCAGGATTGCTTCAGGCATTAATCTGGTTCCGGCAGGGCACGCTGAGCCTTTGGTTAATTCCTCTTCCTGGTGGGAAATGAGCGTTCCATTTGCCCGTGCAGACACCTACAGCTAGTCTCTCATTGGTTCTCCCTATTCCTGTTCATCTCGCACAGAAATTGCAAACTGTGCCAAACAGGAGGTTAAAGGCACTGACTATCCAAGTGGGGAGAGTGTTAGTAAAGCGTCTGGAACGGTGAACCCGAGTACCAGGGGACGAAACCTGAGATGCATTTGAAAACGTTTCCCAATCACACGGTGGACCATACTCTGGGTTTCCCAAGCATGTTTTAGCTGAAGGAAGAACCCCTTAAACCTGAAGAGTTGGGAACCATGGAATGGGTACCATGCAGTATGACTTCAAAGGGTCTGCGTTTGCTCACCGTACCTCACCAATGCGATCAGCCCGAAGTGTCCAGCCTTATGTCTCACCCAGCTCTGGGTGTAGATGTGGTAAATCCTGGTTGCATCACAAGCCCTGAATGAATTATTTAAGATTTGCTCTCTATTTCACTGTCATGGTGTTTTGTTTTTGAAATTTATTTTGATAATGGGATTTACCGGATTTTCACTGCTGCGTTTAGGCCGCTGTACATACGCTTGATTTTCTTATGGAGACATATAAATCCATGGGTCTTAAGATTCTTACTTGTCAGGTATATTCGCAGGCGTTGAATATGGGGTGTTGAGTCCATTTCGTTGAGCAAGGAGTAGGTCTTGTCTATTATATATTTGGCTTATGGAACGGTATCTGTGCTAATTTCCATCCCTGGTTTTATGCAGCACCCCAACTCACCTTTCCCCATAAGCAAGCATAAGGTGGTTTTCTAAATTTGAGACCCTGTTCTGTTTTGTAATTCAGTTCATGTGTAGCCAAGTTTACGTTCCGTGTATTAGTGATATCTTATGATGTTTCTTTTTCTGTGTGACTTATTTCTCGTAGAATCGTCGTACCTGAATCCACTCATTATGCCACTACGGGCCTGATGACGTAGATTTCATTGCTGAGTGATATTCCATTGTACGTACGTATCACAAGTTCTTTTTCCATTTTTTGCTTTCTCGGATATTTAACTTGTACCGTAGACGATGTTCTTGTAAACAGAGCCGTCCCAAACTTTGGGGTGGCTGTGTGTTTTTGATTTTAATTTCCCTAAGCTATAGGACCCTAAGTGGAAGTGCCATAGGCTGTGTTGCTTTGTTTCCTACATATTTCAGGAAACACCGTACACTTCTCCAGAGTGGTTGCTGACAATTTACATCCCGCCCATCAGCATAACAAGGCTCCCTGTTCTCCATGACCTGTCCTGCCTTTCTGGATTTTACACTTTTTTCAGATGGCCCTTTTGACCGTGGGGCAGTGAGACTTCATTGTAGTGCAGATTTCCTTTACACGCTTGCTTGGTTGGCCAAAAAGAGCGTATGCGTTTTTTCCTGAATATATTCAGAAAAAAACGCATACGCCCTTGTTGGCAAAGTGCATCATTGTCGATATTCTGCCTCTTTTCCTATGCTTTAAGTGCAATTCCAGTCTACCCCCTGAAATCGTTTTCCTGAAATTCTGCCCCGCTTTCAAGTCCTCTTCGAAGACTTACTTCAATACATTTTTGGACGATAGCTGTCATTCATAACTCTGCAGGTTTGTGAATTACAGTGCCCCTGAACCCCTTTCTTCAACTCACTTTGTTGTGAGCTGGCCGCAAAACCGCAGGATTGCTTCAGGCCCTAATCTGGTTCCGGCAGGGCATGCTGAGCCTTTGGTTAATTCCTCTTCCTGGTGGGAAATGAGCGTTCCATTTGCCCGTGCAGACACCTACAGCTAGTCTCTCATTGGTTCTCCCTATTCCTCTTCATCTTGAGAAGAAATTGCAAACTGTGACAAACAGGAGGTTAAAGGCACTGACTCTCCAAGTGGGGAGAGTGTTAGTAAAGCGTCTGGAACGGTGAACCCGAGTACCAGGGGACGAAACCTGAGATGCATTTGAAAACGTTTCCCAATCACACGGTGGACCATACTCTGGGTTTCCCATGCATGTTTTAGCTGAAGGAAGAATCCCTTAAACCTGGAGAGTTGGGACCCATGGAATGGGTACCATGCAGTATGACTTCAAAGGGTCTGCGTTTGCTCACCGAACCTCACCAATGCTATCAGCCCGAAGTGTCCAGCCTTATGTCTCACCCAGTTCTGGGTGTAGATGTGGTAATCCCAGGTTGCATCACAAGCCCTGAATGAATTATTTAAGAATTGCTCTCTATTTCACTGTCATTGTGATTTGTTTTGAAATTTATTTTGTTAATGGGATTTAACGGATTTTCACTGCTGCGTTTAGGCCACTGTATACACGCTTGACTTCCTTATGCAGACATATAAATCCATGGGTCTTAAGATTCTTACTTTTCAGGTATATTCCCAGGCGTTGAATATGGGGTGTTCAGTCCATTTCGTTGAGCAAGGAGTAGGAGTTGTCTATTATATATTTGGCTTTTGGAACGGTATCTGTGCTAATTTCAATCTCTGGTTTTATGCAGCACCCCAACTCACCTTTCCCCATAAGCAAGCATAAGTTGGTTTTCTAAATTTGAGACCCTCTTCTGTTTTGTAATTCAGTTCATATGTAGCCATGTTTACGTTCCGTGTATTAGTGATATCTTATGATGTTTCTTTTTCTGTGTGACTTATTTCTCGTAGAATCGTCGTACCTGAATCCACTCATTATGCCACTACGGGCCTGATGACGTAGATCACATTGCTGAGTGATATTCCATTGTACGTACGTACCACAACTTCTTTATCCATTTTTTGCTTCCTCGGATACTTAACATGTACCGTAGACGAGGTTCTTGTAAACAGAGCCGTCCCAAATTTCGTGGTGGCTGTGTGTTTTTGATTTTAATTTCCTAAATTATAGGACCATAAGGGGAAGTGCCGTAGTCTGTGTTGCTTTGTTTCCTAAGTGTTTCAGGAAACGCCGTACACTTCTCCAGTGTGGCTGTTGGCAATTTATATCCCGCCCATCAGCATAACAAGGCTCCCTGTTCTCCATGACCTGTCCTGCCTTTCTGGATTTTACACTTTTTTCAGATGGCCCTTTTGACCGGGGGGCAGTGAGACTTCATTGTAGTGCAGATTTCCTTTACACGCTTGCTTGGTTGTCCAAAAAGGGCGTATGCGTTTTTTCCAGAATATATTCAGAAAAAAACGCATACGCCCTTTTTGTCCAAGTGCATCATTGTCGACATTCTGCCTCTTTTCCTATGCTTTAAGTGCAATTCCAGTCTACCCCCTGAAATCGGTTTCCTGAAATTCTGACCCGCTTTCAAGTCCTCTTCGAAGACTTACTTCAATATATTTTTGGACAATAGTTGTCATTCATAACTCTGCAGGTGTGTGATTTACAGTGCCCCTGAGCTCCTTTCTTCAACTCGCTTTCTTGTGAGCTGGCCGCAAAACCGCAGGATTGCTTCAGGCCCTAATCTGGTTCCGGCAGGGCACGCTGAGCCTTTGGTTAAGTCCTCTTCCTGGTGGGAAATGAGCGTTCCGTTTGCCCGTGCAGACACCTACAGCTAGTCTCTCATTGGTTCTCCCTATTCCTGTTCATCTTGCGCAGAAATTGCAAAATGTGACAAACAGGAGGTTAAAGGCACTGACTCTCCAAGTGGGGAGAGTGTTAGTAAAGCGTCTGGAACGGTGAACCCGAGTACCAGGGGACGAAACCTGAGATGCATTTGTAAACGTTTCCCAATCACACGGTGGACCATACTCTGGGTTTCCCATGCATGTTTTAGCTGAAGGAAGAATCTCTTAAACCTGGAGAGTTGGGACCCATGGAATGGGTACCATGCAGTATGACTTCAAAGGGTCTGCATTTGCTCATCGTACCTCACCAGTGCTATCCGCCCGAAGTGTCCAACCTTATGTCTCACTCAGCTCTTGGTGCAGATGTGGTTTATCCAGGTTGCATCACAAGCTCTGAATGAATTATTTAAGAATAGCTCTCTATTTCACTGTCATTGCGTTTTGTTTTTGTAATTCATTTTGATAATTGGATTTATCGGATTTTCTCTGCTTCGTTCATAAATCTATACACACGCTTGATTCTGTTACGGAGATATATAAATCCATGTGTTTGAAGATTCTTACTAGTCAGGTGTATTCCTAGGCGTTGAATATGGGGTGTTTAGTCCATTTCGTTGAGCAACTGGTAGGTCTTGACTATTACATATTTGGCTTATGGAAAGGTATCTGTGCTAATTTCTATCTCTGGTTTTATGCAGCACCCCAACTCTCCTTTATCCTTAAGCAAGCATATGTTGGTTTTCTAAATTTGAGACCCCGTTCTGTTTTGTAATTCAGTTCATTTGTAGCCACGTTTACATTCCATGTATTAGTAATATCGTGTTTCTTTTTCTTTTTGAATTATGTGACTTCGAATGATCATACGTAACTCCTCTGTGGTTGTTACAACTGGCCATATTTCATTGATTTCCAGGCTGAGTAATATTCCACTCTACATAAGTCCCACATCTCTATCCATTTTTTCCCTCCAGAGACTTATAAATTATATCCTAGTCGAGGATCTTTTAAACATAGAGGCGGTAAATATTGGGGTGCCTGTGTCCTCTCGATTTTTGTTTTTCCCAAGATATACGTCCATGAGTGCAAGTGCCCTGTGCTCTGTAGCTCATTTTTTAGATGCTTTAGTAAACACAATACACTTCTCCAGAGTGACCGTTGGCAATATACATTTCCAGTATAAGCCTCAGAGGGCTCCCTTTTCTCCTTGCCCTGTCCTGCATTTCTGGTGTTTACACTTTATGAGGAAGGCTCTTCTGACTGATGCGAAGTGATATGTTTTGTAGTACTGATTTCCAGTGCCCACCTGTTTGGTTGGCTAAAAAAGTGTATGTCCTTTTCTTGAATACATACAGAAAAAGACGCATACACCCTTTTTGGCCAATTGCAATGTTGGCAATGTTCAGCCCTTTTTCTTGTGCTTAATGGCGAGTCCTTTCTACCTCTTCCAATCCCTTTCCTGCCATTCTCCGTTGCTTACAAGTCCTTTCCTCTGACTTTCCTCAAGACATTTTTCAGTGATAGATATTTTCAACTCTGCAGTTTCGTGAATTTTAGTGTCCCTGAGTTCCATTTTTCAACTTGTGTTTATGGGAACTGGCCACAAAGCAGCGGGATTTCCTCAAGCCCTATTCTGTTTCCATGGGCAACCCTAGCCTTTGGTCAATTCGTCTTTCTGATTGGAAATAAGAGTGACATGTGCCTGTCCGAACACCTAGGACTTCTCTCTCATTGTTCCTCCTCCTTCTGCTTCATCCTCCAGACAAATTCCAAACTGTCTGCAACAGGATGTTGACAGTGCTGACATCTCCAAGTGGGGAGACTGTTCGTAAAGACGCTGGAGGGGTGAACCCGAGCACCAGGAGATGAGGAGATGAGATGCCTTTTCCAAACTCTTCCCGATCAGACGGTATACCATCCTCTGGGTGTGACAGGCATGTTTTAGCTGAAGGAAGTGTCCCATTCATGTGAGGAGAACACCAGGGCTTTTACAAAATCAGTGTCTCTCCACAACCCAAACTGGGGAATTTTTTAAGCTACGGCTACACATATGTTCATTAAGGGCCTTGGGAAGTAGGCAGAGTCCAAACTTTAGATGATTGAAGTCTTCAGGGTCAGAAGCACTCACCACCGGCTTCCCTTAGGTTCCATTTTAACTGTCATTAATAGATGATGTCAATAAAAATATCTATTCTTTTTCAGATTATTTCCCCTTATAGGTTATTGTAAAATATTGAGTGTAGTTCCCGGTGCTATACAGTAGTTCCTTGTTGATGATCGATTTTATACATAGCAGTGTGTATGTGTTAATCCCAAACTGTTAATTTATCCCTCCTCCCACCTTTCCCCTTTGGTAATAATAAATTATAAGATTTTATACTTCTCAGAATTGGGGGAACTGAAAGAGAGGTATCATTTTCAATGGAAAAGCATTTAAAACAAGATTGAAGCTTTAACCAAGATTTTTAGATGCACGTCCTTGGAAAGAAATCACTTCGTTTCTCTAATATTGACCTGACAAATAAGACAAACCTTTTCACTGAACTTGCTTATAATAAAGTGATGGAAATATCAAATGGGAGTGCTAGAAACATCTTATTTTACCCGAGCCTTATACACTGTTCTATGTTAATTACAGTTTGGCTCAAACATCTGTTCATTGAAGTTACAATGTTCTCAATTTCTGTTACTGATCCTCCAGAGTGGACCCCAACAAGTGTCCCCCTGCCCAGTGTCATTGGAGCCAACAGATTGAGACTGAGTTTGGTTCAGAAGCAAAGGAAACTTTATATTTTGATCAGAGAATGGAGAGGTGAGAGCATGTGCTACCCCGTGGGCTGTGGGCTGGGCTGCTGTGTAGAGATCCTGTCAGAGTCAGTGGGAGGGAGGGGGCGGAGCTCTCAAGGGCCCGGTTGGCTGCAGCTCAGGCTCTATATCGCGGAGTCTGCACTGTGTCCCAGGAGCTGAAGTGTCGACCCAGCCATTCCGCACTAGGAAATCTGGTCTGAAGTGCCGGCTGTTGAACCTCTGTATGCGGGAACCTAGGAGCACGTGAAATTAGACAAAGCACAAAGGATAAAAAAGGTTAGACTTTATTTTATTGCCCAGATTCTATATTTATCTCCCAGGGATTTTTAAGGGGCTTTGCCTGGGAAAAAGCCCTCTTCTGCCTTTTTTCCCCTTCCTCATTCTTAGAGTGCTGAGGGTGCAGACCCTTCTTCTGTAACTGCTGAGTGCTGAGTTAGGAGCCCTCATACCTGTGGGCGAGGGTCAGAACTTCTCCCCAGCAGCCTCCAGGTGACGTTGATTGTCCCCAGGCCTCCTGCCTCCCCGCTCGTCCACCTGAGCACCAGTATTGGAAGCGTTATAGATTCTAATGACCTTTAAGGGTCCAGGAAGGAGATGTGCAGTGACGCTGTGAGGTCCAGTTTCACCCCGCCCCGCATTTGTTCGGCCACCTTAGGCTGACCGTTTCTGCCAGCCTAGATGCTCTGACCAGTAGTCTGCACTTTCTTCAATTAGGCCCCTGAATTAACGTAAAAACAGCACCAGGTGTCAGGACCCTGCCTGCTCAACTCCCAGACAGTCCAGGGTCAGTGGTGATGAAGGACCATGATGGCCACTGAGTCAACAGCCTTTTGAAGTAAACAGGAGTCCAGCCGGTCTTATTGGCCACCATCATCACAGTGTCTGTAGGCTCTTCTATGGTGACAGCGTGATATACGTTTCCCCCGCCAAGATTATTAGGTCCGCTCTGGGTGCAGTAAGTCCTGCAAGCAGTAGTCTACTCTTTTGGGACACACTCTTGTTGTTTTATGAGAGAAACTCCAGGTCAAGTGATGGTCACATGAGTCGTCATGGTGCCCCTTTACCCCGGTTATCTCTCTGGAGGTTGGAGTTGGAGGGCCTCCTCACTCGAGGTCAGTGTGCCCACGGAGCAAACCCTGCAACTTCAGGGCATGGTTGGGGCCTAGGATCACCACGTGGGGTCCTTTTCCCTTAGGAGGGAGGTGGCCTTTTGTGCTGCTGATTTCCAGGTTTTCAGATACCGCCAGTATCTTGGTCAGATGTGGCGGTGGGCCAAGCCCATTGGTGACCGTAGTTTATCCTACCGGGATGGCATTCTTGCATTGTTCCATTTCAAGTGGTCCCAGTTTTTGCACTAATACTCCAATAGCGATTCACCATTCACCATTCACCAGGAATGTAAAGGTCAAAGGGTTTAGCTAAATTAGGGAGTTCCAGGGCAAGGGTCTGAATTGACTGCTCTTTCCATTCTTGAAAGGCCACTTCTGGATTCTATTCAAAAGGATCATCATCTTTTCCTTTCAGTGTTTCATATAGAGGCCCAGCTAGTAGACTGTAGTTAGGGATCCAGAAGCACCAACCCTGGCCTCCCCAGGAACCCCTAAGCTGTCTTCTAGTTTTAGAAATGGGTAAGGCTGTAAATTGTTTCTTCCCTTTCCTGAGATGGGCTTCTCCGACCTTCTGTGAGAATGAAGCCCAGGCAGGTCACCGTAGTCTGTGATATTTGAGCTTTTTATTTGACAACTTCTATCCTTTATTGGCTTGGTAGTTCAGAGGTCTCCTTAGTAGGGCTGGCGATCAGAATGTCATCTGCATATTGAAGGATTGTTTCCTTTTCCAGAGGTAGAACTTTTAGGTCTTTAACTGAGCTTTCCCCAAAGATGGTGTGGGAATTTTTGAACCCTTGGGGCAACACGGCCCAGAAGTATTGTTTTAGTTGTATGTTGAGTCCTGCCACTCACAAGCCAAAATTTCTTGTGACTCTGGGACTAATAGAATACAAAAGAAGACATCATTGAAGACTAATACAGAATACCATGTCCCGGTGGTTGGTAGAATGACCAGCAGGGTGTAGGATTTAGGAACTACTGGAGGTATATCCTTGGTGGCTTCACTGACTGTCCTGACATCCTTTACCAGGACTCCAGCAGCCCATGGGGCTCTCGAGGTCAGGCCAATCCCAGGATATGGAGCTCACCTGGGCAGGTACCCCACCCTCACCGCAGCCCACGGTGCTCTCCTCTTCAGGCCCCTCCCAGGATATGGGGTTCCCTGGGCAGGTTCCCCTGTAGCCCATGGGGCTCTCATGGTCAGGCCCCTCCCAGGATACAGAGCTACCCTTGCAGTTACCCTGGCAGGGCTGGGCACACAGGTACCGTGCACATCGCCCTCATTGCAGAGCACTTCCAACTCACCTGTCACTCAGATCTGACACAGAGCACCTCAGAGCAGGACTTGAACTAAGAAACAGCATCTCCAACAGGTCTGTGACCCTGGGCATCACTCTGTGTGGCCTCCCTCCACCTGGTCTTCCAGAGATTTCCACTGCACCCGGGGCACCAGGCCTCTGTCTCCACCCACCACCCACCCCTCCTCTCCCTGACTCCTGGGTTCCTCTCATTAGGAGAGGGTTTTCTTGAAGTTGTCTCCCACTCATGGGCCAGATAATATAATTAGAAAACAAGCCAGAGCTGCAACCCCTTGTCTATCCTGACTCTCAGGAGCCCACACCTGTTCCTTGGACCTGACCGATTCAGCAAGTTCCAGTTTCTGCAACAGTGAGCGCCTGAGGGGTGATTATTGGCTGGCCTGGGAAGCCTGACCGTGCCGGCCAGCCCTCCCCAGGTGTGCCTGTTTGAGATCAATATAAACACCGCTCCAGGCAGCAAGAGCCCCTGCAGCTGTGCCTGACGCCATTTTCTCTGCCCTGTCAGCAGTCTCGGGGCTGGACTGGTGGGAGGGAGTGAGAGGCCACGGCTTTGTGGGTGGCCCAGTGTGAGTGGGGCTCTGCTGGACTTTCTGCAGCAGTTACCAAGATGCCACCTGCTAAAGAAGAGGATGTGTCACCCATACCTGCCTCTGGAATTTCTCCCTGGGCAGAGGTGAGTGAGGAAGAAAGCAGTGGGGGCCCGGACAGCAGGGGTATCTCAGGCAGGGAAATGGAAGGCTTCCAGAAGAGTACCCAGGGCCAGGACCATCCTGGCTGGCCTGCAGGCACCAAATCGGCTGGCATGCTGTCGCTCATGTGGCTCCATGGCCCTTCCTCTAGGCTTTCAAGTCCTTGTACATATTCAGGTGTTTTACCTGGGAAGGGTGGGAACATTTCAGCAGCAGCTGCCTGGGGCTCGGCCCACATTTACTCACAGATGCCTTGGCACGGTCCCCCAGCTTTGCAATGAGGACGCTTGTTGCGTGGGGCATGCTGGCTGAATGGGAGATGATTCCCCACCACTGGCCAACTACAGAATTGTTTACAACTGGAGCAAGTGCCCTGATACGGTTTTCCTCTGTGTAACTGGTGGGTTCTGTTTTTTTTTTCTTTTTTTCATTTTTGGTTCAAGGTAGATTTTATTCCTCTTTTTTGTATTTACAGATATAAGCATGGAAATAATTTATTCATATAAATACATGTATGTGAAGGGAAGAATATTTTTTCTGTTTTACTTTTTGTAATTTTGAATTTTATTTTATTTTTTTATACAGCAGGTTCTTTTTGGTTATCTATTTTATACATATAAATGTATACATGCCAATCCCAATCTCTCAACTCCTCCCACCACCACCCCCCTAACAGCTTTCCCCCCTTGGTGTCCATACGTTTGTTGTCTACATCTGTTGCTCTATTTCTGCCTTAAAAAACGGTTCATCTGTATAATTTTTCTAGGTTCCACATATATGCATTAATATACAAGATTTGTTTTTCTATTTCTGACTTACTTCACTCTGTATGACAGTCTCTAGATCCATCAACGTCTCTACAAATGACCCAATTTCATTCCTTTTTGTGGCTTAGTAATATTCCATTTTATATTTGTACCACATCTTTATGCATTCGTCTGTCTGTGGGCATTTAGGTTGCTTCCATTACCTGGATATTGTAAATAGTGATGCAATGAACATTGAGGTGAATGTCTCTTTTTGATTTATGGTTTTGTCTGGGTATATGCCCAGTAGTGGGATTGCTGTATCATATGGTAATTCTATTCTTAGTTTTATAAGAAACTCCATAATGTTCTCCACAGTGACTGTATCAATTTACATTCCCAACAATAGTGGAAGAGGGTTCCTTATCTCCACACCCTTTCCAGCATTTGTTGTTTGTAGATTTTCAGATGATGCCTATTCTAACAGGTGTGAGGTGATACACCATGGATGAGTCTATTTCGTTGAGCAAAGAGTAGGTCTTGTCTATTACATATTTGGCTTATGGAATGGTATGTGTGCTAATTTCAATCTCTGGTTTTATACAGCACCCCAACTCAACTTTCCCCTTAAGCAAGCATAAGTTTTTATCTAAATGTGAGACTGTTCGGTTTTGTAATTCAGTTTATGTGTAGCCAAGTTTACACTCCCTCTATTAGTGATATCTTATGATAATTATCTTTCTCTGTGTGACATATTTCTCTTAGAATCATCATACTTAAATCCACTCAATTTGCTGCTACAGGCCTGATGACATTGATTTCATTGCTGAGTGATATTCCGTTGTACGTAAGTAGCACAACTCCTTTATCCATTTTTTTCTTTCTGGGATATTTAATTTGTACTGGATTCGAGGTTCTTGTAAACACAGCAGCCCTAAATTTTGTGTTGGCTGTGTCTTGTTGATTTTAATTTTCCTAAGCTATAGGGCCAAAAGTGGAAGTGCCCTAGTCTCTGTAGCTTTGTTTTTCAGATGTTTCAGGATACACCATAAACATCTCCAGAGTGTCTGTTGGCAATTTACATCCCACCCATCAGCATATCAAGGCTCCCTGTTCTCCATGGCCTGTTCTGTGTTTCTGGTTTTTGCACTTTTTTCAGATGGCCCTTTTGACGAATGGGAAATGAGACTTCATTGTAGTACGGATTTCCATTGCTCGAGTGCTTGGTTGGCCAAAAAGGGCATATGCGTTTTTTCCTGAATATATTCAGGAAAAAACGTATAAGCACTGTTCGTCCAAGTGCATCACTGTCAAAGATCTGCCGCTTTTCACATGTTTTAAATGCAATTCCAGTCTACCTCCTGAAATATGATTCCTCAATTCTGCCTCGTTTTCAAGTCCTCTTTGCAGACTTACTTCAATATATTTTTGCCAATAGCTGTCATTTATAACTCTGCAGGTTTGTGAATTACAGTGCCCGTGATTTCCTTTCTTAACTCGCTTCCTTGAAAGCTGGCCACAAAACCGCAGGTTTGCTTCAGGCCATAATTAGGGTGTGGCACGGCACTCTGAGCCTTTGGTTAATTCCTCTTCCTGGTGGGAAATTAGAGTTAAATGTGCCCCTCCAGACACCTGCCTCACTCCCAGCCCCTTGGTGATGTGTGTCCTCTGGTTTGAGGCCACATGTGATGGGTTCCTCATCTTTTGATGATGTGGCCCCACTGGTGTGAGGACACTCCTGCCTGCTTCCCATCCCGTTGGTGATGTGGTCCCTCCAGCGAGAGTCTGATCCTGGTTGGGTTCCTCACACTTCTGTGAGGTGGGCCCTCTTCTCTGAGGTCACTCCTGCCTGGCTAGCACACCCCGCCTTGGCGACGTCGGACCTCTGGTGGCAGTTGGAGCCTGCTCGGAGCCTCCTCCCCTCGGTGATGAGGCCCTCTGGCATCAGGCCCTAACTGCTGGGTTCCCACATTTTCTGATACGTGCTAAGTGGTGCGAGGGCACTCCTGCCAGGTTCCCATCCCCATGGGCATGTGGGCCTTCTGCTCTAAGGTCCCAACACCTGTGTTGTTCACCGTTTCATGATGTTGGCTCTCTGGTGTTAGTTCACTCAGGCCTAGATCCCATAGACTCTGTGCTCTGAGCCGCCTGCTGGGAGGTTCCTACTGCTGAATTCCTTACCTTTTCTATTCTTTGGGTCCTGTGTTTTCATGCTCCTCCTTCCTGACTCACTCCCAGCCCCTTTGTGATGTAGGTCCTCTGGTTTGAGGCCACATGTGCCGGTTTCCTCACCTTTATTGATGTGGCCCCACTGGTGTGAGGACACTCCTGCCTGGTTCCCATCCACTTGGTGATGGGGGCCCTCTGGTGAGAGCCTGATCCTGGCTGGATTCCTCACCCTTCTGTGAGGTAGACCCTCTGCTGTGAGGTCACTCCTGCCTGGCTGGCACACGTCACCTTGGCGATGTGGGCCCTCAGTTGGGAGTTGGTGCCTGCTGGGAGTCTCCTCCCCTCGGTAATGAGGGCTCTCTGGCGTCAGGCCCTAACTCATGGGCTCCCAAAATTTTCTGATGTGCGCCCTGTCGTGCGAGTACACTCCTGCCAGGGTCCCATCCCCATGGGGATGTGGGCTTTCTGCTCTGAGGTCCCAACGGCTGGGTTGCTCACAGTGTCAGAATGTGGGCCCTCTGCTGTGAGTTCACTCCGGCATGGATCCCATAGCCTCGGTGCTCTGGGCCACCTGCTTGGAGCTTCCAACTGCGGGGTTCCTCACCTTTTTATTCTATGGGCCCTCTGTTGTGAGTCTCCTCCTGCATGCCTCACTCCCAGCCCTTTCGTGATGTGTGTTCCCTTATTTGAGGCCACATGTGCTGTGTTCCTCACATTTGGCTGATGTGGCCCCACTGGTGTGAGGACACTCCTGCCTGGTTTCCATCCCCTTGGTGATGTGGGCCCTCTGGTTAGAGTCTGATCCTGGTTGGGTTCCTCACACTTCTGTGAGGTGGGCCCTCTGCTGTGAGGTAACTCCTGCCTGGCTTGCTCCCATTGCCTTGGTGACGTCGGCCCTCTGGTGGCATTTGGAGCCTGCTGGTAGCCTCCTCTCCTCGGTGATGAGGGCCCTCTGGCGTCAGGCCCTAACTGCTGGGTTCCCACATTTTCTGATACGTGTTAAGTTGTGCGAGGACACTCCTGCGAGGTTCCTATCCCCATGGGGATGTGGGCCTTCTGCTCTGAGGTTCCACCGGCTGGGTTGCTCACAGTTTCATGATGTGGGCCCTCTGCTGTGAGTTCACTGTGGCCTGGATCCCATAGACTCCGTGCTCTGGGCCACCTGCTGGGAGGTTCAAACTGCTGGATTCCTCACCTTTTTTATTCTGTGGGCCCTGTGTTGTTAGGCTACTCCTGCTTGCCTCACTCGGAGCACCTTGGAAATGTGGGTCCTCTGGTTTAGGCCACATGTGCTGGGTTCCTCACCTTTCTATAATGTGGCCACACTGGTGTGAGGACACTGCTGCCTTTTTCCGATCCCCTTGGTGATGTGGGCTCTCTGGTGAGAGTCTTATCCTGGCTGGTTTCCTCACCCTTCTGTGAGGTAGACCCTCTGCTGTGAGGTCATTCCTGCCTGGCTGGCACACATCACCTTGGCGACGTGGGCCCTCAGTTGGGAGTTGGTGCCTGCTGGGGGTCTCCACCCCTCGGTAATGAGGGCCCTCTGGCGTCAGACCCTAACTCCTGGGCTCCCAAAATTTTCTGATGTGCGCCCTGTGGTGCGACTACACTCCTGCCAGGTTCCCAACCCCATGGGAATGTGGGCCTTCTGCTCTGAGGTCCCAACGGTGGGTTGCTCAGTTTCATGATGAGGGTCCTCTGGTGTGAGTTCACTCCGCCCTGGATCCAATAGCCTCGCTGCTCCTGGCTGCCTGCGGGGAGGTTCCAACTGCGGGATTCCTCACCTTTTTTCTTCTATGGGCCCTCTGTTTTGAGGCTCCTCCTGCCTGCCTGACTCCCAGCCGCTTGGTGATGTGTGTCCTCTGGTTTGAGGCTACGTGTGCTGGGTCCCTCACCTTTCGATTATGTGGCCCCACTGGTGTGAGGACACTCCTGCCTGGTTCCTATCCCCTTGGTGATGTGGGCCCTCTGGTGAGAGTCTGATCCTGGCTGGGTTCCTCACCCTTCTGTGAGGTGGACCCTCTGCTGTGAGGTCACTCCTGCCTGGCTGGCACACCCCACCTTGGCAACGTCGGCCCTCTTGTGGCAGTTGGAGCCTGCTGGGAGCTTCCTCTCCTCGGTGATGAGGGCCCTCTGGCGTCAGGCCCTAACTTCTGGGCTCCCAAAATTCTCTAATGTGCGCCCTGTGGTGCGAGTACACTCCTGCCAGGTTCCCAACCACATGGGAATGTGGGCCTTCTGCTCTGAGGTCCCAACGGCTGGGTTGCTCACAGTTTCATGATGAGGGCCCTCTGTTTTGTGTTCAGTCAGGCCTGGATCCCATATCCTCGCTGCTCCTGGCCACCTGCTGGGAGGTTCCAACTGCGGGATTCCTCACCTTTTTTATTCTATGGGCCCTCTGTTTTGAGGCTCCTCCTGCCTGCCTCACTCCCAGCCCCTTGGTGATGTGTGTCCTCTAGTTTGAGGCCACGTGTGCTGGGTCCATCACATTTCGGTGATGTGGCCCCACTGGTGTGAGGACACTCCTGCCTGGTTTCCATTCCCTTGGTGATGTGGGCCCTCTGGTGAGAGTCTGATCCTCTTTGGGTTCCTCACACTTTTGTGTGGTTGGCCCTCTGCTCTGAGGTCACTCCTGCCTGGCTGGCACACACCACATTGGTGACGTCAGCCCTCTGGTAGCAGTTGGAGCTTGCTGGGAGCCTCCTCTCCTCAGTGATGAGGGCCCTCTGGCGTCTGGCCCTAACTGCTGGGCTCCCCACATTTTCTGATGTGTGCCCACTGGTGCGATGACACTCCTGCTTGGTTCCCTCCCCCATGGGGATGTGGGCCTTGTGCTCTGAGGTCACAACGGCTGGGTTGCTTACAGTATCACGATGAGGGCCCTCTGTTGTGAGTTCATCACTGCCTGGATCCCATAGCCTCGGTGATCTGGGCCGCCTGCTGGGATGTTCCAACGGCTGGATTCCTCACCTTTTTTATACAATGGGCCATGTGTTGGGAGGTTAATCCTGCCTGCCTCGCTCCGAGACCCATGGTGATGTGGGTCCTCTGGTTTGAGGCCACATGTGCTGGGTACCTCAACTTTCGATGATGTGGTCCCACGGGTGTGAGGACACTCCTGCCTGGTTCCCAGCCCCTTGCTGTTGTGGGCACTCTGGTGAGGGTCTGATCCTTCCTGGGTTCCTTACCCTTCTGTGAGGTGGGCCCTCTGATGTGAGGTCACTCCTGCATGGCTGGCTCACGTCGCCTTGGCGACGTGGGTCTTCTGTTGGCCACTGAAGCATACCTGGAGCCTCCTACCATCTTTAATGAGGGCCCTGGAAAAAACGCATATGCCCTTTTTGACCAAGTGCATCATTGTCGACATTCTGACTCCTTTCCTATACTTTCAGAGGATTTCCCGTCTACCTCCTGAAATCGTAGTCCTGGAATTCTGCCCCACGTTCAAGTCCTCTTTGTAGCCTTACTTCAATATATTTTTGGATGATAGCTGTCATTTATAACTCTGCAGGTTTGTGAATTACAGTGCCCCTGAGCTCCTTTCTTCAACTCGCTTTCTTGTGAGCTGGCCGCAAAACCGCAGGATTGCTTCAGGCCCTAATCTGGTTCCGGCACGGCATGCTGAGCCTTTGGCTAATTCCTCTTCCTGGTTGGTAATGAGCGTTAAATTTGCCCGTGCAGACACCTACAGCTAGTCTCTCATTGGTTCTCCCTATTCCTGTTCATCTTGCGCAGAAATTGCAAACTGTGCCAAACAGGAGGTTAAAGGCACTGACTCTCCAGGTAGGGACAGTGTAAGTAAAGCATCTGGAATGGTGAACCCGAGTACCAGGGGACGAAAACTGAGACGCATTTAAAAACGTTTCCCGGTCACACGGTGGACCATACTCTGGGATTCGCATGCATGTTTTAGCTGAAGGAAGAATCCCTTAAACCTGGGGAGTTGGGACCCATGGAATGTGTACCATGCAGTATGACTTCAAAGGGTCTGCATTTGCTCACTGAACCTCACCAATGGTATCCGCCCGAAGTGTCCAGCCTTATGTCTCACCCAGCTCTAGGTGTAGATGTGGTAACTCCAGGTTGCATCACAAGCCCTGAATGAATTATTTAAGAATTGCTCTCTATTTCACTGTCATTGTGTTTTGTTTTGGTAATTTATTTTGATAATGGGATTTATCGGATTTTCACGGCTGCATTTATGGCGCTGAACACATGCCTGATTCTCTTACGGAGACACATAAATCCATGGGTGTTAAGATTCTTAATTGGCAGGTGTATTCCTAGGCATTGAATATGGGTTGTTTAGTCCATTTCGTTGAGCAAGGAGTAGGTCTTGAGTATTAAATATTTGGCTTATGGAATGGTATCTCTTCTAATTTCAATCTCTGGTTTTATGCAGCACCCCAACTCACGTTTCCCCTTAAGCAAGCATAAGTTGGTTTTCTAAATTTGAGACCCTGTTCTGTTTTGTAATTCAGTTCATGTGTAGCCAAGTTCACATTCGGTGTATTAGTGATATCTTAATGTTTCTTTTTCTGTGTGATTTATTTCTCGTCGAATCGTCGTACCTGAATCCACTCATTATGCCGCTACGGGCCTGATGTCGTAGATCTCATTGCTGAGTGATATTCCATTGTACGTACGTACCACAACTTCTTTATCCATTTTTTGCTTTCTCGGATATTTAACTTGTACCGTAGACGAGGTTCTTGTAAACAGAGCCGTCCCAAATTTTGGGGTGGCTGTGTGTTTTTGATTTTAATTTCCCTAAGCTACAGGACCATAAGTGGAAGTGCCATAGGCTGTGCTGCTTTGTTTCCTACGTGTTTCAGGAAACACCATACACTTCTCCAGAGTGGCTGTTGGCAATTTACATCCCACCCATCAGCATAACAAGGCTCTGCATTCTCCATGACCTGTCCTGCCTTTCTGGATTTTACACTTTTCTCAGATGGCCCTTTTGACCGGGGGGCAGAGAGACTTCATTGTAGTTCAGATTTCCTTTACACGCTTGCTTGGTTGGCGAAAAAGGGCGTATGCGCTTTTTCCTGAATATATTCAGGAAAAAACGCATACGCACTTTTTGGCCAATTGCATCATTGTCGACATTCTGCCTCTTTTCCTATGCTTTAAGTGCAATTCCAGTCTACCCCCTGAAATCGTTTTCCTGAAATTCTGCCCTGCTTTCAAGTCCTCTTCGAAGACTTACTTCAATACATTTTTGGACGATAGCTGTCATTCATAACTCTGCAGGTTTGTGAATTACAGTGCCCCTGAGCTCCTTTCTTCAACTCGCTTTCTTGTGAGCTGGCCGCAAAACCGCAGGATTGCTTCAGGCCCTAATCTGGTTCCGGCAGGGCACGCTGAGCCTTTGGTTAATTCCTCTTCCTGGTGGGAAATGAGCCTTCCGTTTGCCCGTGCAGAGACCTACAGCTAGTCTCTCATTGGTTGTCCCTATTCCTGTTCATCTTGCGCAGAAATTGCAAACTGTGCCAAACAGGAGGTTAAAGGCACTGACTCTCCAAGTGGGGAGAGTGTTAGTAAAGCGTCTGGAATGGTGAACCCGAGTACCAGGGGACGAAACCTGAGATGCCTTTGAAAACGTTTCCCGGTCACACGGTGCACCATCCTGTGGGTTTCCCATGCATGCTTTAGCTGAAGGAAGAATCGCTTCAATCTGGAGAGTTGGGACCCATGGAATAGGTACCATGTATTATGACTTCAAATGGTCTGCATTTGCTCATCGAACCTCACCAATGCTATCAGCCCGAAGTGTGCAACCTTATGTCTCACTCAGCTCTGGGTATAGATGAGGTAAATCCAGGTTGCATCACAAGCCCTGAATGAATTATTTAAGAATTGCTCTCTATTTCACTGTCATTGTGTTTTGTTTTTGTAATTCATTTTGATAATAGGATTTATCGGATTTTCTCTGCTGCCTTCATGCAGCTGTACACACGCTTGATTCTCTTATGGAGACATTTAAATCCATGGGTTTGAAGATTCTTACTAGTCAGGTGTATTCCTAGGTGTTGAATATAGGGTGTTTAGCCATTTTGTTGAGCAAGGGGTAGGTCTTGACTATTACATATTTGACATATGGAATGGTATCTGTGCTAATTTCTATCTGTGATTTTATGCAGCACCCCAACTCACCTTTCCCCTTAAGCAAACATAAGTTGGTTTTCTAAATTTCAGACCCTGTTCTGTTTTGTAATTCAGTTCATGTGTAGCCAAGATTACA
Source organism: Delphinapterus leucas (assembly GCF_059928025.1). Classification (NCBI taxonomy): domain Eukaryota; kingdom Metazoa; phylum Chordata; class Mammalia; order Artiodactyla; family Monodontidae; genus Delphinapterus; species Delphinapterus leucas. The sequence continues at coordinate 8,513,862 of NW_028322246.1, read as the reverse complement.
TTCCGTGTATTAGTGATATCTTATGATGTTTCATTTTCTGTGTGACTTATTTCACTTAGAATCATCGTACCTGAATCCACTCATTATGCCAGGACGGGCCAGATGACATAGACTTCATTTGTGACTGATATTTCCTTGTACGTACGTACCACAACTTCTTTATCCATTTTTCGCTTTCTTGGATATTTAACTTGTACCGTAGACGAGGTTCTTGTAAACAGAGCCGTCTGAAACTTTGGGGTGGCTGTGTGTTGTGGATTTTAATTTCCCTAAGCTATAGGACCATAAGTGGAAGTGCCGTAGGCTCCGTCGCTTTGTTTTTTAGGTGTTTCAGGAAACACCATACACTTCTCCAGAGTGGCTGTTGGCAATTTACATCCCACCCATCAGCATAACAAGGCTCCCTGTTCTCCATGGCCTGTGCTGCATTTCTGGATTTTACACTTTTTTCAGATGGCCCTTTTGACCGGGGGGCAGTGAGACTTCACTGTAGTGCAGATTTCTTTAACATGCTTGCTTGGTTGGCCAAAAAGCGCGTATGCGTTTTTTCCTGAATATATTCAGGAAAAAACGCATACGCCCTTTTTGGCCAAGTGCATCATTGTCGACGTTCTGCCTCTTTTCCTATGCTCTAAATGCAATTCCAGTCTACCCCCTGAAATCGTTTTCCTGCAATTCTGCCCCGTTTTCAAGTCCTCTTCGCAGCCTTCCTTCAATATATTTTTGGACGATAGCTGTCATTTATAACTCTGCAGGTTTGTGAATTACAGTGCCCCGGAGCTCCTTTCTTCAAATCGCTTTCTTGTGAGCTGGCCGCAAACCCGCAGGATTGCTTCAGGCCCTAATCTTTTTCCGGCACGGCATGCTGAGCCTTTGGTTAATTCCGCTTTCTGGTGGGAAATGAGCGTTTAATTTGCCCGTGCAGACACCTACAGCTAGTCTCTCATTGGTTCTCCCTATTCCTGTTCATCTTGCGCAGAAATTGCAAACTGTGCCAAACAGGAGGTTAAAGGCACTGACTCTCCAAGTGGGGAGACTGTTAGTAAAGGGTCTGGAAATGTGAACCCGAGTAAAAGGGGACGAAACACGAGATGCCTTTGAAAACGTTTCCCGGTCACATGGTACACCATACTGTGGGTTTCCCATGCATGTTTTAGCTGAAGGAAGAATCGCTTAAACCTGGAGAGTTGGGACCCATGGAATGGGTACCATGCAGTATGACTTCAAATGGTCTGCATTTGCTCAGCTAACCTCACCAATGCTATCAGCCGAAGTGTGCAACTGTATGTCTCACTGAGCTCTGGGTGTAGATGAGGTAAATCCAGGTTCCATCACAAGCCCTGAATGAATTATTTAAGAATTGCTCTCTATTTCACTGTCATTGTGTTTTGTTTTTGTAATTCATTTTGATAATGGGATTTATCGGATTTTCTCTGCTGCCGTCATGCAGCTGTACACACGCTTGATTCTCTTATGGAGACATATAAATCCATGGGTTTGAAAATTCTTTCTAGTCAGGTGTATTCCTAGGCGTTGAATATAGGGTGTTTAGCCCATTTCGTTGAGCAAGGGGTAGGTCTTGACTATTACATATTTGACGTATGGAATGGTATCTGTGCTAATTTCTATCTCTGGTTTTATGCAGCACCCCAACTCACCTTTCCCCTTAAGCAAACATAAATTGGTTTTCTAAATTTGAGACCCTGTTCTGTTTTGTAATTCAGTTCACGTGTAGCCAAGATTACATTCCGTGTATTAGTGATATCTTATGATGTTTCGTTTTCTGTGTGACTTATTTCACTTAGAATCATCGTACCTGAATCCACTCATTATGAAACGACGGGCCAGATGACATAGATTTCATTGCTGAGTGATATTCCATTGTACGTACGTACCACAACTTCTTTATCCATTTTTCGCTTTCTGGGATATTTAACTTGTACCGTAGACGAGGTTCTTGTAAGCAGAGCCGTCTGAAACTTTGGGGCGGCTGTGTGTTGTGGATTTTAATTTCCCTAAACTATAGGACCATAAGTGGAAGTGCCGTAGGCTCCGTTGCTTTGTTTTTTAGGTGTTTCAGGAAACACCCTACACTTCTCCAGAGTGGCTGTTGGCAATTTACATCCCACACATCAGCATAACAAGGCTCCCTGTTCTCCATGGCCTGTGCTGCATTTCTGGATTTTACACTTTTTTCAGATGGCCCTTTTGACCGGGGGGCAGTGAGACTTCATTGTAGTGCAGATTTCTTTAACATGCTTGCTTGGTTGGCCAAAAAGAGCGTATGCGTTTTTTCCTGAATATATTCAGGAAAAAACGCATACGCCCTTTTTGGCCAAGTGCATCATTGTCGACGTTCTGCCTCTTTTCCTGTGCTTTAAATGCAATTCCAGTCTACCCCCTGAAATCGTTTTCCTGCAATTCTGCTCCGCTTTCAAGTCCTCTTCGCAGCCTTCCTTCAATATATTTTTGGACGATAGCTGTCATTTATAACTCTGCAGGTTTGTGAATTACAGTGCCCCTGAGATCCTTTCTTCAATTCGCTTTCTTGTGAGCTGGCTGCAAACACGCAGGATTGCTTCAGGCCCTAATCTGGTTCCGGCACGGCATGCTGAGCGTTTGGTTAATTCCTCTTCCTGGTTGGAAATGAGCGTTAAATTTGCCCGTGCAGACACCTACAGGTAGTCTCTCATTGGTTCTCCCTATTCCTGTTCATCTTTCGCAGAAATTGGAAACTGTGCCAAACAGCAGGTTAAAGGCACTGACTCTCCAAGTGGGGAGAGTGTTAGTAAAGGGTCTGGAATTGTGAACCCGAGTAAAAGGGGACGAAAACTGAGATGCATTTGAAAACGTTTCCCGGTCACACGGTGCACCATACTGTGGGTTTTCCATGCATGTTTTAGCTGAAGGAAGAATCGCTTAAACCTGGAGAGTTGGGACCGATGGAATGGGTACCATGCAGCATGACTTCAAATGGTCTGCATTTGCTCATCGAACCTCACCAATGCTATCAGCCCGAAGTGTCCAACTGTATGTCTCCCTGAGCTCTGGGTGTAGATGAGGTAAATCCACGTTGCATCACAAGCCCTGAATGAATTATTTAAGAATTGCTCTCTATTTCACTGTCATTGTGTTTTGTTTTTGTAATTCATTTTCATAATGGGATTTATCGGATTTTCTCTGCTGCCTTCATGCAGCTGTACACACGCTTGATTCTCTTATGGAGACATATAAATCCATGGGTTTGAAAATTCTTTCTAGTCAGGTGTATTCCTAGGCGTTGAATATAGGGTGTTTAGCCCATTTCATTGAGCAAGGGGTAGGACTTGACTATTACATATTTGACGTATGGAATTGTATCTGTGCTAATTTCTATCTCTGGTTTTATGCAGCACCCCAACTCACCTTTCCCCTTAAGCAAACATAAATTGGTTTTCTAAATTTGAGACCCTGTTCTGTTTTGTAATTCAGTTCATGTGTAGCCAAGGTTACATTCCTTGTATTAGTGATATCTTATGATGTTTCATTTTCTGTGTGACTTATTTCACTTAGAATCATCGTACCTGAATCCACTCATTATGCCACGACGGGCCAGATGACATAGATATCATTGGTGAGTGATATTCCATTGTACGTACGTACCACAACTTCTTTATCCATTTTTCGGTTTCTGGGATATTTAACTTGTACCGTAGACGAGATTCTTGTAAACAGAGCCGTCTGAAACTTTGGGGTGGCTGTGTGTTTTTGATTTTAATTTCCCTAAGCTATAGGACCATAAGTGGAAGTGCCGTAGGCTCCGTTGCTTTGTTTTTTAGGTGTTTCAGGAAACACCATACACTTCTCCAGAGTGGCTGTTGGCAATTTACATCCCACCCAAAAGCATAACAAGGCTCCCTGTTCTCCATGGCCTGTGCTGCATTTCTGGATTTTACACTTTTTTCAGATGGCCCTTTTGACCGGGGGGCAGTGAGACTTCATTGTAGTGCAGATTTCTTTAACATGCTTGCTTGGTTGGCCAAAAAGGGCGTATGCGTTTTTTCCTGAATATATTCAGGAAAAAACGCATACGCCCTTTTTGGCCAAGTGCATCATTATCGACGTTCTGCCTCTTTCCTGTGCTTTAAATGCAATTGCAGTCTACCCCCTGAAATCGTTTTCCTGCAATTCTGCCCCGCTTTCAAGTCCTCTTCGCAGCCTTCCTTCAATATATTTTTGGACAATATCTGTCATTTATAACTCTGCAGGTTTGTGAATTACAGTGCCCCTGAGCTCCTTTCTCCAAATCGCTTTCTTGTGAGCTGGCCGCAAACACGCAGGATTGCTTCAGGCCCTAAATTTCTTCCGGCTCGGCATGCTGAGCCTTTGGTTAATTCCTCTTCCTAGTGGGGAATGAGCGTTAAATTTGCCCGTGCAGACACCTACAGCTAGTCTCTCATTGGTTCTCCCTATTTCTGTTCATCTTGGACAGAAATTGCAAACTGTGCCACACAGGAGGTTAAAGGCACTGACTCTCCAAGTGGGGAGAGTGTTAGTAAAGGGTCTGGAATTGTGAACCCGAGTAAAAGGGGACGAAAACTGAGATGCCTTTCAAAACGTTTTCTGGTCACACGGTGCACCATGCTGTGGGTTTCCCATGCATGCTTTCGCTGAAGGAAGAATCCCTTAAACCTGGAGAGTTGGGACCCATGGAATGGGTACCATGTATTATGACTTCAAATGGTCTGCATTTGCTCATCGAACCTCACCAATGCTATCAGCCCAAAGTGTCCAACCTTATGTCTCACTCAGCTCTGGGTTTAGATGAGGTAAATCCAGGATGCATCACAAGCCCTGAATGAATTCTTTAAGAATTGCTCTCTATTTCACTGTCATTGTGTTTTGTTTTTGTAATTCATTTTGATAATGGGATTTATCGGATTTTTTCTGCTGCCTTCATGCAGCTGTACACACGCTTGATTCTCTTATGGAGACATATAAATCCATGGGTTTGAAGATTCTTACTAGTCAGGTGTATTCCTAGGCGTTGAATATAGGGTGTTTAGCCCATTTCGTTGAGCAACGGGTAGGTCTTTACTATTACATATTTGACGTATGGAATGGTATCTGTGCTAATTTCTATCTCTGGTTTTATGCAGCACCCCAACTCACCTTTCCCCATAAGCAAACATAAGCTGGTTTTCTAAATTTGAGACCCTGTTCTGTTTTGTAATTCAGTTCATGTGTAGCCAAGATTACATTCGGTGTATTAGTGATATCTTATGATGTTTCATTTTCTGTGTGACTTATTTCTCTTAGAATCATCGTACCTGAATCCACTCATTATGCCACGACGGGCCTGATGACATAGATTTCTTTGGTGAGTGATATTCAATTGTACGTACGTACCACAACTTCTTTATCCATTTTTCGCTTTCTGGGATATTTAACTTGTACCGTAGACGAGGTTCTTGTTAACAGAGCCGTCTGAAACTTTGGGGTGGCTGTGTGTTTTTGATTTTAATTTCCCTAAGCTATAGGACCATAAGTGGAAGTGCCGTAGGCTCCGTTGCTTTGTTTTTTAGGTGTTTCAGGAAACACCATACACTTCTCCAGAGTGGCTGTTGGCAATTTACATCCCACCCATCAGCATAACAAGGCTCCCTGTTCTCCATGGCCTGTGCTGCATTTCTGGATTTTACACTATTTTCAGATGGCCCTTTTGACCGGGGGGCAGTGAGACTTCATTGTAGTGCAGATTTCTTTAACATGCTTGCTTGGTTGGCCAAAAAGTGCGTATGCATTTTTTCCTGAATATATTCAGGAAAAATCGCATACGCACTTTTTGGCCAACTGCATCATTGTCGACATTCTGCCTCTTTTCCTATGCTTTAAGTGCAATTCCAGTCTACCCCCTGAAATCGTTTTCCTGAAATTCTGCCCCACTTTCAAGTCCTCTTCGAAGACTTACTTCAATACATTTTTTGACGATAGCTGTCATTCATAACTCTGCAGGTTTGTGAATTACAGTGCCCCTGAGCTCCTTTCTTCAACTCGCTTTCTTGTGAGCTGGCCGCAAAACCGCAGGATTGCTTCAGGCCCTAATCTGGTTCCGGCAGGGCACGCTGAGCCTTTGGTTAATTCCTCTTCCTGGTGGGAAATGGGCGTTCCGTTTGCCCGTGCAGACACCTACAGCTAGTCTCTCATTGGTTCTCCCTATTCCTGTTAATCTTGCGCAGAAATTGCAAACTGTGCCAAACAGGAGGTTAAAGGCACTGACTCTCCAAGTGGGGAGAGTGTTAGTAAAGCCTCTGGAACGGTGAACCCGAGTACCAGGGGACGAAACCTGAGATGCATTTGAAAACGTTTCCCAATCACACGGTGGACCATACTCTGGGTATCCCATGCATGTTTTAGCTGAAGGAAGAATCCCTTAAACCTGGAGAGTTGGGACCCATGGAATGGCTACCATGCAGTATGACTTCAAAGGGTCTGCGTTTGTTAACCGAACCTCACCAATGCTATCAGCGCGAAGTGTCCAGCCTTATGTCTCACCCAGCTCTGGGTGTAGATGTGGTAAATCCAGGTTGCATCAGAAGCCCTGAATGAATTATTTAAGAATGGCTCTCTATTTCACTGTCATTGTGTTTCGTTTGTGAAATTTATTTTGATAATGGGATTTATCGGATTTTCACGGCTGCGTTTAGGCCGCTGTACACACGCTTGATTTCCTTATGGAGACATATAAATCCATGGGTCTTAAGATTCTTACTTGTCAGGTATATTCCCAGGCGTTGAATATGGGGTGTTGAGTCCATTTCGTTGAGCAAGGAGTAGGTCTTTTCTATTATATATTTGGCTTATGGAACGGTATCTGTGCAATTTCAATCTCTGGTTTTATGCAGCACCCCAACTCACCTTTCCCCATAAGCAAGCATAAGTTGGTTTTCTAAATTTGAAACCCTGTTCTGTTTTGTAATTCAGTTCATGTGTAGACAAGTTTACGTTCCGTGTATTAGTGATATCTTATGATGGTTCTTTTTTTGTGTGACTTATTTCTCATAGAATCGTCGTACCTGAATCCACTCATTATGCTGCTACGGACCTGATGACGTAGATCTCATTGCTGAGTGATATTCCATTGTACGTACGTACCACAACTTATTTATCCATTTTTTTGCTTTCTCGGATATTTAACTTGTACCGTAGATGAGGTTCTTGTAAACAGAGCCGTCCCAAACTTTGGGGTGGCTGTGTGTTTTTGATTTTAATTTCCCTAAGCTATAGGACCCTAAGTGGAAGTGCCATAGGCTGTGTTGCTTTGTTTCCTACGTGTTTCAGTAAAAACCATACACTTCTCCAGAGTGGCTGTTGGCCATTTACATCAGGCCCATCAGCATAACAAGGCTCCCTGTTCTCCATGACCTGTCCTGCCTTTCTGGATTTTACACTTGTTTCAGATGGCCCTTTGGACTGGGGGGCAGTGAGACTTCATTGTAGTGCAGATTTCCTTTACAGGCTTGCTCGGTTGGCCAAAAAGGGCGTATGCGTTTTTTCCCAAATATATTCAGGAAAAAACGCATACGCCGTTTTTGGCCAAGTGCATCATTGTCGACATTCTGCCTCTTTTCCTATGCTTTAAGTGCAATTCCAGTCTACCCCCTGAAATCATTTTCCTGAAATTCTGCCCCGCTTTCAAGTCCTCTTCGAAGACTTACTTCAATATATTTTTGGATGATAGCTGTCATTCATAACTCTGCAGGTTGGTGAATTAGAGTGCCCCTGAGCTCCTTTCTTCAACTCGCTTTCTTGTGAGGTGGCCGCAAAACCGCAGGATTGCTTCAGGCCCAAATCTGGTTCCGGCAGGGCATGCTGAGCCTTTGGTTAATTCCTCTTCCTGGTGGGAAATGAGCATTCCATTTGCCCGTGCAGACACCTACAGCTAGTCTCTCATTTGTTCTCCCTATTCCTATTCATCTTGCGCAGAAATTGCAAACTGTGCCAAACAGGAGTTTAAAGGCACTGACTCTCCAAGTGGGGAGAGTGTTAGTAAAGCGTCTGGAACAGTGAACCCGAGTACCAGGGAACGAAACCTGAGATGCATTTGAAAACGTTTCCCAATCACACGGTGGACCATACTCTGGGTTTCCCATGCATGTTTTAGCTGAAGGAAGAATCCCTTAAACCTGGAGAGTTGGGACCCATGGAATGGCTACCATGCAGTATGACTTCAAAGGGTCTGCGTTTGCTCACCGAACCTCACCAATGCTATGAGCCCGAAGTGTCCAGCCTTATGTCTCAACCAGCTCTGGGTGTAGATGTGGTAAATCCAGGTTTCATCACAAGCCCTGAATGAATTATTTAAGAATTGCTCTGTATTTCACTGTCATTGTGTTTTTTTTGTGAAATTTATCTTGATAATGGGATTTATCGGATTTTCACTACTGCATTTAGGCCGCTGTACACACGCTTGATTTCCTTATGCAGACATATATATCCATGGGTTTTAAGATTCTTACTTGTCTGGTATATTCCCAGGCGTTGAATATGGGGTGTTGACTCCATTTCGTTGAGCAAGGAGTAGGCCGTGTCAATTATATATTTGGCTTATGGAACGGTATCTGTGCTAATTTCAATCTCTGGTTTGATGCAGCACCCCAACTCACCTTTCCCCATAAGCAAGCATAAGTTGTTTTTCTAAATTTGAGACCCTGTTCTGTTTTGTAATTCAGTTCATGTGTAGACAAGTTTACGTTCCGTGTATTAGTGATATCTTATGATGTTTCTTTTTCTGTGTGACTTATTTCTCGTACAATCGCCGTACCTGAATCCACTCATTATGCCGCTACGGGCCTGATGACATAGATCTCATTGCTGAGTGCTATTCCAATGTACATACGTACCACCACTTCTTTATCCATTTTTTGCTTTCTCGGATATTTAACTTGTATCGTAGACGAGGTTCTTGTAAACAGAGCCATACCAAACTTTGGGGTGGCTGTGTGTTTTTGATTTTAATTTCCCTAAGCTATAGGACCCTAAGTGGAAGTGCCATCGGCTGTGTTGCTTTGTTTCCTACGTGTTTCAGGAAACACCATACACTTCTCCAGAGTGGCTGTTGGCAATTTACCACCCGGTCCCAAACTTTGGGGTGGCTGTGTGTTTTTGATTTTAATTTCCCTAAGCTATAGGACCATAAGTGGAAGTGCCATAGGCTGTGTTGCTTTGTTTCCTACGTGTTTCATGAAACACCATACACTTCTCCAGAGTGGCTGTTGGCAATTTACATCCAGCCCATCAGCATAACAAGGCTCCCTGTTCTCCATGACCTGTCCTGCCTTTCTGGATTTTACACATTTTTCAGATGGCCCTTTTGACCGGGGGCAGTGAGATTTCATTGTATTGGAGATTTCATTAACACGCTTGCTTGGTTGGCCAAAAAGTGCGTATGCGTTTTTTCCTGAATATACGCCCTTTTTGGCCAAGTGCATCATTGTGGACATTCTGCCTGTTTTCCTATGCTTTAAGTGCAATTCCAGTCTACCCCCTGAAATCGTTTTCCTGAAATTCTGCTCCGCTTTCAAGTCCACTTCGAAGACTTACTGCAATAAATTTTTGGACGATAGCTGTCATTCATAACTCTGCAGGTTTGTGAATTACAGTGCCCCTGAGCTCCTTTCTTCAGCTCGCTTTCTTGTGAGCTGGCCACAAAACCGCAGGATTGCTTCAGGCCCTAATCTGGTTCCGGCAGGTCATGCTGAGCCTTTCGTTAATTCCTCTTCCTGGTGGGAAATGAGCGTTCCATTTGCCCGTGCAGACACCTACAGCTAGTCTCTCATTGGTTCTCCCTATTCCTGTTCATCTTGCGCAGAAATTGCAAACTGTGCCAAACAGGAGGTTAAAGGCACTGACTCTCCAAGTGGGGAGAGTGTTAGTAAAGGGTCTGGAACGGTGAACCCGAGTACCAGGGGTCGAAACCTGAGATGCATTTGGAAACGTTTCCCAATCACACGGTGGACCATACTCTGGGTTTCCCATGCATGTTTTAGCTGAAGGAAGAATCCCTTAAACCTGGAGAGTTGGGACCCATGGAATGGCTACCATGCAGTATGACTTCAAAGGGTCTGCGTTTGCTCACCGAACCTCACCAATGCTATCAGCCCGAAGTGTCCAGCCTTATGTCTCACCCAGCTCTGGGTGTAGATGTGGTAAATCCAGGATGCATCACAAGCTCTGAATGAATTATTTAAGAATTGCTCTCTATTTCACTGTCATTGTGTTTTGTTTGTGAAATTTATTTTGATAATGGGATTTATCGGATTTTCACTGCTGCGTTTAGGCCGCTGTACACACGCTTGATTTCCTTATGGAGACATATAAATCCATGGGTCTTAAGATTCTTACTTGTCAGATATATTCCCAGGCGTTGAATATGTGTTGTTGAGTCCATCTTGTTGAGCAAGGAGTAGGTCGTGTCTATTATATATTTGGCTTATGGAACGGTATCTGTGCTAATTTCAATCTCTGGTTTTATGCAGCACCCCAACTCACCTTTCCCCATAAGCAAACATAAGTTGGTTTGCTAAATTTGAGACCCTCTTCTGTTTTGTATTTCAGTTCATGTGTAGCCAAGTTTACGTTCCGTGTATTAGTGATATCTTATGATGTTTCTTTTTCTGTGTGACTTATTTCTCGTAGAATCGTCGTACCTAAATCCACTCATTATGCCGCTACGGGCCTGATGACGTAGATTTCATTGCTGAGTGATAGTCCATTGTACGTACGTACCACAATTTCTTTATCCATTTTTTACTTTCTCGGATATTTAACTTGTACCGTAGACGATGTTCTTGTAAACAGAGCCGTCCCAAACTTTGGGGTGGCTGTGTGTTTTTGATTTTAATTTCCCTAAGCTATAGGAACATAAGTGGAAGTGCCATAGGCTGTGTTGCTTTGTTTCCTACTGTTTCAGGAAACACCATACACTTCTCCAGAGTGGCTGTTGGCAATTTACATCTCGCCCATCAGCATAACAAGGCTCCCTCTTCTCCATGACCTATCCTGCCTTTCTGGATTTTACACTTTTTTCAGATGGCCCTTTTGACCGGGGGGCAGTGAGACTTCATTGTAGTGCAGATTTCCTTTTCATGCTTGCTTGGTTGGCCAAAAAGGGCGTATGCGTTTTTTCCTGAATATATTCAGGAAAAAACGCATACGCCCTTTTTGGCCAAGGGCATCATTGTCGACATTCTGCCTCGTTTCCTATGCTTTAAGTGCAATTCCAGTCTACCCCGTGAAATCGTTTTCCTGAAATTCTGCCCCGGTTTCAAGTCCTCTTCGAAGACTTACTTCGATACATTTTTGGACGATAGCTGTCATTCATAACTCTGCAGGTTTTTGAATTACAGTGCCCCTGAGCTCCTTTCTTCAACTCGCTTTCTTGTGAGCTGGCCGCAAAAGCGATGGATTGCTTCAGGCCCTCATCTGGTTCCGGCAGGGCACGTTGAGCCTTTGGTTAATTCCTCTTCCTGGTGGGAAATGAGCGTTCCATTTGCCCGTGCAGACACCTACAGCTAGTCTCTCATTGGTTCTCCCTATTCCTCTTCATCTTGAGAAGAAATTGCAAACTGTGCCAAACAGGAGGTTAAAGGCACTGACTCTCCAAGTGGGGAGAGTGTTAGTAAAGCGTCTGGAACCGTGAACCCGAGTACCAGGGGACGAAACTTGAGATGCATTTGAAAAGGTTTCCCAATCACACGGTGGACCATACTCTGGGTTTCCCATGCATGTTTTAGCTGAAGGAAGAATCCCTTAAACCTGGAGAGTTGGGACCCATGGAATGGCTACCATGCAGTATGACTTCAAAGGGTCTGCGTTTGCTCACCGAACCTCACCAATGCTATCAGCCCGAAGTGTCCAGCCTTATGTCTCACCCAGCTCTGGGTGTAGATGTGGTAAATCCAGGTTGCATCACAAGCCCTGAATGAATTATTTAAGAATTGCTCTCTATTTCACTGTCATTGTGTTTTGTTTGTGAAATTTATTTTGATAATGGGATTTATCGGATTTTCACTGCTGTGTTTAGGCCGCTGTACACACGCTTGATTTCCTTATGGAGACATATAAATCCATGGGTCTTAAGATTCTTACTTGTCAGGTATATTCCCAGGCGTTGAATATGGGGTGTTGAGTCCATTTCGTTGAGCAAGGAGTAGGTCTTGTCTATTATATATTTGGCTTATGGAACGGTATCTGTGCAATTTCAATCTCTGGTTTTATGCAGCACCCCAACTCTCCTTTCCCCATAATCAAGCATAAGTTGGTTTTCTAAATTTGAGACCCTGTTCTGTTTTGTAATTCAGTTCATGTGTAGACAAGTTTACGTTCCGTGTATTAGTGATATCTTATGATGTTTCTTTTTCTGTGTGACTTATTTCTCATAGAATCGTCGTACCTGAATCCACTCATTATGCCGCTACGGGCCTGATGACGTAGATTTCATTGCTGAGTGATATTCCATTGTACGTACGTACCACAACTTCTTTATCCATATTTTTGCTTTCTCAGATATTTAACTTGTACCGTAGACGAGGTTCTTGTAAACAGAGCCGTCCCAAACTTTGGGGTGGCTGTGTGTTTTTGATTTTAATTTCCCTAAACTATAGGACCCTAAGTGGAAGTGCCATAGGTTGTGTTGCTTTGTTTCCTACGTGTTTCAGTAAAAACCATACACTTCTCCAGAGTGGTTGTTGGCAATTTACATCCCGCCCATCAGCATAACAAGGCTCCCTGTTCTCCATGACCTGTCCTGCCTTTCTGGATTTTACACTTGTTTCAGATGGCCCTTTGGACCGGGGGGCAGTGAGACTTCATTGTAGTGCAGATTTCCTTTACACGCTTGCTTGGTTGGCCAAAAAGGGCGTATGCGTTTTTTCCTGAATATATTCAGGAGAAAACGCATACGCCCTATTTGGCCAAGTGCATCATTGTCGACATTCTGCCTCTTTTCCTCTGCTTTAAGTGCAATTCCACTCTACCCCCTGAAATCGTTTTCCTGAAATTCTGCTCCGCTTTCAAGTCCACTTCGAAGACTTACTGCAATAAATTTTTGGACGATAGCTGTCATTCATAACTCTGCAGGTTTGTGAATTACAGTGCCCCTGAGCTCCTTTCTTCAGCTCGCTTTCTTGTGAGCTGGCCACAAAACCGCAGGATTGCTTCAGGCCCTAATCTGGTTCCGGCAGGTCATGCTGAGCCTTTCGTTAATTCCTCTTCCTGGTGGGAAATGAGCGTTCCATTTGCCCGTGCAGACACCTACAGCTAGTCTCTCATTGGTTCTCCCTATTCCTGTTCATCTTGCGCAGAAATTGCAAACTGTGCCAAACAGGAGGTTAAAGGCACTGACTCTCCAAGTGGGGAGAGTGTTAGTAAAGGGTCTGGAACGGTGAACCCGAGTACCAGGGGTCGAAACCTGAGATGCATTTGGAAACGTTTCCCAATCACACGGTGGACCATACTCTGGGTTTCCCATGCATGTTTTAGCTGAAGGAAGAATCCCTTAAACCTGGAGAGTTGGGACCCATGGAATGGCTACCATGCAGTATGACTTCAAAGGGTCTGCGTTTGCTCACCGAACCTCACCAATGCTATCAGCCCGAAGTGTCCAGCCTTATGTCTCACCCAGCTCTGGGTGTAGATGTGGTAAATCCAGGATGCATCACAAGCTCTGAATGAATTATTTAAGAATTGCTCTCTATTTCACTGTCATTGTGTTTTGTTTGTGAAATTTATTTTGATAATGGGATTTATCGGATTTTCACTGCTGCGTTTAGGCCGCTGTACACATGCTTGATTTCCTTATGGAGACATATAAATCCATGGGTCTTAAGATTCTTACTTGTCAGATATATTCCCAGGCGTTGAATATGTGTTGTTGAGTCCATCTTGTTGAGCAAGGAGTAGGTCGTGTCTATTATATATTTGGCTTATGGAACGGTATCTGTGCTAATTTCAATCTCTGGTTTTATGCAGCACCCCAACTCACCTTTCCCCATAAGCAAACATAAGTTGGTTTGCTAAATTTGAGACCCTCTTCTGTTTTGTATTTCAGTTCATGTGTAGCCAAGTTTACGTTCCGTGTATTAGTGATATCTTATGATGTTTCTTTTTCTGTGTGACTTATTTCTCGTAGAATCGTCGTACCTAAATCCACTCATTATGCCGCTACGGGCCTGATGACGTAGATTTCATTGCTGAGTGATATTCCATTGTACGTACGTACCACAATTTCTTTATCCATTTTTTACTTTCTCGGATATTTAACTTGTACCGTAGACGATGTTCTTGTAAACAGAGCCGTCCCAAACTTTGGGGTGGCTGTGTGTTTTTGATTTTAATTTCCCTAAGCTATAGGAACATAAGTGGAAGTGCCATAGGCTGTGTTGCTTTGTTTCCTACTGTTTCAGGAAACACCATACACTTCTCCAGAGTGGCTGTTGGCAATTTACATCTCGCCCATCAGCATAACAAGGCTCCCTCTTCTCCATGACCTATCCTGCCTTTCTGGATTTTACACTTTTTTCAGATGGCCCTTTTGACCGGGGGGCAGTGAGACTTCATTGTAGTGCAGATTTCCTTTTCATGCTTGCTTGGTTGGCCAAAAAGGGCGTATGCGTTTTTTCCTGAATATATTCAGGAAAAAACGCATACGCCCTTTTTGGCCAAGGGCATCATTGTCGACATTCTGCCTCGTTTCCTATGCTTTAAGTGCAATTCCAGTCTACCCCGTGAAATCGTTTTCCTGAAATTCTGCCCCGGTTTCAAGTCCTCTTCGAAGACTTACTTCGATACATTTTTGGACGATAGCTGTCATTCATAACTCTGCAGGTTTTTGAATTACAGTGCCCCTGAGCTCTTTTCTTCAACTCGCTTTCTTGTGAGCTGGCCGCAAAAGCGATGGATTGCTTCAGGCCCTCATCTGGTTCCGGCAGGGCACGTTGAGCCTTTGGTTAATTCCTCTTCCTGGTGGGAAATGAGCGTTCCATTTGCCCGTGCAGACACCTACAGCTAGTCTCTCATTGGTTCTCCCTATTCCTCTTCATCTTGAGAAGAAATTGCAAACTGTGCCAAACAGGAGGTTAAAGGCACTGACTCTCCAAGTGGGGAGAGTGTTAGTAAAGCGTCTGGAATGGTGAACCCGAGTACCAGGGGACGAAAACTGAGATGCATTTGAAAACGTTTCCCAATCACACGGCGGACGATAGTCTGGGTATCCCATGCATGTTTTAGCTGAAGGAAGAATCCCTTAAACCTGGAGAGTTGGGACCCATGGAATGGGTACCATGCAGTATGACTTCAAAGGGTCTGCGTTTGCTCACCGTACCTCACCAATGCTATCAGCCCGAAGTGTCCAGCCTTATGTCTCACCCAGCTCTGGGTGTAGATGTGGGAAATCCAGGTTGCATCACAAGCCCTGAATGAATTATTTAAGAATTGCTCTCTATTTCACTGTCATTGTGTTTTGTTTATGAAATTTATTTTGATAATGGGATTTATCGGATTTTCAGTGCTGCGTTTAGGCCGCTGTACACACGCTTGATTTCCTTATGGAGACATATAAATCCATGGGTTTTAAGATTCTTACTTGTCAGGTATCTTGCCAGGCGTTGAATATGGGGTGTTGAGTCCATTTCGTTGAGCAAGGAGTAGGGCTTGTCTATTATATATTTGGCTTATGGAACGGTATCTGTGCTAATTTCAATCTCTGGTTTTATGCAGCACCCCAACTGACCTTTCCCCATAAGCAAGCATAAGTTGGTTTTCTAAATTTGAGACCCTGTTCTGTTTTGTAATTCAGTTCATGTGTATCCAACTTTACATTCCGTGTATTAGTGATATCTTATGATGTTTCTTTTTCTGTGTGACTTATTTCTCGTAGAATCATCGTACCTGAATCCACTCATTATGCCGCTACGGGCCTGATGACGTAGATTTCATTGCTGAGTGATATTCCATTGTACGTGCGTACCACAACTTCTTTATCCATTTTTTGCTTTCTCAGATATTTTACTTGTACCGTAGACGATGTTCTTGTAAACAGAGCCATCCCAAACTTTGGGGTGGCTGTGTGTTTTTGATTTTAATTTCCCTAAGCTATAGGACCATAAGTGGAAGTGACATAGGCTGTGTTGCTTTGTTTCCTAAGTGTTTCAGGATACACCATACATTTCTCCAGAGTGGCTGTTGGCAATTTACATCCCGCCCATCAGCATAACAAGGCTCCCTGTTCTCCATGACCTGTCCTGTCTTTCTGGACTTTACTCTTTTTTCAGATGGCCCTTTTGCCCGGGGGGCAGTGAGACTTCATTGTAGTGCAGATTTCCTTTACACGCTTGCTTGGTTGGCCAAAAAGGGCGTATGCGTTTTTTCCTGAATATATTCAGGAAAAAACGCATACGCCCTTTTTGGCCAAGTGCATCATTGTCGACATTCTGCCTCTTTTCCTATGCTTTAAGTGCAATTCCAGTCTACCCCCTGAAATCGTTTTCCTGAAATTCTGCCCCGCTTTCAAGTCCTCTTTGAAGACTTACTTCAGTACATTTTTGAACGATAGCTGTCATTCATAACTCTGCATGTTTGTGAATTACAGTGCCCCTGAGCTCCTTTCTTCAACTCGTTTTCTTGTGAGCTGGCCGCAAAACCGCAGGATTGCTTCAGGCCCTAATCTGTTTCCGGCATGGCATGCTGAGCCTTTGGTTAATTCCTCTTCCTGGTGGGAAATGAGCGTTCAATTTGCCCGTGCAGACACCAACAGCTAGTCTCTCATTGGTTCTCCCTATGCCTGTTCATCTTGCGCAGAAATTGCAAACTGTGCGAAACAGGAGGTTAAATGCACTGACTCTCCAATTGGGGAGAGTGTTAGTAAAGCGTCTGGAATGGTGAAACCAAGTACCAGGGGACGAAAACTGAGATGCATTTGAAAACGTTTCCCAAACACACAGCGGACGATAGTCTGGGTTTCCCATGCATGTTTTAGCTGAAGGCAGAATCCCTTAAACCTGGAGAGTTGGTACCCATGGAATGGGTACCATGCAGTATGACTTCAAAGGGTCTGCGTTTGCTCACCGAACCTCACCAATGCTATCAGCCCGAAGTGCCCAGCCTTATGTCTCACCCAGCTCTGGGTGTAGATGTGGAAAATCCAGGTTGCATCACAAGCTCTGAATGAATTATTTAAGAATTGCTCTCTATTTCACTGTCATTGTGTTTTGTTTTTGAAATTTATTTTGATAATGGGATTTATCGGATTTTCACTGCTGCATTTAGGCCGCTGTACACACGCTTGATTTCCTTATGGAGACATATAAATCCATGGGTTTTAAGATTCTTACTTGTCAGGTATCTTGCCAGGCGTTGAATATGGGGTGTTGAGTCCATTTCGTTGAGCAAGGAGTAGGGCTTGTCTATTATATATTTGGCTTATGGAACGGTATCTGTGCTAATTTCAATCTCTGGTTTGATGCAGCACCCCAACTCACCTTTCCCCATAAGCAAGCATAAGTTGTTTTTCTAAATTTGAGACCCTGTTCTGTTTTGTAATTCAGTTCATGTGTAGACAAGTTTACGTTCCGTGTATTAGTGATATCTTATGATGTTTCTTTTTCTGTGTGACTTATTTCTCGTACAATCGCCGTACCTGAATCCACTCATTATGCCGCTACGGGCCTGATGACATAGATCTCATTGCTGAGTGCTATTCCAATGTACATACGTACCACCACTTCTTTATCCATTTTTTGCTTTCTCGGATATTTAACTTGTATCGTAGACGAGGTTCTTGTAAACAGAGCCATACCAAACTTTGGGGTGGCTGTGTGTTTTTGATTTTAATTTCCCTAAGCTATAGGACCCTAAGTGGAAGTGCCATCGGCTGTGTTGCTTTGTTTCCTACGTGTTTCAGGAAACACCATACACTTCTCCAGAGTGGCTGTTGGCAATTTACCACCCGGTCCCAAACTTTGGGGTGGCTGTGTGTTTTTGATTTTAATTTCCCTAAGCTATAGGACCATAAGTGGAAGTGCCATAGGCTGTGTTGCTTTGTTTCCTACGTGTTTCATGAAACACCATACACTTCTCCAGAGTGGCTGTTGGCAATTTACATCCAGCCCATCAGCATAACAAGGCTCCCTGTTCTCCATGACCTGTCCTGCCTTTCTGGATTTTACACATTTTTCAGATGGCCCTTTTGACCGGGGGCAGTGAGATTTCATTGTATTGGAGATTTCATTAACACGCTTGCTTGGTTGGCCAAAAAGTGCGTATGCGTTTTTTCCTGAATATACGCCCTTTTTGGCCAAGTGCATCATTGTGGACATTCTGCCTGTTTTCCTATGCTTTAAGTGCAATTCCAGTCTACCCCCTGAAATCGTTTTCCTGAAATTCTGCTCCGCTTTCAAGTCCACTTCGAAGACTTACTGCAATAAATTTTTGGACGATAGCTGTCATTCATAACTCTGCAGGTTTGTGAATTACAGTGCCCCTGAGCTCCTTTCTTCAGCTCGCTTTCTTGTGAGCTGGCCACAAAACCGCAGGATTGCTTCAGGCCCTAATCTGGTTCCGGCAGGTCATGCTGAGCCTTTCGTTAATTCCTCTTCCTGGTGGGAAATGAGCGTTCCATTTGCCCGTGCAGACACCTACAGCTAGTCTCTCATTGGTTCTCCCTATTCCTGTTCATCTTGCGCAGAAATTGCAAACTGTGCCAAACAGGAGGCTAAAGGCACTGACTCTCCAAGTGGGGAGAGTGTTAGTAAAGGGTCTGGAACGGTGAACCCGAGTACCAGGGGTCGAAACCTGAGATGCATTTGGAAACGTTTCCCAATCACACGGTGGACCATACTCTGGGTTTCCCATGCATGTTTTAGCTGAAGGAAGAATCCCTTAAACCTGGAGAGTTGGGACCCATGGAATGGCTACCATGCAGTATGACTTCAAAGGGTCTGCGTTTGCTCACCGAACCTCACCAATGCTATCAGCCCGAAGTGTCCAGCCTTATGTCTCACCCAGCTCTGGGTGTAGATGTGGTAAATCCAGGATGCATCACAAGCTCTGAATGAATTATTTAAGAATTGCTCTCTATTTCACTGTCATTGTGTTTTGTTTGTGAAATTTATTTTGATAATGGGATTTATCGGATTTTCACTGCTGCGTTTAGGCCGCTGTACACATGCTTGATTTCCTTATGGAGACATATAAATCCATGGGTCTTAAGATTCTTACTTGTCAGATATATTCCCAGGCGTTGAATATGTGTTGTTGAGTCCATCTTGTTGAGCAAGGAGTAGGTCGTGTCTATTATATATTTGGCTTATGGAATGGTATCTGTGCTAATTTCAATCTCTGGTTTTATGCAGCACCCCAACTCACCTTTCCCCATAAGCAAACATAAGTTGGTTTGCTAAATTTGAGACCCTCTTCTGTTTTGTATTTCAGTTCATGTGTAGCCAAGTTTACGTTCCGTGTATTAGTGATATCTTATGATGTTTCTTTTTCTGTGTGACTTATTTCTCGTAGAATCGTCGTACCTAAATCCACTCATTATGCCGCTACGGGCCTGATGACGTAGATTTCATTGCTGAGTGATATTCCATTGTACGTACGTACCACAATTTCTTTATCCATTTTTTACTTTCTCGGATATTTAACTTGTACCGTAGACGATGTTCTTGTAAACAGAGCCATCCCAAACTTTGGGGTGGCTGTGTGTTTTTGATTTTAATTTCCCTAAGCTATAGGAACATAAGTGGAAGTGCCATAGGCTGTGTTGCTTTGTTTCCTACTGTTTCAGGAAACACCATACACTTCTCCAGAGTGGCTGTTGGCAATTTACATCTCGCCCATCAGCATAACAAGGCTCCCTCTTCTCCATGACCTATCCTGCCTTTCTGGATTTTACACTTTTTTCAGATGGCCCTTTTGACCGGGGGGCAGTGAGACTTCATTGTAGTGCAGATTTCCTTTTCATGCTTGCTTGGTTGGCCAAAAAGGGCGTATGCGTTTTTTCCTGAATATATTCAGGAAAAAACGCATACGCCCTTTTTGGCCAAGGGCATCATTGTCGACATTCTGCCTCGTTTCCTATGCTTTAAGTGCAATTCCAGTCTACCCCGTGAAATCGTTTTCCTGAAATTCTGCCCCGGTTTCAAGTCCTCTTCGAAGACTTACTTCGATACATTTTTGGACGATAGCTGTCATTCATAACTCTGCAGGTTTTTGAATTACAGTGCCCCTGAGCTCCTTTCTTCAACTCGCTTTCTTGTGAGCTGGCCGCAAAAGCGATGGATTGCTTCAGGCCCTCATCTGGTTCCGGCAGGGCACGTTGAGCCTTTGGTTAATTCCTCTTCCTGGTGGGAAATGAGCGTTCCATTTGCCCGTGCAGACACCTACAGCTAGTCTCTCATTGGTTCTCCCTATTCCTCTTCATCTTGAGAAGAAATTGCAAACTGTGCCAAACAGGAGGTTAAAGGCACTGACTCTCCAAGTGGGGAGAGTGTTAGTAAAGCGTCTGGAACCGTGAACCCGAGTACCAGGGGACGAAACTTGAGATGCATTTGAAAAGGTTTCCCAATCACACGGTGGACCATACTCTGGGTTTCCCATGCATGTTTTAGCTGAAGGAAGAATCCCTTAAACCTGGAGAGTTGGGACCCATGGAATGGCTACCATGCAGTATGACTTCAAAGGGTCTGCGTTTGCTCACCGAACCTCACCAATGCTATCAGCCCGAAGTGTCCAGCCTTATGTCTCACCCAGCTCTGGGTGTAGATGTGGTAAATCCAGGTTGCATCACAAGCCCTGAATGAATTATTTAAGAATTGCTCTCTATTTCACTGTCATTGTGTTTTGTTTGTGAAATTTATTTTGATAATGGGATTTATCGGATTTTCACTGCTGTGTTTAGGCCGCTGTACACACGCTTGATTTCCTTATGGAGACATATAAATCTATGGGTCTTAAGATTCTTACTTGTCAGGTATATTCCCAGGCGTTGAATATGGGGTGTTGAGTCCATTTCGTTGAGCAAGGAGTAGGTCTTGTCTATTATATATTTGGCTTATGGAACGGTATCTGTGCAATTTCAATCTCTGGTTTTATGCAGCACCCCAACTCTCCTTTCCCCATAATCAAGCATAAGTTGGTTTTCTAAATTTGAGACCCTGTTCTGTTTTGTAATTCAGTTCATGTGTAGACAAGTTTACGTTCCGTGTATTAGTGATATCTTATGATGTTTCTTTTTCTGTGTGACTTATTTCTCATAGAATCGTCGTACCTGAATCCACTCATTATGCCGCTACGGGCCTGATGACGTAGATTTCATTGCTGAGTGATATTCCATTGTACGTACGTACCACAACTTCTTTATCCATATTTTTGCTTTCTCAGATATTTAACTTGTACCGTAGACGAGGTTCTTGTAAACAGAGCCGTCCCAAACTTTGGGGTGGCTGTGTGTTTTTGATTTTAATTTCCCTAAACTATAGGACCCTAAGTGGAAGTGCCATAGGTTGTGTTGCTTTGTTTCCTACGTGTTTCAGTAAAAACCATACACTTCTCCAGAGTGGTTGTTGGCAATTTACATCCCGCCCATCAGCATAACAAGGCTCCCTGTTCTCCATGACCTGTCCTGCCTTTCTGGATTTTACACTTGTTTCAGATGGCCCTTTGGACCGGGGGGCAGTGAGACTTCATTGTAGTGCAGATTTCCTTTACACGCTTGCTTGGTTGGCCAAAAAGGGCGTATGCGTTTTTTCCTGAATATATTCAGGAGAAAACGCATACGCCCTATTTGGCCAAGTGCATCATTGTCGACATTCTGCCTCTTTTCCTCTGCTTTAAGTGCAATTCCACTCTACCCCCTGAAATCGTTTTCCTGAAATTCTGCTCCGCTTTCAAGTCCACTTCGAAGACTTACTGCAATAAATTTTTGGACGATAGCTGTCATTCATAACTCTGCAGGTTTGTGAATTACAGTGCCCCTGAGCTCCTTTCTTCAGCTCGCTTTCTTGTGAGCTGGCCACAAAACCGCAGGATTGCTTCAGGCCCTAATCTGGTTCCGGCAGGTCATGCTGAGCCTTTCGTTAATTCCTCTTCCTGGTGGGAAATGAGCGTTCCATTTGCCCGTGCAGACACCTACAGCTAGTCTCTCATTGGTTCTCCCTATTCCTGTTCATCTTGCGCAGAAATTGCAAACTGTGCCAAACAGGAGGTTAAAGGCACTGACTCTCCAAGTGGGGAGAGTGTTAGTAAAGGGTCTGGAACGGTGAACCCGAGTACCAGGGGTCGAAACCTGAGATGCATTTGGAAACGTTTCCCAATCACACGGTGGACCATACTCTGGGTTTCCCATGCATGTTTTAGCTGAAGGAAGAATCCCTTAAACCTGGAGAGTTGGGACCCATGGAATGGCTACCATGCAGTATGACTTCAAAGGGTCTGCGTTTGCTCACCGAACCTCACCAATGCTATCAGCCCGAAGTGTCCAGCCTTATGTCTCACCCAGCTCTGGGTGTAGATGTGGTAAATCCAGGATGCATCACAAGCTCTGAATGAATTATTTAAGAATTGCTCTCTATTTCACTGTCATTGTGTTTTGTTTGTGAAATTTATTTTGATAATGGGATTTATCGGATTTTCACTGCTGCGTTTAGGCCGCTGTACACATGCTTGATTTCCTTATGGAGACATATAAATCCATGGGTCTTAAGATTCTTACTTGTCAGATATATTCCCAGGCGTTGAATATGTGTTGTTGAGTCCATCTTGTTGAGCAAGGAGTAGGTCGTGTCTATTATATATTTGGCTTATGGAACGGTATCTGTGCTAATTTCAATCTCTGGTTTTATGCAGCACCCCAACTCACCTTTCCCCATAAGCAAACATAAGTTGGTTTGCTAAATTTGAGACCCTCTTCTGTTTTGTATTTCAGTTCATGTGTAGCCAAGTTTACGTTCCGTGTATTAGTGATATCTTATGATGTTTCTTTTTCTGTGTGACTTATTTCTCGTAGAATCGTCGTACCTAAATCCACTCATTATGCCGCTACGGGCCTGATGACGTAGATTTCATTGCTGAGTGATATTCCATTGTACGTACGTACCACAATTTCTTTATCCATTTTTTACTTTCTCGGATATTTAACTTGTACCGTAGACGATGTTCTTGTAAACAGAGCCGTCCCAAACTTTGGGGTGGCTGTGTGTTTTTGATTTTAATTTCCCTAAGCTATAGGAACATAAGTGGAAGTGCCATAGGCTGTGTTGCTTTGTTTCCTACTGTTTCAGGAAACACCATACACTTCTCCAGAGTGGCTGTTGGCAATTTACATCTCGCCCATCAGCATAACAAGGCTCCCTCTTCTCCATGACCTATCCTGCCTTTCTGGATTTTACACTTTTTTCAGATGGCCCTTTTGACCGGGGGGCAGTGAGACTTCATTGTAGTGCAGATTTCCTTTTCATGCTTGCTTGGTTGGCCAAAAAGGGCGTATGCGTTTTTTCCTGAATATATTCAGGAAAAAACGCATACGCCCTTTTTGGCCAAGGGCATCATTGTCGACATTCTGCCTCGTTTCCTATGCTTTAAGTGCAATTCCAGTCTACCCCGTGAAATCGTTTTCCTGAAATTCTGCCCCGGTTTCAAGTCCTCTTCGAAGACTTACTTCGATACATTTTTGGACGATAGCTGTCATTCATAACTCTGCAGGTTTTTGAATTACAGTGCCCCTGAGCTCCTTTCTTCAACTCGCTTTCTTGTGAGCTGGCCGCAAAAGCGATGGATTGCTTCAGGCCCTCATCTGGTTCCGGCAGGGCACGTTGAGCCTTTGGTTAATTCCTCTTCCTGGTGGGAAATGAGCGTTCCATTTGCCCGTGCAGACACCTACAGCTAGTCTCTCATTGGTTCTCCCTATTCCTCTTCATCTTGAGAAGAAATTGCAAACTGTGCCAAACAGGAGGTTAAAGGCACTGACTCTCCAAGTGGGGAGAGTGTTAGTAAAGCGTCTGGAATGGTGAACCCGAGTACCAGGGGACGAAAACTGAGATGCATTTGAAAACGTTTCCCAATCACACGGCGGACGATAGTCTGGGTATCCCATGCATGTTTTAGCTGAAGGAAGAATCCCTTAAACCTGGAGAGTTGGGACCCATGGAATGGGTACCATGCAGTATGACTTCAAAGGGTCTGCGTTTGCTCACCGTACCTCACCAATGCTATCAGCCCGAAGTGTCCAGCCTTATGTCTCACCCAGCTCTGGGTGTAGATGTGGGAAATCCAGGTTGCATCACAAGCCCTGAATGAATTATTTAAGAATTGCTCTCTATTTCACTGTCATTGTGTTTTGTTTATGAAATTTATTTTGATAATGGGATTTATCGGATTTTCAGTGCTGCGTTTAGGCCGCTGTACACACGCTTGATTTCCTTATGGAGACATATAAATCCATGGGTTTTAAGATTCTTACTTGTCAGGTATCTTGCCAGGCGTTGAATATGGGGTGTTGAGTCCATTTCGTTGAGCAAGGAGTAGGGCTTGTCTATTATATATTTGGCTTATGGAACGGTATCTGTGCTAATTTCAATCTCTGGTTTTATGCAGCACCCCAACTGACCTTTCCCCATAAGCAAGCATAAGTTGGTTTTCTAAATTTGAGACCCTGTTCTGTTTTGTAATTCAGTTCATGTGTATCCAACTTTACATTCCGTGTATTAGTGATATCTTATGATGTTTCTTTTTCTGTGTGACTTATTTCTCGTAGAATCATCGTACCTGAATCCACTCATTATGCCGCTACGGGCCTGATGACGTAGATTTCATTGCTGAGTGATATTCCATTGTACGTGCGTACCACAACTTCTTTATCCATTTTTTGCTTTCTCAGATATTTTACTTGTACCGTAGACGATGTTCTTGTAAACAGAGCCATCCCAAACTTTGGGGTGGCTGTGTGTTTTTGATTTTAATTTCCCTAAGCTATAGGACCATAAGTGGAAGTGACATAGGCTGTGTTGCTTTGTTTCCTACGTGTTTCAGGATACACCATACATTTCTCCAGAGTGGCTGTTGGCAATTTACATCCCGCCCATCAGCATAACAAGGCTCCCTGTTCTCCATGACCTGTCCTGTCTTTCTGGACTTTACTCTTTTTTCAGATGGCCCTTTTGCCCGGGGGGCAGTGAGACTTCATTGTAGTGCAGATTTCCTTTACACGCTTGCTTGGTTGGCCAAAAAGGGCGTATGCGTTTTTTCCTGAATATATTCAGGAAAAAACGCATACGCCCTTTTTGGCCAAGTGCATCATTGTCGACATTCTGCCTCTTTTCCTATGCTTTAAGTGCAATTCCAGTCTACCCCCTGAAATCGTTTTCCTGAAATTCTGCCCCGCTTTCAAGTCCTCTTTGAAGACTTACTTCAGTACATTTTTGAACGATAGCTGTCATTCATAACTCTGCATGTTTGTGAATTACAGTGCCCCTGAGCTCCTTTCTTCAACTCGTTTTCTTGTGAGCTGGCCGCAAAACCGCAGGATTGCTTCAGGCCCTAATCTGTTTCCGGCATGGCATGCTGAGCCTTTGGTTAATTCCTCTTCCTGGTGGGAAATGAGCGTTCAATTTGCCCGTGCAGACACCAACAGCTAGTCTCTCATTGGTTCTCCCTATGCCTGTTCATCTTGCGCAGAAATTGCAAACTGTGCGAAACAGGAGGTTAAATGCACTGACTCTCCAATTGGGGAGAGTGTTAGTAAAGCGTCTGGAATGGTGAAACCAAGTACCAGGGGACGAAAACTGAGATGCATTTGAAAACGTTTCCCAAACACACAGCGGACGATAGTCTGGGTTTCCCATGCATGTTTTAGCTGAAGGCAGAATCCCTTAAACCTGGAGAGTTGGTACCCATGGAATGGGTACCATGCAGTATGACTTCAAAGGGTCTGCGTTTGCTCACCGAACCTCACCAATGCTATCAGCCCGAAGTGCCCAGCCTTATGTCTCACCCAGCTCTGGGTGTAGATGTGGAAAATCCAGGTTGCATCACAAGCCCTGAATGAATTATTTAAGAATTGCTCTCTATTTCACTGTCATTGTGTTTTGTTTTTGAAATTTATTTTGATAATGGGATTTATCGGATTTTCACTGCTGCGTTTAGGCCGCTGTACACACGCTTGATTTCCTTATGGAGACATATAAATCCATGGGTTTTAAGATTCTTACTTGTCAGGTATCTTGCCAGGCGTTGAATATGGGGTGTTGAGTCCATTTCGTTGAGCAAGGAGTAGGGCTTGTCTATTATATATTTGGCTTATGGAACGGTATCTGTGCTAATTTCAATCTCTGGTTTGATGCAGCACCCCAACTCACCTTTCCCCATAAGCAAGCATAAGTTGTTTTTCTAAATTTGAGACCCTGTTCTGTTTTGTAATTCAGTTCATGTGTAGACAAGTTTACGTTCCGTGTATTAGTGATATCTTATGATGTTTCTTTTTCTGTGTGACTTATTTCTCGTACAATCGCCGTACCTGAATCCACTCATTATGCCGCTACGGGCCTGATGACATAGATCTCATTGCTGAGTGCTATTCCAATGTACATACGTACCACCACTTCTTTATCCATTTTTTGCTTTCTCGGATATTTAACTTGTATCGTAGACGAGGTTCTTGTAAACAGAGCCATACCAAACTTTGGGGTGGCTGTGTGTTTTTGATTTTAATTTCCCTAAGCTATAGGACCCTAAGTGGAAGTGCCATCGGCTGTGTTGCTTTGTTTCCTACGTGTTTCAGGAAACACCATACACTTCTCCAGAGTGGCTGTTGGCAATTTACCACCCGGTCCCAAACTTTGGGGTGGCTGTGTGTTTTTGATTTTAATTTCCCTAAGCTATAGGACCATAAGTGGAAGTGCCATAGGCTGTGTTGCTTTGTTTCCTACGTGTTTCATGAAACACCATACACTTCTCCAGAGTGGCTGTTGGCAATTTACATCCAGCCCATCAGCATAACAAGGCTCCCTGTTCTCCATGACCTGTCCTGCCTTTCTGGATTTTACACATTTTTCAGATGGCCCTTTTGACCGGGGGCAGTGAGATTTCATTGTATTGGAGATTTCATTAACACGCTTGCTTGGTTGGCCAAAAAGTGCGTATGCGTTTTTTCCTGAATATACGCCCTTTTTGGCCAAGTGCATCATTGTGGACATTCTGCCTGTTTTCCTATGCTTTAAGTGCAATTCCAGTCTACCCCCTGAAATCGTTTTCCTGAAATTCTGCTCCGCTTTCAAGTCCACTTCGAAGACTTACTGCAATAAATTTTTGGACGATAGCTGTCATTCATAACTCTGCAGGTTTGTGAATTACAGTGCCCCTGAGCTCCTTTCTTCAGCTCGCTTTCTTGTGAGCTGGCCACAAAACCGCAGGATTGCTTCAGGCCCTAATCTGGTTCCGGCAGGTCATGCTGAGCCTTTCGTTAATTCCTCTTCCTGGTGGGAAATGAGCGTTCCATTTGCCCGTGCAGACACCTACAGCTAGTCTCTCATTGGTTCTCCCTATTCCTGTTCATCTTGCGCAGAAATTGCAAACTGTGCCAAACAGGAGGTTAAAGGCACTGACTCTCCAAGTGGGGAGAGTGTTAGTAAAGGGTCTGGAACGGTGAACCCGAGTACCAGGGGTCGAAACCTGAGATGCATTTGGAAACGTTTCCCAATCACACGGTGGACCATACTCTGGGTTTCCCATGCATGTTTTAGCTGAAGGAAGAATCCCTTAAACCTGGAGAGTTGGGACCCATGGAATGGCTACCATGCAGTATGACTTCAAAGGGTCTGCGTTTGCTCACCGAACCTCACCAATGCTATCAGCCCGAAGTGTCCAGCCTTATGTCTCACCCAGCTCTGGGTGTAGATGTGGTAAATCCAGGATGCATCACAAGCTCTGAATGAATTATTTAAGAATTGCTCTCTATTTCACTGTCATTGTGTTTTGTTTGTGAAATTTATTTTGATAATGGGATTTATCGGATTTTCACTGCTGCGTTTAGGCCGCTGTACACATGCTTGATTTCCTTATGGAGACATATAAATCCATGGGTCTTAAGATTCTTACTTGTCAGATATATTCCCAGGCGTTGAATATGTGTTGTTGAGTCCATCTTGTTGAGCAAGGAGTAGGTCGTGTCTATTATATATTTGGCTTATGGAACGGTATCTGTGCTAATTTCAATCTCTGGTTTTATGCAGCACCCCAACTCACCTTTCCCCATAAGCAAACATAAGTTGGTTTGCTAAATTTGAGACCCTCTTCTGTTTTGTATTTCAGTTCATGTGTAGCCAAGTTTACGTTCCGTGTATTAGTGATATCTTATGATGTTTCTTTTTCTGTGTGACTTATTTCTCGTAGAATCGTCGTACCTAAATCCACTCATTATGCCGCTACAGGCCTGATGACGTAGATTTCATTGCTGAGTGATATTCCATTGTACGTACGTACCACAATTTCTTTATCCATTTTTTACTTTCTCGGATATTTAACTTGTACCGTAGACGATGTTCTTGTAAACAGAGCCGTCCCAAACTTTGGGGTGGCTGTGTGTTTTTGATTTTAATTTCCCTAAGCTATAGGAACATAAGTGGAAGTGCCATAGGCTGTGTTGCTTTGTTTCCTACTGTTTCAGGAAACACCATACACTTCTCCAGAGTGGCTGTTGGCAATTTACATCTCGCCCATCAGCATAACAAGGCTCCCTCTTCTCCATGACCTATCCTGCCTTTCTGGATTTTACACTTTTTTCAGATGGCCCTTTTGACCGGGGGGCAGTGAGACTTCATTGTAGTGCAGATTTCCTTTTCATGCTTGCTTGGTTGGCCAAAAAGGGCGTATGCGTTTTTTCCTGAATATATTCAGGAAAAAACGCATACGCCCTTTTTGGCCAAGGGCATCATTGTCGACATTCTGCCTCGTTTCCTATGCTTTAAGTGCAATTCCAGTCTACCCCGTGAAATCGTTTTCCTGAAATTCTGCCCCGGTTTCAAGTCCTCTTCGAAGACTTACTTCGATACATTTTTGGACGATAGCTGTCATTCATAACTCTGCAGGTTTTTGAATTACAGTGCCCCTGAGCTCCTTTCTTCAACTCGCTTTCTTGTGAGCTGGCCGCAAAAGCGATGGATTGCTTCAGGCCCTCATCTGGTTCCCGCAGGGCACGTTGAGCCTTTGGTTAATTCCTCTTCCTGGTGGGAAATGAGCGTTCCATTTGCCCGTGCAGACACCTACAGCTAGTCTCTCATTGGTTCTCCCTATTCCTCTTCATCTTGAGAAGAAATTGCAAACTGTGCCAAACAGGAGGTTAAAGGCACTGACTCTCCAAGTGGGGAGAGTGTTAGTAAAGCGTCTGGAACCGTGAACCCGAGTACCAGGGGACGAAACTTGAGATGCATTTGAAAAGGTTTCCCAATCACACGGTGGACCATACTCTGGGTTTCCCATGCATGTTTTAGCTGAAGGAAGAATCCCTTAAACCTGGAGAGTTGGGACCCATGGAATGGCTACCATGCAGTATGACTTCAAAGGGTCTGCGTTTGCTCACCGAACCTCACCAATGCTATCAGCCCGAAGTGTCCAGCCTTATGTCTCACCCAGCTCTGGGTGTAGATGTGGTAAATCCAGGTTGCATCACAAGCCCTGAATGAATTATTTAAGAATTGCTCTCTATTTCACTGTCATTGTGTTTTGTTTGTGAAATTTATTTTGATAATGGGATTTATCGGATTTTCACTGCTGCGTTTAGGCCGCTGTACACACGCTTGATTTCCTTATGGAGACATATAAATCCATGGGTCTTAAGATTCTTACTTGTCAGGTATATTCCCAGGCGTTGAATATGGGGTGTTGAGTCCATTTCGTTGAGCAAGGAGTAGGTCTTGTCTATTATATATTTGGCTTATGGAACGGTATCTGTGCAATTTCAATCTCTGGTTTTATGCAGCACCCCAACTCTCCTTTCCCCATAATCAAGTATAAGTTGGTTTTCTAAATTTGAGACCCTGTTCTGTTTTGTAATTCAGTTCATGTGTAGACAAGTTTACGTTCCGTGTATTAGTGATATCTTATGATGTTTCTTTTTCTGTGTGACTTATTTCTCATAGAATCGTCGTACCTGAATCCACTCATTATGCCGCTACGGGCCTGATGACGTAGATTTCATTGCTGAGTGATATTCCATTGTACGTACGTACCACAACTTCTTTATCCATATTTTTGCTTTCTCAGATATTTAACTTGTACCGTAGACGAGGTTCTTGTAAACAGAGCCGTCCCAAACTTTGGGGTGGCTGTGTGTTTTTGATTTTAATTTCCCTAAACTATAGGACCCTAAGTGGAAGTGCCATAGGTTGTGTTGCTTTGTTTCCTACGTGTTTCAGTAAAAACCATACACTTCTCCAGAGTGGTTGTTGGCAATTTACATCCCGCCCATCAGCATAACAAGGCTCCCTGTTCTCCATGACTTGTCCTGCCTTTCTGGATTTTACACTTGTTTCAGATGGCCCTTTGGACCGGGGGGCAGTGAGACTTCATTGTAGTGCAGATTTCCTTTACACGCTTGCTTGGTTGGCCAAAAAGTGCCTATGCGTTTTTTCCTGAATATATTCAGGAGAAAACGCATACGCCCTATTTGGCCAAGTGCATCATTGTCGACATTCTGCCTCTTTTCCTCTGCTTTAAGTGCAATTCCACTCTACCCCCTGAAATCGTTTTCCTGAAATTCTGCTCCGCTTTCAAGTCCACTTCGAAGACTTACTGCAATAAATTTTTGGACGATAGCTGTCATTCATAACTCTGCAGGTTTGTGAATTACAGTGCCCCTGAGCTCCTTTCTTCAGCTCGCTTTCTTGTGAGCTGGCCACAAAACCGCAGGATTGCTTCAGGCCCTAATCTGGTTCCGGCAGGTCATGCTGAGCCTTTCGTTAATTCCTCTTCCTGGTGGGAAATGAGCGTTCCATTTGCCCGTGCAGACACCTACAGCTAGTCTCTCATTGGTTCTCCCTATTCCTGTTCATCTTGCGCAGAAATTGCAAACTGTGCCAAACAGGAGGTTAAAGGCACTGACTCTCCAAGTGGGGAGAGTGTTAGTAAAGGGTCTGGAACGGTGAACCCGAGTACCAGGGGTCGAAACCTGAGATGCATTTGGAAACGTTTCCCAATCACACGGTGGACCATACTCTGGGTTTCCCATGCATGTTTTAGCTGAAGGAAGAATCCCTTAAACCTGGAGAGTTGGGACCCATGGAATGGCTACCATGCAGTATGACTTCAAAGGGTCTGCGTTTGCTCACCGAACCTCACCAATGCTATCAGCCCGAAGTGTCCAGCCTTATGTCTCACCCAGCTCTGGGTGTAGATGTGGTAAATCCAGGATGCATCACAAGCTCTGAATGAATTATTTAAGAATTGCTCTCTATTTCACTGTCATTGTGTTTTGTTTGTGAAATTTATTTTGATAATGGGATTTATCGGATTTTCACTGCTGCGTTTAGGCCGCTGTACACATGCTTGATTTCCTTATGGAGACATATAAATCCATGGGTCTTAAGATTCTTACTTGTCAGATATATTCCCAGGCGTTGAATATGTGTTGTTGAGTCCATCTTGTTGAGCAAGGAGTAGGTCGTGTCTATTATATATTTGGCTTATGGAACGGTATCTGTGCTAATTTCAATCTCTGGTTTTATGCAGCACCCCAACTCACCTTTCCCCATAAGCAAACATAAGTTGGTTTGCTAAATTTGAGACCCTCTTCTGTTTTGTATTTCAGTTCATGTGTAGCCAAGTTTACGTTCCGTGTATTAGTGATATCTTATGATGTTTCTTTTTCTGTGTGACTTATTTCTCGTAGAATCGTCGTACCTAAATCCACTCATTATGCCGCTACGGGCCTGATGACGTAGATTTCATTGCTGAGTGATATTCCATTGTACGTACGTACCACAATTTCTTTATCCATTTTTTACTTTCTCGGATATTTAACTTGTACCGTAGACGATGTTCTTGTAAACAGAGCCGTCCCAAACTTTGGGGTGGCTGTGTGTTTTTGATTTTAATTTCCCTAAGCTATAGGAACATAAGTGGAAGTGCCATAGGCTGTGTTGCTTTGTTTCCTACTGTTTCAGGAAACACCATACACTTCTCCAGAGTGGCTGTTGGCAATTTACATCTCGCCCATCAGCATAACAAGGCTCCCTCTTCTCCATGACCTATCCTGCCTTTCTGGATTTTACACTTTTTTCAGATGGCCCTTTTGACCGGGGGGCAGTGAGACTTCATTGTAGTGCAGATTTCCTTTTCATGCTTGCTTGGTTGGCCAAAAAGGGCGTATGCGTTTTTTTCCTGAATATATTCAGGAAAAAACGCATACGCCCTTTTTGGCCAAGGGCATCATTGTCGACATTCTGCCTCGTTTCCTATGCTTTAAGTGCAATTCCAGTCTACCCCGTGAAATCGTTTTCCTGAAATTCTGCCCCGGTTTCAAGTCCTCTTCGAAGACTTACTTCGATACATTTTTGGACGATAGCTGTCATTCATAACTCTGCAGGTTTTTGAATTACAGTGCCCCTGAGCTCCTTTCTTCAACTCGCTTTCTTGTGAGCTGGCCGCAAAAGCGATGGATTGCTTCAGGCCCTCATCTGGTTCCAGCAGGGCACGTTGAGCCTTTGGTTAATTCCTCTTCCTGGTGGGAAATGAGCGTTCCATTTGCCCGTGCAGACACCTACAGCTAGTCTCTCATTGGTTCTCCCTATTCCTCTTCATCTTGAGAAGAAATTGCAAACTGTGCCAAACAGGAGGTTAAAGGCACTGACTCTCCAAGTGGGGAGAGTGTTAGTAAAGCGTCTGGAACCGTGAACCCGAGTACCAGGGGACGAAACTTGAGATGCATTTGAAAAGGTTTCCCAATCACACGGTGGACCATACTCTGGGTTTCCCATGCATGTTTTAGCTGAAGGAAGAATCCCTTAAACCTGGAGAGTTGGGACCCATGGAATGGCTACCATGCAGTATGACTTCAAAGGGTCTGCGTTTGCTCACCGAACCTCACCAATGCTATCAGCCCGAAGTGTCCAGCCTTATGTCTCACCCAGCTCTGGGTGTAGATGTGGTAAATCCAGGTTGCATCACAAGCCCTGAATGAATTATTTAAGAATTGCTCTCTATTTCACTGTCATTGTGTTTTGTTTGTGAAATTTATTTTGATAATGGGATTTATCGGATTTTCACTGCTGCGTTTAGGCCGCTGTACACACGCTTGATTTCCTTATGGAGACATATAAATCCATGGGTCTTAAGATTCTTACTTGTCAGGTATATTCCCAGGCGTTGAATATGGGGTGTTGAGTCCATTTCGTTGAGCAAGGAGTAGGTCTTATCTATTATATATTTGGCTTATGGAACGGTATCTGTGCAATTTCAATCTCTGGTTTTATGCAGCACCCCAACTCTCCTTTCCCCATAATCAAGCATAAGTTGGTTTTCTAAATTTGAGACCCTGTTCTGTTTTGTAATTCAGTTCATGTGTAGACAAGTTTACGTTCCGTGTATTAGTGATATCTTATGATGTTTCTTTTTCTGTGTGACTTATTTCTCATAGAATCGTCGTACCTGAATCCACTCATTATGCCGCTACGGGCCTGATGACGTAGATTTCATTGCTGAGTGATATTCCATTGTACGTACGTACCACAACATCTTTATCCATTTTTTTGCTTTCTCAGATATTTAATTTGTACCGTAGACGAGGTTCTTGTAAACAGAGCCGTCCCAAACTTTGGGGTGGCTGTGTGTTTTTGATTTTAATTTCCCTAAACTATAGGACCCTAAGTGGAAGTGCCATAGGTTGTGTTGCTTTGTTTCCTACGTGTTTCAGTAAAAACCATACACTTCTCCAGAGTGGTTGTTGGCAATTTACATCCCGCCCATCAGCATAACAAGGCTCCCTGTTCTCCATGACCTGTCCTGCCTTTCTGGATTTTACACTTGTTTCAGATGGCCCTTTGGACCGGGGGGCAGTGAGACTTCATTGTAGTGCAGATTTCCTTTACACGCTTGCTTGGTTGGCCAAAAAGGGCGTATGCGTTTTTTCCTGAATATATTCAGGAGAAAACGCATACGCCCTATTTGGCCAAGTGCATCATTGTCGACATTCTGCCTCTTTTCCTCTGCTTTAAGTGCAATTCCACTCTACCCCCTGAAATCGTTTTCCTGAAATTCTGCTCCGCTTTCAAGTCCACTTCGAAGACTTACTGCAATAAATTTTTGGACGATAGCTGTCATTCATAACTCTGCAGGTTTGTGAATTACAGTGCCCCTGAGCTCCTTTCTTCAGCTCGCTTTCTTGTGAGCTGGCCACAAAACCGCAGGATTGCTTCAGGCCCTAATCTGGTTCCGGCAGGTCATGCTGAGCCTTTCGTTAATTCCTCTTCCTGGTGGGAAATGAGCGTTCCATTTGCCCGTGCAGACACCTACAGCTAGTCTCTCATTGGTTCTCCCTATTCCTGTTCATCTTGCGCAGAAATTGCAAACTGTGCCAAACAGGAGGTTAAAGGCACTGACTCTCCAAGTGGGGAGAGTGTTAGTAAAGGGTCTGGAACGGTGAACCCGAGTACCAGGGGTCGAAACCTGAGATGCATTTGGAAACGTTTCCCAATCACACGGTGGACCATACTCTGGGTTTCCCATGCATGTTTTAGCTGAAGGAAGAATCCCTTAAACCTGGAGAGTTGGGACCCATGGAATGGCTACCATGCAGTATGACTTCAAAGGGTCTGCGTTTGCTCACCGAACCTCACCAATGCTATCAGCCCGAAGTGTCCAGCCTTATGTCTCACCCAGCTCTGGGTGTAGATGTGGTAAATCCAGGATGCATCACAAGCTCTGAATGAATTATTTAAGAATTGCTCTCTATTTCACTGTCATTGTGTTTTGTTTGTGAAATTTATTTTGATAATGGGATTTATCGGATTTTCACTGCTGCGTTTAGGCCGCTGTACACATGCTTGATTTCCTTATGGAGACATATAAATCCATGGGTCTTAAGATTCTTACTTGTCAGATATATTCCCAGGCGTTGAATATGTGTTGTTGAGTCCATCTTGTTGAGCAAGGAGTAGGTCGTGTCTATTATATATTTGGCTTATGGAACGGTATCTGTGCTAATTTCAATCTCTGGTTTTATGCAGCACCCCAACTCACCTTTCCCCATAAGCAAACATAAGTTGGTTTGCTAAATTTGAGACCCTCTTCTGTTTTGTATTTCAGTTCATGTGTAGCCAAGTTTACGTTCCGTGTATTAGTGATATCTTATGATGTTTCTTTTTCTGTGTGACTTATTTCTCGTAGAATCGTCGTACCTAAATCCACTCATTATGCCGCTATGGGCCTGATGACGTAGATTTCATTGCTGAGTGATATTCCATTGTACGTACGTACCACAATTTCTTTATCCATTTTTTACTTTCTCGGATATTTAACTTGTACCGTAGACGATGTTCTTGTAAACAGAGCCGTCCCAAACTTTGGGGTGGCTGTGTGTTTTTGATTTTAATTTCCCTAAGCTATAGGAACATAAGTGGAAGTGCCATAGGCTGTGTTGCTTTGTTTCCTACTGTTTCAGGAAACACCATACACTTCTCCAGAGTGGCTGTTGGCAATTTACATCTCGCCCATCAGCATAACAAGGCTCCCTCTTCTCCATGACCTATCCTGCCTTTCTGGATTTTACACTTTTTTCAGATGGCCCTTTTGACCGGGGGGCAGTGAGACTTCATTGTAGTGCAGATTTCCTTTTCATGCTTGCTTGGTTGGCCAAAAAGGGCGTATGCGTTTTTTCCTGAATATATTCAGGAAAAAACCCATACGCCCTTTTTGGCCAAGGGCATCATTGTCGACATTCTGCCTCGTTTCCTATGCTTTAAGTGCAATTCCAGTCTACCCCGTGAAATCGTTTTCCTGAAATTCTGCCCCGGTTTCAAGTCCTCTTCGAAGACTTACTTCGATACATTTTTGGACGATAGCTGTCATTCATAACTCTGCAGGTTTTTGAATTACAGTGCCCCTGAGCTCCTTTCTTCAACTCGCTTTCTTGTGAGCTGGCCGCAAAAGCGATGGATTGCTTCAGGCCCTCATCTGGTTCCCGCAGGGCACGTTGAGCCTTTGGTTAATTCCTCTTCCTGGTGGGAAATGAGCGTTCCATTTGCCCGTGCAGACACCTACAGCTAGTCTCTCATTGGTTCTCCCTATTCCTCTTCATCTTGAGAAGAAATTGCAAACTGTGCCAAACAGGAGGTTAAAGGCACTGACTCTCCAAGTGGGGAGAGTGTTAGTAAAGCGTCTGGAACCGTGAACCCGAGTACCAGGGGACGAAACTTGAGATGCATTTGAAAAGGTTTCCCAATCACACGGTGGACCATACTCTGGGTTTCCCATGCATGTTTTAGCTGAAGGAAGAATCCCTTAAACCTGGAGAGTTGGGACCCATGGAATGGCTACCATGCAGTATGACTTCAAAGGGTCTGCGTTTGCTCACCGAACCTCACCAATGCTATCAGCCCGAAGTGTCCAGCCTTATGTCTCACCCAGCTCTGGGTGTAGATGTGGTAAATCCAGGTTGCATCACAAGCCCTGAATGAATTATTTAAGAATTGCTCTCTATTTCACTGTCATTGTGTTTTGTTTTTGAAATTTATTTTGATAATGGGATTTATCGGATTTTCACTGCTGCGTTTAGGCCGCTGTACACACGCTTGATTTCCTTATGGAGACATATAAATCCATGGGTCTTAAGATTCTTACTTGTCAGGTATATTCCCAGGCGTTGAATATGGGGTGTTGAGTCCATTTCGTTGAGCAAGGAGTAGGTCTTATCTATTATATATTTGGCTTATGGAACGGTATCTGTGCAATTTCAATCTCTGGTTTTATGCAGCACCCCAACTCTCCTTTCCCCATAATCAAGCATAAGTTGGTTTTCTAAATTTGAGACCCTGTTCTGTTTTGTAATTCAGTTCATGTGTAGACAAGTTTACGTTCCGTGTATTAGTGATATCTTATGATGTTTCTTTTTCTGTGTGACTTATTTCTCATAGAATCGTCGTACCTGAATCCACTCATTATGCCGCTACGGGCCTGATGACGTAGATTTCATTGCTGAGTGATATTCCATTGTACGTACGTACCACAACTTCTTTATCCATTTTTTTGCTTTCTCAGATATTTAATTTGTACCGTAGACGATGTTCTTGTAAACAGAGCCGTCCCAAACTTTGGGGTGGCTGTGTGTTTTTGATTTTAATTTCCCTAAACTATAGGACCCTAAGTGGAAGTGCCATAGGTTGTGTTGCTTTGTTTCCTACGTGTTTCAGTAAAAACCATACACTTCTCCAGAGTGGTTGTTGGCAATTTACATCCCGCCCATCAGCATAACAAGGCTCCCTGTTCTCCATGACCTGTCCTGCCTTTCTGGATTTTACACTTGTTTCAGATGGCCCTTTGGACCGGGGGGCAGTGAGACTTCATTGTAGTGCAGATTTCCTTTACACGCTTGCTTGGTTGGCCAAAAAGGGCGTATGCGTTTTTTCCTGAATATATTCAGGAGAAAACGCATACGCCCTATTTGGCCAAGTGCATCATTGTCGACATTCTGCCTCTTTTCCTCTGCTTTAAGTGCAATTCCACTCTACCCCCTGAAATCGTTTTCCTGAAATTCTGCTCCGCTTTCAAGTCCACTTCGAAGACTTACTGCAATAAATTTTTGGACGATAGCTGTCATTCATAACTCTGCAGGTTTGTGAATTACAGTGCCCCTGAGCTCCTTTCTTCAGCTCGCTTTCTTGTGAGCTGGCCACAAAACCGCAGGATTGCTTCAGGCCCTAATCTGGTTCCGGCAGGTCATGCTGAGCCTTTCGTTAATTCCTCTTCCTGGTGGGAAATGAGCGTTCCATTTGCCCGTGCAGACACCTACAGCTAGTCTCTCATTGGTTCTCCCTATTCCTGTTCATCTTGCGCAGAAATTGCAAACTGTGCCAAACAGGAGGTTAAAGGCACTGACTCTCCAAGTGGGGAGAGTGTTAGTAAAGGGTCTGGAACGGTGAACCCGAGTACCAGGGGTCGAAACCTGAGATGCATTTGGAAACGTTTCCCAATCACACGGTGGACCATACTCTGGGTTTCCCATGCATGTTTTAGCTGAAGGAAGAATCCCTTAAACCTGGAGAGTTGGGACCCATGGAATGGCTACCATGCAGTATGACTTCAAAGGGTCTGCGTTTGCTCACCGAACCTCACCAATGCTATCAGCCCGAAGTGTCCAGCCTTATGTCTCACCCAGCTCTGGGTGTAGATGTGGTAAATCCAGGATGCATCACAAGCTCTGAATGAATTATTTAAGAATTGCTCTCTATTTCACTGTCATTGTGTTTTGTTTGTGAAATTTATTTTGATAATGGGATTTATCGGATTTTCACTGCTGCGTTTAGGCCGCTGTACACATGCTTGATTTCCTTATGGAGACATATAAATCCATGGGTCTTAAGATTCTTACTTGTCAGATATATTCCCAGGCGTTGAATATGTGTTGTTGAGTCCATCTTGTTGAGCAAGGAGTAGGTCGTGTCTATTATATATTTGGCTTATGGAACGGTATCTGTGCTAATTTCAATCTCTGGTTTTATGCAGCACCCCAACTCACCTTTCCCCATAAGCAAACATAAGTTGGTTTGCTAAATTTGAGACCCTCTTCTGTTTTGTATTTCAGTTCATGTGTAGCCAAGTTTACGTTCCGTGTATTAGTGATATCTTATGATGTTTCTTTTTCTGTGTGACTTATTTCTCGTAGAATCGTCGTACCTAAATCCACTCATTATGCCGCTATGGGCCTGATGACGTAGATTTCATTGCTGAGTGATATTCCATTGTACGTACGTACCACAATTTCTTTATCCATTTTTTACTTTCTCGGATATTTAACTTGTACCGTAGACGATGTTCTTGTAAACAGAGCCGTCCCAAACTTTGGGGTGGCTGTGTGTTTTTGATTTTAATTTCCCTAAGCTATAGGAACATAAGTGGAAGTGCCATAGGCTGTGTTGCTTTGTTTCCTACTGTTTCAGGAAACACCATACACTTCTCCAGAGTGGCTGTTGGCAATTTACATCTCGCCCATCAGCATAACAAGGCTCCCTCTTCTCCATGACCTATCCTGCCTTTCTGGATTTTACACTTTTTTCAGATGGCCCTTTTGACCGGGGGGCAGTGAGACTTCATTGTAGTGCAGATTTCCTTTTCATGCTTGCTTGGTTGGCCAAAAAGGGCGTATGCGTTTTTTCCTGAATATATTCAGGAAAAAACGCATACGCCCTTTTTGGCCAAGGGCATCATTGTCGACATTCTGCCTCGTTTCCTATGCTTTAAGTGCAATTCCAGTCTACCCCGTGAAATCGTTTTCCTGAAATTCTGCCCCGGTTTCAAGTCCTCTTCGAAGACTTACTTCGATACATTTTTGGACGATAGCTGTCATTCATAACTCTGCAGGTTTTTGAATTACAGTGCCCCTGAGCTCCTTTCTTCAACTCGCTTTCTTGTGAGCTGGCCGCAAAAGCGATGGATTGCTTCAGGCCCTCATCTGGTTCCCGCAGGGCACGTTGAGCCTTTGGTTAATTCCTCTTCCTGGTGGGAAATGAGCGTTCCATTTGCCCGTGCAGACACCTACAGCTAGTCTCTCATTGGTTCTCCCTATTCCTCTTCATCTTGAGAAGAAATTGCAAACTGTGCCAAACAGGAGGTTAAAGGCACTGACTCTCCAAGTGGGGAGAGTGTTAGTAAAGCGTCTGGAACCGTGAACCCGAGTACCAGGGGACGAAACTTGAGATGCATTTGAAAAGGTTTCCCAATCACACGGTGGACCATACTCTGGGTTTCCCATGCATGTTTTAGCTGAAGGAAGAATCCCTTAAACCTGGAGAGTTGGGACCCATGGAATGGCTACCATGCAGTATGACTTCAAAGGGTCTGCGTTTGCTCACCGAACCTCACCAATGCTATCAGCCCGAAGTGTCCAGCCTTATGTCTCACCCAGCTCTGGGTGTAGATGTGGTAAATCCAGGTTGCATCACAAGCCCTGAATGAATTATTTAAGAATTGCTCTCTATTTCACTGTCATTGTGTTTTGTTTTTGAAATTTATTTTGATAATGGGATTTATCGGATTTTCACTGCTGCGTTTAGGCCGCTGTACACACGCTTGATTTCCTTATGGAGACATATAAATCCATGGGTCTTAAGATTCTTACTTGTCAGGTATATTCCCAGGCGTTGAATATGGGGTGTTGAGTCCATTTCGTTGAGCAAGGAGTAGGTCTTGTCTATTATATATTTGGCTTATGGAACGGTATCTGTGCAATTTCAATCTCTGGTTTTATGCAGCACCCCAACTCTCCTTTCCCCATAATCAAGCATAAGTTGGTTTTCTAAATTTGAGACCCTGTTCTGTTTTGTAATTCAGTTCATGTGTAGACAAGTTTACGTTCCGTGTATTAGTGATATCTTATGATGTTTCTTTTTCTGTGTGACTTATTTCTCATAGAATCGTCGTACCTGAATCCACTCATTATGCCGCTATGGGCCTGATGACGTAGATTTCATTGCTGAGTGATATTCCATTGTACGTACGTACCACAACTTCTTTATCCATATTTTTGCTTTCTCAGATATTTAACTTGTACCGTAGACGAGGTTCTTGTAAACAGAGCCGTCCAAAACTTTGGGGTGGCTGTGTGTTTTTGATTTTAATTTCCCTAAACTATAGGACCCTAAGTGGAAGTGCCATAGGTTGTGTTGCTTTGTTTCCTACGTGTTTCAGTAAAAACCATACACTTCTCCAGAGTGGTTGTTGGCAATTTACATCCCGCCCATCAGCATAACAAGGCTCCCTGTTCTCCATGACCTGTCCTGCCTTTCTGGATTTTACACTTGTTTCAGATGGCCCTTTGGACCGGGGGGCAGTGAGACTTCATTGTAGTGCAGATTTCCTTTACACGCTTGCTTGGTTGGCCAAAAAGGGCGTATGCGTTTTTTCCTGAATATATTCAGGAGAAAACGCATACGCCCTATTTGGCCAAGTGCATCATTGTCGACATTCTGCCTCTTTTCCTCTGCTTTAAGTGCAATTCCACTCTACCCCCTGAAATCGTTTTCCTGAAATTCTGCTCCGCTTTCAAGTCCACTTCGAAGACTTACTGCAATAAATTTTTGGACGATAGCTGTCATTCATAACTCTGCAGGTTTGTGAATTACAGTGCCCCTGAGCTCCTTTCTTCAGCTCGCTTTCTTGTGAGCTGGCCACAAAACCGCAGGATTGCTTCAGGCCCTAATCTGGTTCCGGCAGGTCATGCTGAGCCTTTCGTTAATTCCTCTTCCTGGTGGGAAATGAGCGTTCCATTTGCCCGTGCAGACACCTACAGCTAGTCTCTCATTGGTTCTCC
The DNA here is from genome assembly GCF_059928025.1 of Delphinapterus leucas. Taxonomy (NCBI): domain Eukaryota; kingdom Metazoa; phylum Chordata; class Mammalia; order Artiodactyla; family Monodontidae; genus Delphinapterus; species Delphinapterus leucas. The sequence continues at coordinate 8,472,320 of NW_028322246.1, read as the reverse complement.
CTATTCCTGTTCATCTTGCGCAGAAATTGCAAACTGTGCCAAACAGGAGGTTAAAGGCACTGACTCTCCAAGTGGGGAGAGTGTTAGTAAAGGGTCTGGAACGGTGAACCCGAGTACCAGGGGTCGAAACCTGAGATGCATTTGGAAACGTTTCCCAATCACACGGTGGACCATATTCTGGGTTTCCCATGCATGTTTTAGCTGAAGGAAGAATCCCTTAAACCTGGAGAGTTGGGACCCATGGAATGGCTACCATGCAGTATGACTTCAAAGGGTCTGCGTTTGCTCACCGAACCTCACCAATGCTATCAGCCCGAAGTGTCCAGCCTTATGTCTCACCCAGCTCTGGGTGTAGATGTGGTAAATCCAGGATGCATCACAAGCTCTGAATGAATTATTTAAGAATTGCTCTCTATTTCACTGTCATTGTGTTTTGTTTGTGAAATTTATTTTGATAATGGGATTTATCGGATTTTCACTGCTGCGTTTAGGCCGCTGTACACATGCTTGATTTCCTTATGGAGACATATAAATCCATGGGTCTTAAGATTCTTACTTGTCAGATATATTCCCAGGCGTTGAATATGTGTTGTTGAGTCCATCTTGTTGAGCAAGGAGTAGGGCTTGTCTATTATATATTTGGCTTATGGAACGGTATCTGTGCTAATTTCAATCTCTGGTTTTATGCAGCATCCCAACTGACCTTTCCCCATAAGCAAGCATAAGTTGGTTTGCTAAATTTGAGAACCTGTTCTGTTTTGTAATTCAGTTCATGGGTAGCCAAGTTTACATTCCGTGTATTAGTCATATCTTATGATGTTTCTTTTTCTGTGTGACTTATTTCTCGTAGAATCATCATACCTGAATCCACTCATTATGCCGCTATGGGCCTGAAGACGTAGATTTCATTGCTGAGTAATATTCCATTGTACGTGCGTACCAGAACTTCTTTATCCATTTTATGCTTTCTCGGATATTTAACTTCTACCGTAGATGAGGTTCTTGTAAACAGAGCCATCCCAAACTTTGGGGTGGCTGTGTGTTTTTGATTTTAATTTCCCTAAGCTATAGGACCATAAGTGGAAGTGCCATAGGCTGTGTTGCTTTGTTTCCTACGTGTTTCCGGAAACACCATACAGTTTTCCAGAGTGGCTGTTGGCAATTTAAATCTGCCCATTAGCATAACAAGTCTCCCTGTTCTCCAAGACCTGTCCGGCCTTTCTGGATTTTACACTTTTTTCAGATGGCCCTTTTGACCGGGGGGCAGTGAGACTTCATTGTAGTGCGGATTTCCTTTACACGCTTGCTTCGTTGGCCAAAAGGGGCGTATGCGTTTTTTCCGAACATATTCAGGAAAAAACGCATACGCCCTTTTTGGCCCAGTGCATCATTGTCGACATTCTGCCTGTTTTCCTATGCTTTAAGTGCAATTCCAGTCTACCCCCTGAAATCGTTTTCCTGAAATTCTGCCCCGCTTTCAAGTCCTCTCCGAAGACTTACTTCTATACATTTTTGGACGATAGCTGTCATTCATAACTCTGCAGGTTTGTGAATTACAGTGTCCCTGAGCTCCTTTCTTCAACTCCTTTTCTTGTGAGCTGGCCGCAAAACCGCAGGATTGCTTCAGGCCCTAATATGTTTCCGGCCGGGCACGCTGAGCCTTTGGTTAATTCCTCTTCCTGGTGGGAAATGATCGTTCCATTTGCCCGTGCAGACACCAACAGCTAGTCTCTCATTGGTTCTCCCTATGCCTGTTCATCTTGCGCAGAAATTGCAAACTGTGCCAAACAGGAGGTTAAAGGCACTGACTCTCCAAGTGGGGAGAGTGTTAGTAAAGCGTCTGGAATGGTGAACCCGAGTACCAGGGGACGAAAACTGAGATGCATTTGAAAACGTTTCCCAATCACACGGCGGACGATAGTCTGGGTATCCCATGCATGTTTTAGCTGAAGGAAGAATCCCTTAAACCTGGAGAGTTGGGACCCATGGAATGGGTACCATGCAGTATGACTTCAAAGGGTCTGCGTTTGCTCACCGTACCTCACCAATGCTATCAGCCCGAAGTGTCCAGCCTTATGTCTCACCCAGCTCTGGGTGTAGATGTGGGAAATCCAGGTTGCATCACAAGCCCTGAATGAATTATTTAAGAATTGCTCTCTATTTCACTGTCATTGTGTTTTGTTTTTGAAATTTATTTTGATAATGGGATTTATCGGATTTTCACTGCTGCGTTTAGGCTGCTGTACACACGCTTGATTTCCTTATGGAGACATATAAATCCATGGGTTTTAAGATTCTTACTTGTCAGGTATCTTGCCAGGCGTTGAATATGGGGTGTTGAGTCCATTTCGTTGAGCAAGGAGTAGGGCTTGTCTATTATATATTTGGCTTATGGAACGGTATCTGTGCTAATTTCAATCTCTGGTTTTATGCAGCACCCCAACTGACCTTTCCCCAAAAGCAAGCATAAGTTGGTTTTCTAAATTTGAGACCCTGTTCTGTTTTGTAATTCAGTTCATGTGTATCCAACTTTACATTCCGTGTATTAGTGATATCTTATGATGTTTCTTTTTCTGTGTGACGTATTTCTCGTAGAATCATCGTACCTGAATCCACTCATTATGCCGCTACGGGCCTGATGACGTAGATTTCATTGCTGAGTGATATTCCATTGTACGTGCGTACCACAACTTCTTTATCCATTTTTTGCTTTCTGGGATATTTTACTTGTACCGTAGACGAGGTTCTTGTAAACAGAGCCATCCCAAATTTTGGGGTGGCTGTGTGTTTTTGATTTTAATTTCCCTAAGCTATAGGACCATAAGTGGAAGTGATATAGGCTGTGTTGCTTTGTTTCCTACGTGTTTCAGGATACACCATACATTTCTCCAGAGTGGCTGTCGGCACTTTACATCCCACCCAGCAGCATAACAAGGCTCCCTGTTCTCCAAGACCTGTCCTGCCTTTCTGGATTTTACACTTTTTTCAGATGGCCCTTTTGACCGGGGGGCAGTGAGACTTCACTGTAGTGCAGATTTCCTTTACACGCTTGCTTGGTTGGCCAAAAAGGGCGTATGCGTTTTTTCCTGAATATATTCAGGAAAAAACGCATACGCCCTTTTTGGCCAAGTGCATCATTGTCGACATTCTGCCTCTTTTCCTATGCTTTAAGTGCAATTCCAGTCTACCCCCTGAAATCGTTTTCCTGAAATTCTGCCCCGCTTTCAAGTCCTCTTCGAAGACTTACTTCAGTACATTTTTGGACGATAGCTGTCATTCATAACTCTGCAGGTTTGTGAATTACAGTGCCCCTGAGCTCCTTTCTTCAACTCGTTTTCTTGTGAGCTGGCCCCAAAACCGCAGGATTGCTTCAGGCCCTAATATATTTCCGGCCGGGCACGCTGAGCCTTTGGTTAATTCCTCTTCCTGGTGGAAAATGATCGTTCAATTTGCCCGTGCAGACACCAACAGCTAGTCTCTCATTGGTTCTCCCTATTCCTGTTCATCTTGTGCAGAAATTGCAAACTGTGCCAAACAGGAGGTTAAAGGCACTGACTCTCCCAAGTGGGGAGAGTGTTAGTAAAGCGTCTGGAATGGTGAACCCGAGTACCAGGGGACGAAAACTGAGATGCATTTGCAAACGTTTCCCAATCACACGGCGGACGATAGTCTGGGTTTCCCATGCATGTTTTAGCTGAAGGAAGAATCCCTTAAACCTGGAGAGTTGGGACCCATGGAATGGGTACCATGCAGTATGACTTCAAAGGGTCTGTGTTTGCTCACCGAACCTCACCAATGCTATCAGCCCGAAGTGTCCAGCCTTATGTCTCAACCAGCTCTGGGTGTAGATGTGGTAAATCCAGGTTGCATCACAAGCCCTGAATGAATTATTTAAGAATTGCTCTCTATTTCACTGTCATTGTGTTTTGTTTTTGAAATTTATTTTGATAATGGGATTTATCGGATTTTCACGGCTGCGTTTAGGCCGCTGTACACACGCTTGATTTCCTTATGGAGACATATAAATCCATGGGTTTTAAGATTCTTACTTGTCAGGTATCTTGCCAGGCGTTGAATATGGGGTGTTGAGTCCATTTCGTTGAGCAAGGAGTAGGGCTTGTCTATTATATATTTGGCTTATGGAACGGTATCTGTGCTAATTTCAATCTCTGGTTTTATGCAGCACCCCAACTCACCTTTCCCCAAAAGCAAGCATAAGTTGGTTTTCTAAATTTGAGACCCTGTTCTGTTTTGTAATTCAGTTCATGTGTATCCAACTTTACATTCCGTGTATTAGTGATATCTTATGATGTTTCTTTTTCTGTGTGACTTATTTCTCGTAGAATCATCGTACCTGAATCCACTCATTATGCCGCTACGGGCCTGATGACGTAGATTTCATTGCTGAGTGATATTCCATTGTACGTGCGTACCACAACTTCTTTATCCATTTTTTGCTTTCTGGGATATTTTACTTGTACCATAGACGAGGTTCTTGTAAACAGAGCCGTCCCAAACTCTGGGGTGGCTGTGTGTTTTTGATTTTAATTTCCCTAAGCTATAGGACCATAAGTGGAAGTGACATAGGCTGTGTTGCTTTGTTTCCTACGTGTTTCTGGAAACACCATACACTTCCCCAGAGTGGTTGTTGGCAATTTACATCCCGCCCATCAGCATGACAAGGCTCCCTGTTCTCCATGACCTGTCTTGACTTTCTGGATTTTACATTTTTTTGAGATGGCCCTTTTGACCGGGGGGCAGTGAGACTTCATTGTAGTGCAGAATTCCATTACACGCTTGCTTGGTTGGCCAAAAAGGGCGAATGCGTTTTTTCCTGAATATATTCAGGAAAAAACGCATACGCCCTTTTTGGCCAAGTGCATCATTGTCGACATTCTGCCTCTTTTCCTATGCTGTTAGTACAATTCCAGTCTACCCCCTGAAATCGTTTTCCTGAAATTCTGCCCCGCTTTCAAGTCCTCTTCGAAGACTTACTTCAATACATTTTTGGACGATAGCTGTCATTCATAACTCTGCAGGTTTGTGAATTACAGTGCCCCTGAGCTCATTTCTTCAACTCGCTTTCTTGTGAGCTGGCCGCAAAACCGCAGGATTGCTTCAGGCCCTAATCTGTTTCCGGCAGGGCACGCTGAGCCTTTGTTTAATTTCTCTTCCTGGTGGGAAATGAGCGTTCCATTTGCCCATGCAGACACCTACAGCTAGATTCTCATTGCTTCTCCCTATTCCTGTTCATCTTGCGCAGAAATTGCAAACTGTGCCAAACAGGAGGTTAATGGCACTGACTCTCCAAGTGGGGAGAGTGTTAGTAAAGCGTTCAAATGTTGAACCCGAGTACCAGGGGACGAAAACTGAGATGCATTTGAAAACGATTCCCAATCACATGGTGGACCATACTCTGGGTTTCCCATGCATGTTTTAGCTGAAGGAAGAATCCCTTAAACCTGGAGAGTTGGGACCCATGGAATGGGTACCATGCAGTATGACTTCAAAGGGTCTGCGTTTGTTCACCGAACCTCACCAATGCTATCAGCCCAAAGTGTCCAGCCTTATGTCTCATCCAGCTCTGGGTGTAGATGTGGTAAATACAGGTTGCATCACAAGCCCTGAATGAATTATTTAAGAATTGCTCTCTATTTCACTGTCATTGTGTTTTGTTTTTGAAATTCATTTTGATAATGGGATTTATCGGATTTTCACTGCTGCTTTTAGGCCGCTGTACACACGCTTGATTTCCTTATGGAGACATATAAATCCATGGGTTTTAAGATTCTTACTTGTCAGGTATCTTGCCAGGCGTTGAATATGGGGTGTTGAGTCCATTTCGTTGAGCAAGGAGTAGGGCTTGTCTATTATATATTTGGCTTATGGAACGGTATCTGTGCTAATTTCAATCTCTGGTTTTATGCAGCACCCCAACTCACCTTTCCCCAAAAGCAAGCATAAGTTGGTTTTCTAAATTTGAGACCCTGTTCTGTTTTGTAATTCAGTTCATGTGTATCCAACTTTACATTCCGTGTATTAGTGATATCTTATGATGTTTCTTTTTCTGTGTGACTTATTTCTCGTAGAATCATCGTACCTGAATCCACTCATTATGCCGCTACGGGCCTGATGACGTAGATTTCATTGCTGAGTGATATTCCATTGTACGTGCGTACCACAACTTCTTTATCCATTTTTTGCTTTCTGGGATATTTTACTTGTACCATAGACGAGGTTCTTGTAAACAGAGCCGTCCCAAACTCTGGGGTGGCTGTGTGTTTTTGATTTTAATTTCCCTAAGCTATAGGACCATAAGTGGAAGTGACATAGGCTGTGTTGCTTTGTTTCCTACGTGTTTCTGGAAACACCATACACTTCCCCAGAGTGGTTGTTGGCAATTTACATCCCGCCCATCAGCATGACAAGGCTCCCTGTTCTCCATGACCTGTCTTGACTTTCTGGATTTTACATTTTTTTGAGATGGCCCTTTTGACCGGGGGGCAGTGAGACTTCATTGTAGTGCAGATTTCCTTTTCATGCTTGCTTGGTTGGCCCAAAAGGGCGTATGCGTTTTTTCCTGAATATATTCAGGAAAAAACGCATACGCCCTTTTTGGCCAAGGGCATCATTGTCGACATTCTGCCTCGTTTCCTATGCTTTAAGTGCAATTCCAGTCTACCCCGTGAAATCGTTTTCCTGAAATTCTGCCCCGCTTTCAAGTCCTCTTCGAAGACTTACTTCGATACATTTTTGGACGATAGCTGTCATTCATAACTCTGCAGGTTTTTGAATTACAGTGCCCCTGAGCTCCTTTCTTCAACTCGCTTTCTTGTGAGCTTGCCGCAAAAGCAATGGATTGCTTCAGGCCCTCATCTGGTTCCCGCAGGGCACGTTGAGCCTTTGGTTAATTCCTCTTCCTGGTGGGAAATGAGCGTTCCATTTGCCCGTGCAGACACCTACAGCTAGTCTCTCATTGGTTCTCCCTATTCCTCTTCATCTTGAGAAGAAATTGCAAACTGTGCCAAACAGGAGGTTAAAGGCACTGACTCTCCAAGTGGGGAGAGTGTTAGTAAAGCGTCTGGAACCGTGAACCCGAGTACCAGGGGACGAAACTTGAGATGCATTTGAAAAGGTTTCCCAATCACACGGTGGACCATACTCTGGGTTTCCCATGCATGTTTTAGCTGAAGGAAGAATCCCTTAAACCTGGAGAGTTGGGACCCATGGAATGGCTACCATGCAGTATGACTTCAAAGGGTCTGCGTTTGCTCACCGAACCTCACCAATGCTATCAGCCCGAAGTGTCCAGCCTTATGTCTCACCCAGCTCTGGGTGTAGATGTGGTAAATCCAGGTTGCATCACAAGCCCTGAATGAATTATTTAAGAATTGCTCTCTATTTCACTGTCATTGTGTTTTGTTTGTGAAATTTATTTTGATAATGGGATTTATCGGATTTTCACTGCTGCGTTTAGGCCGCTGTACACACGCTTGATTTCCTTATGGAGACATATAAATCCATGGGTCTTAGGATTCTTACTTGTCAGGTATATTCCCAGGCGTTGAATATGGGGTGTTGAGTCCATTTCGTTGAGCAAGGAGTAGGTCTTGTCTATTATATATTTGGCTTATGGAACGGTATCTGTGCAATTTCAATCTCTGGTTTTATGCAGCACCCCAACTCTCCTTTCCCCATAATCAAGCATAAGTTGGTTTTCTAAATTTGAGACCCTGTTCTGTTTTGTAATTCAGTTCATGTGTAGACAAGTTTACGTTCCGTGTATTAGTGATATCTTATGATGTTTCTTTTTCTGTGTGACTTATTTCTCATAGAATCGTCGTACCTGAATCCACTCATTATGCCGCTACGGGCCTGATGACGTAGATTTCATTGCTGAGTGATATTCCATTGTACGTACGTACCACAACTTCTTTATCCATATTTTTGCTTTCTCAGATATTTAACTTGTACCGTAGACGAGGTTCTTGTAAACAGAGCCGTCCCAAATTTTGGGGTGGCTGTGTGTTTTTGATTTTAATTTCCCTAAACTATAGGACCCTAAGTGGAAGTGCCATAGGTTGTGTTGCTTTGTTTCCTACGTGTTTCAGTAAAAACCATACACTTCTCCAGAGTGGTTGTTGGCAATTTACATCCCGCCCATCAGCATAACAAGGCTCCCTGTTCTCCATGACTTGTCCTGCCTTTCTGGATTTTACACTTTTTTCAGATGGCCCTTTTGACCGGGGGGCAGTGAGACTTCACTGTAGTGCAGATTTCCTTTACACGCTTGCTTGGTTGGCCAAAAAGGGCGTATGCGTTTTTTCCTGAATATATTCAGGAGAAAACGCATACGCCCTATTTGGCCAAGTGCATCATTGTCGACATTCTGCCTCTTTTCCTCTGCTTTAAGTGCAATTCCACTCTACCCCCTGAAATCGTTTCCCTGAAATTCTGCTCCGCTTTAAAATCCACTTCGAAGACTTACTGCAATAAATTTTTGGACGATAGCTGTCATTCATAACTCTGCAGGTTTGTGAATTACAGTGCCCCTGAGCTCCTTTCTTCAGCTCGCTTTCTTGTGAGCTGGCCACAAAACCGCAGGATTGCTTCAGGCCCTAATCTGGTTCCGGCAGGTCATGCTGAGCCTTTCGTTAATTCCTCTTCCTGGTGGGAAATGAGCGTTCCATTTGCCCGTGCAGACACCTACAGCTAGTTTCTCATTGGTTCTCCCTATTCCTGTTCATCTTGCGCAGAAATTGCAAACTGTGCCAAACAGGAGGTTAAAGGCACTGACTCTCCAAGTGGGGAGAATGTTAGTAAAGGGTCTGGAACCATGAACCCGAGTACCAGGGGTCGAAACCTGAGATGCATTTGGAAACGTTTCCCAATCACACGGTGGACCATACTGTGGGTTTCCCATGCATGTTTTAGCTGAAGGAAGAATCCCTTAAACCTGGAGAGTTGGGACCCATGGAATGGCTACCATGCAGTATGACTTCAAAGGGTCTGCGTTTGCTCACCGAACCTCACCAATGCTATCAGCCCGAAGTGTCCAGCCTTATGTCTCACCCAGCTCTGGGTGTAGATGTGGTAAATGCAGGTTGCATCACAAGCCCTGAATGAATTATTTAAGAATTGCTCTCTATTTCACTGTCATTGTGTTTTGTTTGTGAAATTTATTTTGATAATGGGATTTATCGGATTTTCACTGCTGCGTTTAGGCCTCTGTGCACACGCTTGATTTCCTTATGGGGACATATAAATCCATGGGTCTTAAGATTCTTACTTGTCAGGTATATTCGCAGGCGTTGAATATGGGGTGTTGAGTCCATTTCGTTGAGTAAGGTGTAGGTCTTGTCTATTATATATTTGGTTTATGGAACGGTATCTGTGCTAATTTCAATCTCTGGTTTTATGCAGCACCCCAACTCACCTTTCCCCATAAGCAAGCATAAGTTGGTTTTCTAAATTTGAGACCCTGTTCTGTTTTGTAATTCAGTTCATGTGTAGCCAAGTTTACGTTCCGTGTATTAGTGATATCTTATGATGTTTCTTTTTCTGTGTGACTTATGTCTCGTAGAATTGTCGTTCCTGAATCCACTCATTATGCCGCTATTGGCCTGATGACGTAGATTTCATTGCTGAGTGATATCCATTTTACGTATGTACCACAACTTCTTTATCCATTTTTTGCTTTCTCAGATATTTAACTAGTACCGTAGACGAGGTTCTTGTAAACAGAGCCGTCCCAAACTTTGGGGTGGCTGTGTGTTTTTGATTTTAATTTCCCTAAGCTTTAGGACCCTAAGTGGAAGTGCCATAGGCTGTGTTGTTTTGTTTCCTACGTGTTTCAGGAAACACCATACACTTCTCCAGAGTGGCTGTTGGCAATTTACATCCCGCCCATCAGCATAACAAGGCTCCCTGTTCTCCATGACCTGTCCTGCCTTTCTGGATTTTACACTTGTTTCATATGGCCCTTTTGACCGGGGGACAGTGAGACTTCATTGTTGTGCAGATTTCCTGTACACGGTTGCTTGGTTGGCCAAAAAGTGCGTATGCGTTTTTCCCTGAATATATTCAGGACAAAACGCATACGCCCTTTTTGGCCAAGTGCATCATTGTCGACTTTCTGCCTCTTTTCCTATGGTTTAAGTGCAATTCCAGTCTACCCCCTGAAATCGTTTTCCTGAAATTCTGCCCCGCTTTCAAGTCCTCTTCGAAGACTTACTTCAATACATTTTTGGACGATAGCTGTCATTCATAACTCTGCAGGTTTGTGAATCACAGTGCCCCTGAGCTCCTTTCTTCAACTCGCTTTCTTGTGAGCTGGCCGCAAAACCGCAGGATTGCTTCAGGCCCTAATCTGGTTCCGGCAGGGCACGCTGAGCCTTTGGTTAATTCCACTTCCTGGTGGGAAATGAGCGTTCCGTTTGCCCGTGCAGAAACCTACAGCTAGTCTCTCATTGGTTCTCCCTATTCCTGTTCACCTTGCGCAGAATTTCCAAACTGTGCCAAACAGGAGGTTAAAGGCACTGACTCTCCAAGTGGAGAGAGTGTTAGTAAAGGGTCTGGAATGTTGAACCCGTGTAAAAGGGGACGAAAACTGAGATGCATTTGGAAACGCTTCCCAGTCACACGGACCATACTTTGGGTTTCCCATGCATGTTTTAGCTGAAGGAAGAATCTCTTAAACCTGGAGAGTTGGGACCCATGGAATGGGTACCATGCAGTATGACTTCAAAGGGTCTGCATTTGCTCATCGTACCTCACCAGTGCTATCCGCCCGAAGTGTCCAACCTTATGTCTCACTCAGCTCTTGGTGCAGATGTGGTTTATCCAGGTTGCATCACAAGCTCTGAATGAATTATTTAAGAATAGCTCTCTGTTTCACTGTCATTGCGTTTTGTTTTTGTAATTCATTTTGATAATTGGATTTATCGGATTTTCTCTGCTTCGTTCATAAATCTATACACACGCTTGATTCTGTTACGGAGACATATAAATCCATGTGTTTGAAGATTCTTACTAGTCAGGTGTATTCCTAGGCGTTGAATATGGGGTGTTTAGTCCATTTCGTTGAGCAACTGGTAGGTCTTGACTATTACATATTTGGCTTATGGAAAGGTATCTGTGCTAATTTCTATCTCTGGTTTTATGCAGCACCCCAACTCTCCTTTATCCTTAAGCAAGCATATGTTGGTTTTCTAAATTTGAGACCCCGTTCTGTTTTGTAATTCAGTTCATTTGTAGCCACGTTTACATTCCATGTATTAGTAATATCGTGTTTCTTTTTCTTTTTGAATTATGTGACTTCGAATGATCATACGTAACTCCTCTGTGGTTGTTACAACTGGCCATATTTCATTGATTTCCAGGCTGAGTAATATTCCACTCTACATAAGTCCCACATCTCTATCCATTTTTTCCCTCCAGAGACTTATAAATTATATCCTAGTCGAGGATCTTTTAAACATAGAGGCGGTAAATATTGGGGTGCCTGTGTCCTCTCGATTTTTGTTTTTCCCAAGATATACGTCCATGAGTGCAAGTGCCCTGTGCTCTGTAGCTCATTTTTTAGATGCTTTAGTAAACACAATACACTTCTCCAGAGTGACCGTTGGCAATATACATTTCCAGTATAAGCCTCAGAGGGCTCCCTTTTCTCCTTGCCCTGTCCTGCATTTCTGGTGTTTACACTTTATGAGGAAGGCTCTTCTGACTGATGCGAAGTGATATGTTTTGTAGTATTGATTTCCAGTGCCCACCTGTTTGGTTGGCTAAAAAAGTGTATGTCCTTTTCTTGAATACATACAGAAAAAGACGCATACACACTTTTTGGCCAATTGCAATGTTGGCAATGTTCAGCCCTTTTTCTTGTGCTTAATGGCGAGTCCTTTCTACCTCTTCCAATCCCTTTCCTGCCATTCTCCGTTGCTTACAAGTCCTTTCCTCTGACTTTCCTCAAGACATTTTTCAGTGATAGATATTTTCAACTCTGCAGTTTCGTGAATTTTAGTGTCCCTGAGTTCCATTTTTCAACTTGTGTTTATGGGAACTGACCACAAAGCAGCAGGATTTCCTCAAGCCCTATTCTGTTTCCATGGGCAACCCTAGCCTTTGGTCAATTCGTCTTCCTGATTGGAAATAAGAGTGACATGTGACTGTCCGAACACCTAGGACTTGTCTCTCATTGTTCCTCCTCCTTCTGCTTCATCCTCCGGACAAATTCCAAACTGTCTGCAACAGGATGTTGACAGTGCTGACATCTCCAAGTGGGGAGACTGTTCGTAAAGACGCTGGAGGGGTGAACCCGAGCACCAGGAGATGAGGAGATGAGATGCCTTTTCCAAACTCTTCCCGATCAGACGGTATACCATCCTCTGGGTGTGACAGGCATGTTTTAGCTGAAGGAAGTGTCCCATTCATGTGAGGAGAACACCAGGGCTTTTACAAAATCAGTGTCTCTCCACAACCCAAACTGGGGAATTTTTTAAGCTACGGCTACACATATGTTCATTAAGGGCCTTGGGAAGTAGGCAGAGTCCAAACTTTAGATGATTGAAGTCTTCAGGGTCAGAAGCACTCACCACCGGCTTCCCTTAGGTTCCATTTTAACTGTCATTAATAGATGATGTCAATAAAAATATCTATTCTTTTTCAGATTATTTCCCCTTATAGGTTATTGTAAAATATTGAGTGTAGTTCCCGGTGCTATACAGTAGTTCCTTGTTGATGATCGATTTTATACATAGCAGTGTGTATGTGTTAATCCCAAACTGTTAATTTATCCCTCCTCCCACCTTTCCCCTTTGGTAATAATAAATTATAAGATTTTATACTTCTCAGAATTGGGGGAACTGAAAGAGAGGTATCATTTTCAATGGAAAAGCATTTAAAACAAGATTGAAGCTTTAACCAAGATTTTTAGATGCACGTCCTTGGAAAGAAATCACTTCGTTTCTCTAATATTGACCTGACAAATAAGACAAACCTTTTCACTGAACTTACTTATAATAAAGTGATGGAAATATCAAATGGGAGTGTTAGAAACATCTTATTTTACCCGAGCCTTATACACTGTTCTATGTTAATTACAGTTTGGCTCAAACATCTGTTCATTGAAGTTACAATGTTCTCAATTTCTGTTACTGATCCTCCAGAGTGGACCCCAACAAGTGTCCCCCTGCCCAGTGTCATTGGAGCCAACAGATTGAGACTGAGTTTGGTTCAGAAGCAAAGGAAACTTTATATTTTGATCAGAGAATGGAGAGGTGAGAGCATGTGCTACCCCGTGGGCTGTGGGCTGGGCTGCTGTGTAGAGATCCTGTCAGAGTCAGTGGGAGGGAGGGGGCGGAGCTCTCGAGGGCCCGGTTGGCTGCAGCTCAGGCTCTATATCGCGGAGTGTGCACTGTGTCCCAGGAGCTGAAGTGTCGACCCAGCCATTCCGCACTAGGAAATCTGGTCTGAAGTGCCGGCTGTTGAACCTCTGTATGCGGGACCCTAGGAGCACGTGAAATTAGACAAAGCACAAAGGATAAAAAAGGTTAGACTTTATTTTATTGCCCAGATTCTATTTTTATCTCCCAGGGATTTTTAAGGGGCTTTGCCTGGGAAAAAGCCCTCTTCTGCCTTTTTTCCCCTTCCTCATTCTTAGAGTGCTGAGGGTGCAGACCCTTCTTCTGTAACTGCTGAGTGCTGAGTTAGGAGCCCTCATACCCGTGGGCGAGGGTCAGAACTTCTCCCCAGCAGCCTCCAGGTGACGTTGATTGTCCCCAGGCCTCCTGCCTCCCCGCTCGTCCGCCTGAGCACCAGTATTGGAAGCGTTATAGATTCTAATGACCTTTAAGGGTCCAGGAAGGAGATGTGCAGTGACGCTGTGAGGTCCAGTTTCACCCCGCCCTGCATTTGTTCGGCCACCTTAGGCTGACCGTTTCTGCCAGCCTAGATGCTCTGACCAGTAGTCTGCACTTTCTTCAATTAGGCCCCTGAATTAACGTAAAAACAGCACCAGGTGTCAGGACCCTGCCTGCTCAACTCCCAGACAGTCCAGGGTCAGTGGTGATGAAGGACCATGATGGCCACTGAGTCAACAGCCTTTTGAAGTAAACAGGAGTCCAGCCGGTCTTATTGGCCACCATCATCACAGTGTCTGTAGGCTCTTCTATGGTGACAGTGTGATATACGTTTCCCCCGCCAAGATTATTAGGTCCGCTCTGGGTGCAGTAAGTCCTGCAAGCAGTAGTCTACTCTTTTGGGACACACTCTTGTTGTTTTATGAGAGAAACTCCAGGTCAAGTGATGGTCACATGAGTCGTCATGGTGCCCCTTTACCCCGGTTATCTCTCTGGAGGTTGGAGTTGGAGGGCCTCCTCACTCGAGGTCAGTGTGCCCACGGAGCAAACCCTGCAACTTCAGGGCATGGTTGGGGCCTAGGATCACCACGTGGGGTCCTTTTCCCTTAGGAGGGAGGTGGCCTTTTGTGCTGCTGATTTCCAGGTTTTCAGATACCGCCAGTATCTTGGTCAGATGTGGCGGTGGGCCAAGCCCATTGGTGACCGTAGTTTATCCTACCGGGATGGCATTCTTGCATTGTTCCATTTCAAGTGGTCCCAGTTTTTGCACTAATACTCCAATAGCGATTCACCATTCACCATTCACCAGGAATGTAAAGGTCAAAGGGTTTAGCTAAATTAGGGAGTTCCAGGGCAAGGGTCTGAATTGACTGCTCTTTCCATTCTTGAAAGGCCACTTCTGGATTCTATTCAAAAGGATCATCATCTTTTCCTTTCAGTGTTTCATATAGAGGCCCAGCTAGTAGACTGTAGTTAGGGATCCAGAAGCACCAACCCTGGCCTCCCCAGGAACCCCTAAGCTGTCTTCTAGTTTTAGAAATGGGTAAGGCTGTAAATTGTTTCTTCCCTTTCCTGAGATGGGCTTCTCCGACCTTCTGTGAGAATGAAGCCCAGGCAGGTCACCGTAGTCTGTGATATTTGAGCTTTTTATTTGACAACTTCTATCCTTTATTGGCTTGGTAGTTCAGAGGTCTCCTTAGTAGGGCTGGCGATCAGAATGTCATCTGCATATTGAAGGAGTGTTTCCTTTTCCAGAGGTAGAACTTTTAGGTCTTTAACTGAGCTTTCCCCAAAGATGGTGTGGGAATTTTTGAACCCTGGGGGCAACACGGCCCAGAAGTATTGTTTTAGTTGTATGTTGAGTCCTGCCACTCACAAGCCAAAATTTCTTGTGACTCTGGGACTAATAGAATACAAAAGAAGGCATCATTGAAGACTAATACAGAATACCATGTCCCGGTGGTTGGTAGAATGACCAGCAGGGTGTAGGATTTAGGAACTACTGGAGGTATATCCTCGGTGGCTTCACTGACTGTCCTGACATCCTTTACCAGGACTCCAGCAGCCCATGGGGCTCTCGAGGTCAGGCCAATCCCAGGATATGGAGCTCACCTGGGCAGGTACCCTACCCCCACCACAGCCCACGGTGCTCTCCACTTCAGGCCCCTCCCAGGATATGGGGTTCCCTGGGCAGGTTCCCCTGTAGCCCATGGGGCTCTCATGGTCAGGCCCCTCCCAGGATACAGAGCTACCCTTGCAGTTACCCTGGCAGGGCTGGGCACACAGGTACCGTGCACATCGCCCTCATTGCAGAGCACTTCCAACTCACCTGTCACTCAGATCTGACACAGAGCACCTCAGAGCAGGACTTGAACTAAGAAACAGCAGCTCCAACAGGTCTGTGACCCTGGGCATCACTCTGTGTGGCCTCCCTCCACCTGGTCTTCCAGAGACTTCCACTGCACCCGGGGCACCAGGCCTCTGTCTCCACCCACCACCCACCCCTCCTCTCCCTGACTCCTGGGTTCCTCTCATTAGGAGAGGGTTTTCTTGAAGTTGTCTCCCACTCATGGGCCAGATAATATAATTAGAAAACAAGCCAGAGCTGCAACCCCTTGTCTATCCTGACTCTCAGGAGCCCACACCTGTTCCTTGGACCTGGCCGATTCAGCAAGTTCCAGTTTCTGCAACTGTGAGCGCCTGAGGGGTGATTATTGGCTGGCCTGGGAAGCCTGACCGTGCCGGCCAGCCCTCCCCAGGTGTGCCTGTTTGAGATCAATATAAACACCGCTCCAGGCAGCAAGAGCCCCTGCAGCTGTGCCTGACGCCATTTTCTCTGCCCTGTCAGCAGTCTCGGGGCTGGACTGGTGGGAGGGAGTGAGAGGCCACGGCTTTGTGGGTGGCCCAGTGTGAGTGGGGCTCTGCTGGACTTTCTGCAGCAGTTACCAAGATGCCACCTGCTAAAGAAGAGGATGTGTCACCCATACCTGCCTCTGGAATTTCTCCCTGGGCAGAGGTGAGTGAGGAAGAAAGCAGTGGGGGCCCGGACAGCAGGGGTATCTCAGGCAGGGAAATGGAAGGCTTCCAGAAGAGTACCCAGGGCCAGGACCATCCTGGCTGGCCTGCAGGCACCAAATCGGCTGGCATGCTGTCGCTCATGTGGCTCCATGGCCCTTCCTCTAGGCTTTCAAGTCCTTGTACATATTCAGGTGTTTTACCTGGGAAGGGTGGGAACATTTCAGCAGCAGCTGGCCTGGGGCTCGGCCCACATTTACTCACAGATGCCTTGGCACGGTCCCCCAGCTTTGCAATGAGGACGCTTGTTGCGTGGGGCCTGCTGGCTGAATGGGAGATGATTCCCCACCACTGGCCAACTACAGAATTGTTTACAACTGGAGCAAGTGCCCTGATACGGTTTTCCTCTGTGTAACTGGTGGGTTCTGTTTTTTTTTTCTTTTTTTCATTTTTGGTTCAAGGTAGATTTTATTCCTCTTTTTTGTATTTACAGATATAAGCATGGAAATAATTTATTCATATAAATACATGTATGTGAAGGGAAGAATATTTTTTCTGTTTTACTTTTTGTAATTTTGAATTTTATTTTATTTTTTTATACAGCAGGTTCTTTTTGGTTATCTATTTTATACATATAAATGTATACATGCCAATCCCAATCTCTCAATCCTCCCACCACCACCCCCCAACAGCTTTCCCCCCTTGGTGTCCATACGTTTGTTGTCTACATCTGTTGCTCTATTTCTGCCTTAAAAAACGGTTCATCTGTATAATTTTTCTAGGTTCCACATATATGCATTAATATACAAGATTTGTTTTTCTATTTCTGACTTACTTCACTCTGTATGACAGTCTCTAGATCCATCAACGTCTCTACAAATGACCCAATTTCATTCCTTTTTATGGCTTAGTAATATTCCATTTTATATTTGTACCACATCTTTATGCATTCGTCTGTCTGTGGGCATTTAGGTTGCTTCCATTACCTGGATATTGTAAATAGTGATGCAATGAACATTGAGGTGAATGTCTCTTTTTGATTTATGGTTTTGTCTGGGTATATGCCCAGTAGTGGGATTGCTGTATCATATGGTAATTCTATTCTTAGTTTTATAAGAAACTCCATAATGTTCTCCACAGTGACTGTATCAATTTACATTCCCAACAATAGTGGAAGAGGGTTCCTTATCTCCACACCCTTTCCAGCATTTGTTGTTTGTAGATTTTCAGATGATGCCTATTCTAACAGGTGTGAGGTGATACACCATGGATGAGTCTATTTCGTTGAGCAAAGAGTAGGTCTTGTCTATTACATATTTGGCTTATGGAATGGTATGTGTGCTAATTTCAATCTCTGGTTTTATACAGCACCCCAACTCAACTTTCCCCTTAAGCAAGCATAAGTTTTTATCTAAATGTGAGACTGTTTGGTTTTGTAATTCAGTTTATGTGTAGCCAAGTTTACACTCCCTCTATTAGTGATATCTTATGATAATTATCTTTCTCTGTGTGACATATTTCTCTTAGAATCATCATACTTAAATCCACTCAATTTGCTGCTACAGGCCTGATGACATTGATTTCATTGCTGAGTGATATTCCGTTGTACGTAAGTAGCACAACTCCTTTATCCATTTTTTTCTTTCTGGGATATTTAATTTGTACTGGATTCGAGGTTCTTGTAAACACAGCAGCCCTAAATTTTGTGTTGGCTGTGTCTTGTTGATTTTAATTTTCCTAAGCTATAGGGCCAAAAGTGGAAGTGCCCTAGTCTCTGTAGCTTTGTTTTTCAGATGTTTCAGGATACACCATAAACATCTCCAGAGTGTCTGTTGGCAATTTACATCCCGCCCATCAGCATAACAAGGCTCCCTGTTCTCCATGGCCTGTTCTGTGTTTCTGGTTTTTGCACTTTTTTCAGATGGCCCTTTTGACGAATGGGAAATGAGACTTCATTGTAGTACGGATTTCCATTGCTCGAGTGCTTGGTTGGCCAAAAAGGGCATATGCGTTTTTTCCTGAATATATTCAGGAAAAAATGTATACGCACTGTTCGTCCAAGTGCATCACTGTCAAAGATCTGCCGCTTTTCACATGTTTTAAATGCAATTCCAGTCTACCTCCTGAAATATGATTCCTCAATTCTGCCTCGTTTTCAAGTCCTCTTTGCAGACTTACTTCAATATATTTTTGCCAATAGCTGTCATTTATAACTCTGCAGATTTGTGAATTACAGTGCCCATGATTTCCTTTCTTAACTCGCTTCCTTGAAAGCTGGCCACAAAACCGCAGGTTTGCTTCAGGCCATAATTAGGGTGTGGCACGGCACTCTGAGCCTTTGGTTAATTCCTCTTCCTGGTGGGAAATTAGAGTTAAATGTGCCCCTCCAGACACCTGCCTCACTCCCAGCCCCTTGGTGATGTGTTTCCTCTGGTTTGAGGCCACATGTGATGGGTTCCTCATCTTTTGATGATGTGGCCCCACTGGTGTGAGGACACTCCTGCCTGCTTCCCATCCCCTTGGTGATGTGGTCCCTCCAGCGAGAGTCTGATCCTGGTTGGGTTCCTCACACTTCTGTGAGGTGGGCCCTCTTCTCTGAGGTCACTCCTGCCTGGCTAGCACACCCCGCCTTGGCGACGTCGGACCTCTGGTGGCAGTTGGAGCCTGCTCGGAGCCTCCTCCCCTCGGTGATGAGGCCCTCTGGCATCAGGCCCTAACTGCTGGGTTGCCACATTTTCTGATACGTGCTAAGTGGTGCGAGGGCACTCCTGCCAGGTTCCCATCCCCGTGGGCATGTGGGCCTTCTGCTCTAAGGTCCCAACACCTGTGTTGTTCACCGTTTCATGATGTTGGCTCTCTGGTGTTAGTTCACTCAGGCCTAGATCCCATAGACTCTGTGCTCTGAGCCGCCTGCTGGGAGGTTCCTACTGCTGAATTCCTTACCTTTTCTATTCTTTGGGTCCTGTGTTTTCATGCTCCTCCTTCCTGACTCACTCCCAGCCCCTTTGTGATGTAGGTCCTCTGGTTTGAGGCCACATGTGCCGGTTTCCTCACCTTTATTGATGTGGCCCCACTGGTGTGAGGACACTCCTGCCTGGTTCCCATCCACTTGGTGATGGGGGCCCTCTGGTGAGAGCCTGATCCTGGCTGGATTCCTCACCCTTCTGTGAGGTAGACCCTCTGCTGTGAGGTCACTCCTGCCTGGCTGGCACACGTCACCTTGGCGATGTGGGCCCTCAGTTGGGAGTTGGTGCCTGCTGGGAGTCTCCTCCCCTCGGTAATGAGGGCTCTCTGGCGTCAGGCCCTAACTCATGGGCTCCCAAAATTTTCTGATGTGCGCCCTGTCGTGCGAGTACACTCCTGCCAGGGTCCCATCCCCATGGGGATGTGGGCTTTCTGCTCTGAGGTCCCAACGGCTGGGTTGCTCACAGTGTCAGAATGTGGGCCCTCTGCTGTGAGTTCACTCCGGCATGGATCCCATAGCCTCGGTGCTCTGGGCCACCTGCTTGGAGCTTCCAACTGCGGGGTTCCTCACCTTTTTATTCTATGGGCCCTCTGTTGTGAGTCTCCTCCTGCATGCCTCACTCCCAGCCCTTTCGTGATGTGTGTCCCCTTATTTGAGGCCACATGTGCTGTGTTCCTCACATTTGGCTGATGTGGCCCCACTGGTGTGAGGACACTCCTGCCTGGTTTCCATCCCCTTGGTGATGTGGGCCCTCTGGTTAGAGTCTGATCCTGGTTGGGTTCCTCACACTTCTGTGAGGTGGGCCCTCTGCTGTGAGGTAACTCCTGCCTGGCTTGCTCCCATTGCCTTGGTGACGTCGGCCCTCTGGTGGCATTTGGAGCCTGCTGGTAGCCTCCTCTCCTCGGTGATGAGGGCCCTCTGGCGTCAGGCCCTAACTGCTGGGTTCCCACATTTTCTGATACGTGTTAAGTTGTGCGAGGACACTCCTGCGAGGTTCCTATCCCCATGGGGATGTGGGCCTTCTGCTCTGAGGTTCCACCGGCTGGGTTGCTCACAGTTTCATGATGTGGGCCCTCTGCTGTGAGTTCACTGTGGCCTGGATCCCATAGACTCCGTGCTCTGGGCCACCTGCTGGGAGGTTCAAACTGCTGGATTCCTCACCTTTTTTATTCTGTGGGCCCTGTGTTGTTAGGCTACTCCTGCTTGCCTCACTCGGAGCACCTTGGAAATGTGGGTCCTCTGGTTTAGGCCACATGTGCTGGGTTCCTCACCTTTCTATAATGTGGCCACACTGGTGTGAGGACACTGCTGCCTTTTTCCGATCCCCTTGGTGATGTGGGCTCTCTGGTGAGAGTCTTATCCTGGCTGGTTTCCTCACCCTTCTGTGAGGTAGACCCTCTGCTGTGAGGTCATTCCTGCCTGGCTGGCACACATCACCTTGGCGACGTGGGCCCTCAGTTGGGAGTTGGTGCCTGCTGGGGGTCTCCACCCCTCGGTAATGAGGGCCCTCTGGCGTCAGATCCTAACTCCTGGGCTCCCAAAATTTTCTGATGTGCGCCCTGTGGTGCGACTACACTCCTGCCAGGTTCCCAACCCCATGGGAATGTGGGCCTTCTGCTCTGAGGTCCCAACGGTGGGTTGCTCAGTTTCATGATGAGGGTCCTCTGGTGTGAGTTCACTCCGCCCTGGATCCAATAGCCTCGCTGCTCCTGGCTGCCTGCGGGGAGGTTCCAACTGCGGGATTCCTCACCTTTTTTCTTCTATGGGCCCTCTGTTTTGAGGCTCCTCCTGCCTGCCTGACTCCCAGCCCCTTGGTGATGTGTGTCCTCTGGTTTGAGGCTACGTGTGCTGGGTCCCTCACCTTTCGATTATGTGGCCCCACTGGTGTGAGGACACTCCTGCCTGGTTCCTATCCCCTTGGTGATGTGGGCCCTCTGGTGAGAGTCTGATCCTGGCTGGGTTCCTCACCCTTCTGTGAGGTGGACCCTCTGCTGTGAGGTCACTCCTGCCTGGCTGGCACACCCCACCTTGGCAACGTCGGCCCTCTTGTGGCAGTTGGAGCCTGCTGGGAGCTTCCTCTCCTCGGTGATGAGGGCCCTCTGGCGTCAGGCCCTAACTTCTGGGCTCCCAAAATTCTCTAATGTGCGCCCTGTGGTGCGAGTACACTCCTGCCAGGTTCCCAACCACATGGGAATGTGGGCCTTCTGCTCTGAGGTCCCAACGGCTGGGTTGCTCACAGTTTCATGATGAGGGCCCTCTGTTTTGTGTTCAGTCAGGCCTGAATCCCATATCCTCGCTGCTCCTGGCCACCTGCTGGGAGGTTCCAACTGCGGGATTCCTCACCTTTTTTATTCTATGGGCCCTCTGTTTTGAGGCTCCTCCTGCCTGCCTCACTCCCAGCCCCTTGGTGATGTGTGTCCTCTAGTTTGAGGCCACGTGTGCTGGGTCCATCACATTTCGGTGATGTGGCCCCACTGGTGTGAGGACACTCCTGCCTGGTTTCCATTCCCTTGGTGATGTGGGCCCTCTGGTGAGAGTCTGATCCTCTTTGGGTTCCTCACACTTTTGTGTGGTTGGCCCTCTGCTCTGAGGTCACTCCTGCCTGGCTGGCACACACCACATTGGTGACGTCAGCCCTCTGGTAGCAGTTGGAGCTTGCTGGGAGCCTCCTCTCCTCAGTGATGAGGGCCCTCTGGCGTCTGGCCCTAACTGCTGGGCTCCCCACATTTTCTGATGTGTGCCCACTGGTGCGATGACACTCCTGCTTGGTTCCCTCCCCCATGGGGATGTGGGCCTTGTGCTCTGAGGTCACAACGGCTGGGTTGCTTACAGTATCACGATGAGGGCCCTCTGTTGTGAGTTCATCACTGCCTGGATCCCATAGCCTCGGTGATCTGGGCCGCCTGCTGGGATGTTCCAACGGCTGGATTCCTCACCTTTTTTATACAATGGGCCATGTGTTGGGAGGTTAATCCTGCCTGCCTCGCTCCGAGACCCATGGTGATGTGGGTCCTCTGGTTTGAGGCCACATGTGCTGGGTACCTCAACTTTCGATGATGTGGTCCCACGGGTGTGAGGACACTCCTGCCTGGTTCCCAGCCCCTTGCTGTTGTGGGCACTCTGGTGAGGGTCTGATCCTTCCTGGGTTCCTTACCCTTCTGTGAGGTGGGCCCTCTGATGTGAGGTCACTCCTGCATGGCTGGCTCACGTCGCCTTGGCGACGTGGGTCTTCTGTTGGCCACTGAAGCATACCTGGAGCCTCCTACCATCTTTAATGAGGGCCCTGGAAAAAACGCATATGCCCTTTTTGACCAAGTGCATCATTGTCGACATTCTGACTACTTTCCTATACTTTCAGAGGATTTCCCGTCTACCTCCTGAAATCGTAGTCCTGGAATTCTGCCCCACGTTCAAGTCCTCTTTGTAGCCTTACTTCAATATGTTTTTGGATGATAGCTGTCATTTATAACTCTGCAGGTTTGTGAATTACAGTGCCCCTGAGCTCCTTTCTTCAACTCGCTTTCTTGTGAGCTGGCCGCAAAACCGCAGGATTGCTTCAGGCCCTAATCTGGTTCCGGCACGGCATGCTGAGCCTTTGGCTAATTCCTCTTCCTGGTTGGTAATGAGCATTAAATTTGCCCGTGCAGACACCTACAGCTAGTCTCTCATTGGTTCTCCCTATTCCTGTTCATCTTGCGCAGAAATTGGAAACTGTGCCAAACAGGAGGTTAAAGGCACTGACTCTCCAGGTAGGGACAGTGTAAGTAAAGCGTCTGGAATGGTGAACCCGAGTACCAGGGGACGAAAACTGAGACGCATTTAAAAACGTTTCCCGGTCACACGGTGGACCATACTCTGGGATTCCCATGCATGTTTTAGCTGAAGGAAGAATCCCTTAAACCTAGAGAGTTGGGACCCATGGAATGGGTACCATGCAGTATGACTTCAAAGGGTCTGCATTTGCTCACTGAACCTCACCAATGGTATCCGCCCGAAGTGTCCAGCCTTATGTCTCACCCAGCTCTAGGTGTAGATGTGGTAACTCCAGGTTGCATCACAAGCCCTGAATGAATTATTTAAGAATTGCTCTCTATTTCACTGTCATTGTGTTTTGTTTTGGTAATTTATTTTGATAATGGGATTTATCGGATTTTCACGGCTGCATTTATGGCGCTGAACACATGCCTGAATCTCTTACAGAGAAACATAAATCCATGGGTGTTAAGATTCTTAATTGGCAGGTGTATTCCTAGGCATTGAATATGGGTTGTTTAGTCCATTTCGTTGAGCAAAGAGTAGGTCTTGAGTATTAAATATTTGGCTTATGGAACGGTATCTGTTCTAATTTCAATCTCTGGTTTTATGCAGCACCCCAACTCACGTTTCCCCTTAAGCAAGCATAAGTTGGTTTTCTAAATTTGAGACCCTGTTCTGTTTTGTAGTTCAGTTCATGTGTAGCCAAGTTCACATTCGGTGTATTAGTGATATCTTAATGTTTCTTTTTCTGTGTGACTTATTTCTCGTCGAATCGTCGTACCTGAATCCACTCATTATGCCGCTACGGGCCTGATGACGTAGATCTCATTGCTGAGTGATATTCCATTGTACGTACGTACCACAACTTCTTTATCCATTTTTTGCTTTCTCGAATATTTAACTTGTACCGTAGACGAGGTTCTTGTAAACAGAGCCGTCCCAAATTTTGGGGTGGCTGTGTGTTTTTTATTTTAATTTCCCTAAGCTACAGGACCATAAGTGGAAGTGCCATAGGCTGTGCTGCTTTGTTTCCTACGTGTTTCAGGAAACACCATACACTTCTCCAGAGTGGCTGTTGGCAATTTACATCCCGCCCATCAGCATAACAAGGCTCCCCATTCTCCATGACCTGTCCTGCCTTTCTGGATTTTACACTTTTCTCAGATGGCCCTTTTGACCAGGGGACAGAGAGACTTCATTGTAGTTCAGATTTCCTTTACACGCTTGCTTGGTTGGCGAAAAAGCGCGTATGCGCTTTTTCCTGAATATATTCCGGAAAAAACGCATACACACTTTTTGGCCAATTGCATCATTGTCAACATTCTGCCTCTTTTCCTATGCTTTAAGTGCAATTCCAGTCTACCCCCTGAAATCGTTATCCTGAAATTCTGCCCTGCTTTCAAGTCCTCTTCGAAGACTTACTTCAATACATTTTTGGACGATAGCTGTCATTCATAACTCTGCAGGATTGTGAATTGCAGTGCCCCTGAGCTCCTTTCTTCAACTCGCTTTCTTGTGAGCTGGCCGCAAAACCGCAGGATTGCTTCAGGCCCTAATCTGGTTCCGGCAGGGCACGCTGAGCCTTTGGTTAATTCCTCTTCCTGGTGGGAAATGAGCGTTCCGTTTACCCGTGCAGAGACCTACAGCTAGTCTCTCATTGGTTGTCCCTATTCCTGTTCATCTTGTGCAGAAATTGCAAACTGTGCCAAACAGGAGGTTAAAGGCACTGACTCTCCAAGTGAGGAGAGTGTTAGTAAAGCGTCTGGAACGGTGAACCCGAGTACCAGGGGACGAAACCTGAGATGCATTTGAAAACGTTTCCCGGTCACACGGTGCACCGTACTGTGGGTTTCCCATGCATGTTTTAGCTGAAGGAAGAATCGCTTAAACCTGGAGAGTTGGGACCCATGGAATGGGTACCATGCCGTATGACTTCAAATGGTCTGCATTTGCTCATCGAACCTCACCAATACTATCAGCCTGAAGTGTCCAACTTTATGTCTCACTCAGCTCTGGGTGTAGATGAGGTAAATCCAGGATGCATCACAAGACCTGAATGAATTATTTAAGAATTGCTCTCCATTTCACTGTCATTGTGTTTTGTTTTTGTAATTCATTTTGATAATGGGATTTATCGGATTTTCTCTGCTGCCTTCATGCAGCTGTACACACGCTTGATTCCCTTATGGAGACATATAAATCCATGGGTTTGAAGATTCTTACTAGTCAGGTGTATTCCTAGGCGTTGAATATAGGGTGTTTAGCCCATTTCGTTGAGCAAGGGGTAGGTCTTGACTATTACGTATTTGACTTATGGAATGGTATCTGTGCTAATTTCTAACTCTGGTTTTATGCAGCACCCCAACTCACCTTTCCACTTACGCAAACATAAGTTGGTTTTCTAAATTTGAGACCCTGTTCTGTTTTGTAATTCAGTTCATATGTAGCCAAGATTACATTCGGTGTATTAGTGATATCTTATGATGTTTCATTTTCTGTGCGACTTATTTCACTTAGAATCATCGTACCTGAATCCACTCATTATGCCACGACGGGTCAGATGACATAGATTTCATTGGTGAGTGACATTCCATTGTACGTACGTACCACAACTTCTTTATCCATTTTTCGCTTTCTGAGATATTTAACTTGTACCGTAGACGAGGTTCTTGTAAACAGAGCCGTCTGAAACTTTGGGGTGGCTGTGTGTTTTTGATTTTAATTCCCCTCAGCTATAGGACCATAAGTGGAAGTGCCGTAGGCTCCGTTGCTTTGTTTTTTAGGTGTTTCAGGAAACACCATACACTTCTCCAGAGTGGCTGTTGGCAATTTACATCCCACCCATCAGCATAACAAGGCTCCCTGTTCTCCATGGACTGTGCTGCATTTCTGGATTTTACACATTTTTGAGATGGCCCTTTTGACCGGGGGGCAGTGAGACTTCATTGTAGTGCAGATATCTTTAACATGCTTGCTTGGTTGGCCAAAAATGGCGTATGCACGCCCTTTTTGGCCAAGTGCATCATTGTCGACGTTCTGCCTCTTTTCCTATGCTTTAAATGCAATTCCAGTCTACCCCCTGAAATCGTTTTCCTGCAATTCTGCCCCGCTGTCAAGTCCTCTTCGCAGCCTTCCTTCAATATATTTTTGGACGATAGCTGTCATTTATAACTCCGCAGGTTTGTGTATTACAGTGCCCCTGAGCTCCTTTCTTCAAATCGCTTTCTTGTGAGCTGGCCGCAAACCCGCAGGATTGCTTCAGGCCCTAATCTGGTTCCAGCACGGCATGCTGAGCCTTTGGTTAATTCCTCTTCCTGGTGGGAAATGAGCGTTAAATTTGCACATGCAGACACCTACAGCTAGTCTCTCATTGGTTCTCCCTATTCCTGTTCATCTTGCGCAGAAATTGCAAACTGTGCCAAACAGCAGGTTAAAGGCACTGACTCTCCAAGTGGGGAGAGTGTTAGTAAAGGGTCTGGAATTGTGAACTCGAGTAAAACGGGACAAAAATTGAGATGCATTTGAAAACGTTTCCCGGTCACACGGTGCACCATACTGTGGGTTTCCCATGCATGCTTTAGCTGAAGGAAGAATCACTTAAACCTGGAGAGTTGGGACCCATGGAATGGGTACCATGCTGTATGACTTCAAATGGTCTGCATTTGCTCATCGAACCTCACCAATGCTATCAGCCTGAAGTGTCCAACCTTATGTCTCACCCAGCTCTGGGTTTAGATGAGGTAAATCCAGGTTGCATCACAAGCCCTGAATGAATTATTTAAGCATTGCTCTCTATTTCACTGTCATTGTGTTTTGTTTTTGTAATTCATTTTGATAATAGGATTTATCGGATTTTCTCTGCTGCCTTCATGCAGCTGTACACACGCTTGATTCTCTTATGGAGACATATAAATCCATGGGTTTGAAGATTCTTACTAGTCAGGTGTATTCCTAGGCGTTGAATATAGGGTGTTTAGCCCATTTCGTTGAGCAAGGGGTAGGTCTTGACTATTACGTATTTGACGTATGGAATGGTATCTGTGCTAATTTCTATCTCTGGTTTTATGCAGCACCCCAACTCACCTTTCCCCTTAAGCAAACATAAGTTGGTTTTCTAAATTTGAGACCCTGTTCTGTTTTGTAATTCAGTTCATGTGTAGCCAAGATTTCATTCCGTGTATTAGTGATATCTTATGATGTTTCATTTTCTGTGTGAGTTATTTCACTTAGAATCATCGTACCTGAATCCACTCATTATGCCAGGACGGGCCAGATGACATAGACTTCATTGGTGACTGATATTCCATTGTACGTACGTACCCCAACTTCTTTATCATTTTTCGCTTTCTGGGATATTTAACTTGTACCGTAGACGAGGTTCTTGTAAACAGAGCCGTCTGAAACTTTGGGGTGGCTGTGTGTTTTTGATTTCAATTTCCATAAGCTATAGGACTATAAGTGGAAGTGCCGTAGGCTCCATTGCTTTGTTTTTTAGGTGTTTCAGGAAACACAATACATTTCTCCAGAGTGGCTGTTGGCAGTTTACATCCCACCCATCAGAATAACAAGGCTCCGTGTTCTCCATGGCCTGTGCTGCATTTCTGGATTTTACCCTTTTTTCAGATGGCCCTTTTGACCGGGGGGCAGTGAGACTTCATTGTAGTGCAGATTTCTTTAACATGCTTGCTTGGTTCGCCAAAAAGGGCGTATGCGTTTTTTCCTGAATATATTCAGGAAAAAACGCATACGCCCTTTTTGGCCAAGTGCATCATTGTCGACGTTCTGCCTCTTTTCCTATGCTTTAAATGCAATTCCAGTCTACCCCCTGAAATCGTTTTCCTGCAATTCTGCCCCGCTTTCAAGTCCTCTTCGCAGCCTTCCTTCAATATATTTTTAACGATAGCTGTCATTTATAACTCTGCAGGTTTGTGAATTACAGTGCCCCTGAGCTCCTTTCTTCAAATCGCTTTCTTGTGAGCTGGCCGCAAACCCGTAGGATTGCTTCAGGCCCTAATCTGGTTCCGGCACGGCATGCTGAGCGTTTGGTTAATTCCTCTTCCTGGTTGGAAATGAGCGTTAAATTTGCCCGTGCAGACACCTACAGCTAGTCTCTCATTGGTTCTCCCTATTCCTGTTCATCTTGCGCTAAAATTGCAAATTGTGCCAAACAGCAGGTTATAGGCACTGACTCTCCAAGTGGGGAGAGTGTTAGTAAAGGGTCTGGAATTGTGAACCCGAGTAAAAGGGGACGAAAACTGAGATGCATTTGAAAACGTTTCCCGGTCACACGGTGCACCATACTGTGGGTTTCCCATGCATGTTTTAGCTGAAGGAAGAATCGCTTAAACCTGGAGAGTTGGGACCCATGGAATGTGTACCATGTATTATGACTTCAAATGGTCTGCATTTGCTCATCGAACCTCACCAATGCTATCAGCCCAAAGTGTCCAACCTTATGTCTCACTCAGCTCTGGGTTTAGATGAGGTAAATCCAGGATGCATCACAAGACCTGAATGAATTATTTAAGAATTGCTCTCTATTTCACTGTCATTGTGTTTTGTTTTTGTAATTCATTTTGATAATAGGATTTATCGGATTTTCTCTGCTGCCTTCATGCAGCTGTACACACGCTTGATTCTCTTATGGAGACATATAAATCCATGGGTTTGAAGATTCTTACTAGTCAGGTGTATTCCTAGGCGTTGAATATAGGGTGTTTAGCCCATTTCGTTGAGCAAGGTGTAGGTCTTGACTATTATATATTTGACGTATGGAATTGTATCTGTGCTAATTTCTATCTCTGGTTTTATGCAACACCCCAACTCACCTTTCCCCTTAAGCAAACATAAGTTGGTTTTCTAAATTTGAGACCCTGTTCTGTTTTGTAATTCAGTTCATGTGTAGCCAAGATTACATTCGGTGTATTAGTGATATCTTATGATGTTTCATTTTCGGTGTGACTTATTTCACTTAGAATCATCGTACCTGAATCCACTCATTATGCCAGGACGGGCCAGAGGACATAGATTTCATTGGTGAGTGATATTCCATTGTACGTACGTACCACAACTTCTTTATCCATTTTTCGCTTTCTGGGATATTTAACTTGTACCGTAGACGAGGTTCTTGTAAACAGAGCCGTCTGAAACTGTGGGGTGGCTGTGTGTTTTTGATTTTAATTTCCCTAAGCTATAGGTTCATAAGTGGAAGTGCCGTAGGCTCTGTTGCTTTTTTTTTTAGGTGTTTCAGGAAACACCATACACTTCGCCAGAGTGGCTGTTGGCAATTTACCTCCCACCCATCAGCATAACAAGGCTCCG
Organism: Delphinapterus leucas; assembly: GCF_059928025.1. Lineage (NCBI taxonomy): Eukaryota > Metazoa > Chordata > Mammalia > Artiodactyla > Monodontidae > Delphinapterus > Delphinapterus leucas. The sequence goes on along the minus strand of NW_028322246.1, from coordinate 8,442,905 downwards.
TGTTCTCCATGGCCTGTGCTGCATTTCTGGATTTTACACTTTATTCAGATGGCCCTTTTGACCGGGGGGCAGTGAGACTTCATTGTAGTGCAGATTTCTTTAACATGCTTGCTTGGTTGGCCAAAATGGGCGTATGCGTTTTTTCCTGAATATATTCAGGAAAAAACGCATACGCCCTTTTTGGCCCAGCGCATCATTGTCGACGTTCTGCCTCTTTTCCTACGTTTTAAATGCAATTCCAGCCTACCCCCTGAAATCGTTTTCCTGCAATTCTGCCCCGCTTTCAAGTCTTCTTCGCAGCCTTCCTTCAATATATTTTTGGACGATAGCTGTCATTTATAACTCTGCAGGTTTGTGAATTAGAGTGCCCCTGAGCTCCTTTCTTCAAATCGCTTTCTTGTGAGCTGGCCGCAAACCCGCAGGATTGCTTCAGGCCCTAATCTGGTTCCGGCACGGCATGCTGAGCCTTTGGTTAATTCCTCTTCCTGGTGGGAAATGAGCGTTAAATTTGCCCGTGTAGACCCCTACAGCTAGTCTCTCATTGGTTCTCCCTCTTCCTGTTCATCTTGCGCAGAAACTGCAAACTGTGCGAAACAGGAGGTTAAAGGCACTGACTCTCCAAGTGGGGAGAGTGTTAGTAAAGCGTCTCGAATTGTGAACCCGAGGAAAAGGGGACAAAAACTGAGATGCATTTGAAAACGTTTCCCGGTCACACGGTGCACCATACTGTGGGTTTCCCATGCATGCTTTAGCTGAAGGAAGAATCGCTTAAACCTGGAGAGTTGGGACCCATGGAATGTGTACCATGTATTATGACTTCAAATGGTCTGCATTTGCTCATCGAACCTCACCAATGCTATCAGCCCGAAGTGTCCAACCTTATGTCTCACTCAGCTCTGGGTTTAGATGAGGTAAATCCAGGTTGCAACACAAGCCCTGGATGAATTCTTTAAGAATTGCTCTCTATTTCACTGTCATTGTGTTTTGTTTTTGTAATTCATTTTGATAATGGGATTTATCGGATTTTCTCTGCTGCCTTCATGCAGCTGTACACACGCTTGATTCTCTTATGGAGACATATGAATCCATGGCTTTGAAGATTCTTACTAGTCAGGTGTATTCCTAGGCGTTGAATATAGGGTGTTTAGCCCATTTCGTTGAGCAAGGGGTAGGTCTTGACTATTACGTATTTGACATATGGAATGGTATCTGTGCTAATTTCTAACTCTGGTTTTATGCAGCACCCCAACTCACCTTTCCCCTTAAGCAAACATAAGTTGGTTTTCTAAATTTGAGACCCTGTTCTGTTTTGTAATTCAGTTCATGTGTAGCCAAGATTATATTCCGTGTATTAGTGATATCTTATGATGTTTCATTTTCTGTGTGACTTATTTCACTTAGGATCATCGTACCTGAATCCACTCATTATGCCACGACGGGCCAGATGACATAGATTTCATTGGTGACTGATATTCCATTGTACGTACGTACCACAACTTCTTTATCCATTTTTCGCTTTCTGGGATATTTAACTTTTACTGTAGACGAGGTTCTTGTAAACAGAGCCGTCTGAAACTTTGGGGTGGCTGTGTGTTTTTGATTTTAATTTCCCTAAGCTATAGGACCGTAAGTGGAAGTGCCGTAGGCTCCGTTGCTTTGTTTTTTAGGTGTTTCAGGAAACACCATACACTTCTCCAGAGTGGCTCTTGGCAATTTACATCCCACCCATCAGCATAACAAGGCTCCCTGTTCTCCATGGCCTGTGCTGCGTTTCTGGAATTTACACTTTTTTCAGATGGCCCTTTTGACCGGGGGGCAGTGAGACTTCATTGCAGTGCAGATTTCTTTAACATGCTTGCTTGGTTGGGCAAAAACCGCTTGTGCGTTTATTCCTGAATATATTCAGGAATAAACGCATACGCACTTTTTGGCCAAGTGCATCATTGTCGAAGTTCTGTCTATTTTCCTATGCTTTAAATGCAATTCCAGTCTACCCCCTGAAATCGTTTCCCTGCAATTCTGCCCCGCTTCCAAGTCCTCTTCCAGCCTCCCTTCAATATATTTTTGGACAATAGCTGTCATTTATAACTCTGCAGGTTTGTGCATTACAGTGCCCCTGAGCTCCTTTCTTCAAATCGCTTTCTTGTGAGCTGGCCGCAAACCCGCAGGATTGCTTCAGGCCCTAATCTGGTTCCAGCACGGCATGCTGAGCATTTGGTTAATTCCTCTTCCTGGTGGGAAATGAGCGTTAAATTTGCACATGCAGACACCTACAGCTAGTCTCTCATTGGTTCTCCCTCTTCCTGTTCATCTTGCGCAGAAATTGCAAACTGTGCCAAACAGCAGGTTAAAGGCATTGACTCTCCAAGTGGGGAGAGTGTTAGTAAAGGGTGTGGAATTGGGAACCCGAGTAAAAGGGGAAAAAAACTGAGATGCATTTGAAAACGTTTCCCGGTCACACGGTGCACCATACTGTGGGTTTCCCATCCATGCTTTAGCTGAAGGAAGAATCACTTAAACCTGGAGAGTTGGGACCCATGGAATGGGTACCATGAAGTATGACTTCAAATGGTCTGCATTTGCTCATCGAACCTCACCAATGCTATCTGCCCGAAGTGTCCAACCTTATGTCTCACCCAGCTCTGGGTTTAGATGAGGTAAATCCAGGTTGCATCACAAGCCCTGAATGAATTCTTTAAGAATTGCTCTCTATTTCACTGTCATTGTGTTTTGTTTTTGTAATTCATTTTGATAATAGGACTTATCGGATTTTCTCTGCTGCCTTCATGCAGCTGTACACACGCTTGATTCTCTTATGGAGACATATAAATCCATGGGTTTGAATATTCTTACTTGTCAGGTGTATTCCTAGGCGTTGAATATAGGGTGTTTAGCCCATTTCGTTGAGCAAGGGGTAGGTCTTGACTATTACGTATTTGATGTATGGAATGGTATCTGTGCTAATTTCTATATCTGGTTTTATGCAGCACCCCAACTCACCTTTCCCCTTAAGCAAACATAAGTTGGTTTTCTAAATTTGAGACCCTGTTCTGTTTTGTAATTCAGTTCATGTGTAGCCAAGATTTCATTCCGTGTATTAGTGATATCTTATGATGTTTCATTTTCTGTGTGACTTATTTCACTTAGAATAATCGTACCTGAATCCACTCATTATGCCAGGACCGGCCAGATGACATAGACTTCATTGGTGACTGATATTCCATTGTACGTACGTACCACAACTTCTTTATCCATTTTTCGCTTTCTGGGATATTTAACTTGTACCGTAGACGAGGTTCTTGTAAACAGAGCCGTCTGAAACTTTGGGGTGGCTGTGTGTTGTGGATTTTAATTTCCCTAAGCTATAGGACCATAAGTGGAAGTGCCGTAGGCTCCGTCGCTTTGTTTTTTAGGTGTTTCAGGAAACACCATACACTTCTCCAGAGTGGCTGTTGGCAATTTACATCCCACCCATCAGCATAACAAGGCTCCCTGTTCTCCATGGCCTGTGCTGCATTTCTGGATTTTACACTTTTTTCAGATGGCCCTTTTGACAGGGGGGCAGTGAAACTTCATTGTAGTGCAGATTTCTTTAACATGCTTGCTTGGTTGGCCAAAAAGGGCGTATGCGTTTTTTCCTGAATATATTCAGGAAAAAACGCATACGCCCTTTTTGGCCAAGTGCATCATTGTCGACGTTCTGCCTCTTTTCCTATGCTTTAAATGCAATTCCAGTCTACCCCCTGAAATCGTTTTCCTGCATTCTGCCCCGCTTTCAAGTCCTCTTCGCAGCCTTCCTTCAATATATTTTTGCACGATAGCTGTCATTTATAACTCTGCAGGTTTGTGAATTAGAGTGACCCTGCGCTCCTTTCTTCAAATCGCTTTTTTGTGAGCTGGCCGCAAACCCGCAGGATTGCTTCAGGCCCTAATCTGGTTCCGGCACGGCATGCTGAGCCTTTGGTTAATTCCTCTTCCTGGTGGCAAATGAGCGTTAAATTTGCCCGTGCAGACACGTACAGCTAGTCTCTCATTGGTTCTCCCTATTCCTGTTCATCTTGCGCAGAAATTGCAAATTGTGCCAAACAGGAGGTTAAAGGCACTGACTCTCCAAGTGGGGAGAGTTTTAGTAAAGAGTCTGGAATTGTGAACCCGAGTAAAAGGGGACAAAAACTGAGATGCATTTGAAAACGTTTGACGGTCACACGGTGCACCATACTCTGGGTTTCCCATGCATGCTTTAGCTGAAGGAAGAATCGCTTAAACCTGGAGAGTTGGGACCCATGGAATGTGTATCATGTATTATGACTTCAAATGGTCTGCATTTTCTCATCGAACCTCACCAATGCTATCAGCCCGAAGTGTCCAACCTTATGTCTCACTCAGCTCTGGGTTTAGATGAGGTAAATCCAGGTTTCACCACAAGCCCTGAATGAATTATTTAAGAATTGCTCTCTAATTCACTGTCATTGTGTTTTGTTCTTGTAATTCATTTTGATAATAGGATTTATCGGATTTTCTCTGCTGCCTTCATGCAGCTGTACACACGCTTGTTTCTCTTATGGAGACATATAAATCCATGGGTTTGAAGATTCTTACTAGTCAGGTGTATTCCTAGGCGTTGAATATAGTGTGTTTAGCCCATTTCGTTGAGCAAGGGGTAGGTCTTGACTATTACGTATTTGACTTATGGAATGGTATCTGTGCTAATTTCTAACTCTGGTTTTATGCAGCACCCCAACTCACCTTTCCCCTTTCGCAAACATAAGTTGGTTTTCTAAATTTGAGACCCTGTTCTGTTTTGTAATTCAGTTCATGTGTAGCCAAGATTAAATTCGGTGTATTAGTGATATCTTACGATGTTTCATTTTCGGTGTGACTGATTTCACTTAGAATCATCGTACCTGAATCCACTCATTATGCCACGACGGGCCAGATGACATAGATTTCATTGGTGACTGATATTCCATTGTACGTACGTACCACAACTTCTTTATTCATTTTTCGCTTTCTGGGATATTTAACTTGTACCGTAGATGAGGATCTTGTAAACATAGCCGTCTGAAACTTCGGGGTGGTTGTGTGTTTTTTATTTTAATTTCCCTAAGCTATAGGACCATAAGTGGAAGTGCCGTAGGCTCCGTTGCTTTGTTTTTTAGGTGTTTCAGGAAACACCATACACTTCTCCAGAGTGGCTCTTGGCAGTTTATATCCCACCCATCAGCATAACAAGGCCCCCTGTTCTCCATGGCCTGTGCTGCATTTCTGGATTTTACACTTTTTTCAGATGGCCCTTTTGACCAGGGGGCAGTGAGACTTCATTGTAGTGCAGATTTCTTTAACATGCTTGCTTGGTTGGCCAAAAAGGGCGTATGCGTTTTTTCCTGAATATATTCAGGAAAAACGGCATACGCCCTTTTTGGCCAAGTGCATCATTGTCGACGTTCTGCCTCTTTTCCTACGCTTTAAATGCAATTCCAGTCTACCCCCTGAAATCGTTTTCCTGCAATTCTGCCCCGCTTTCAAGTCCTCTTCGCAGCCTTCCTTCAATATATTTTTGGACGATAGCTGTCATTTATAACTCTGCAGGTTTGTGAATTGCAGTGCCCCTGAGTTCCTTTCTTCAAATCGCTTTCTTGGGAGCTGGCCGCAAACCCGCAGGATTGCTTCAGGCCCTAATCTTGTGCCGGCACGGCATGCTGAGCCTTTGGTTAATTCCTCTTTCTGGTGGGAAATGAGCGTTGAATTTGCCCGTGCAGACACGTACAGCTAGTCTCTCATTGGTTCTCCCTAATCCTGTTCATCTTGCGCAGAAATTGCAAACTGTGCCAATCAGCAGGTTAAAGGCACTGACTCTCAAAGTGGGGAGAGTGTTAGTATACGGTCTGGAATTGTGAACCCGAGTAAAAGGGGACAAAACCTGAGATGCATTTGAAAACGTTTCCCGGTCACACGGTGCACCATATTGTGGGTTTCCATGCATGCTTTAGCTGAAGGAAGAATCGCTTAAACCTGGAGAGTTGGGACCCATGGAATGGGTACCATGTAGCATGACTTCAAATGGTCTGCATTTGCTCATCGAACCTCACCAATGCTATCAGCCCGAAGTGTCCAACCTTATGTCTCACTCAGCTCTGGGTGTAGATGAGGTAAATCCAAGTTGCATCACAAGCCCTGAATGAATTATTTAAGAATTGCTCTCTATTTCACTGTCATTGTGTTTTGTTTTTGTAATTCATTTTGATAATGGGATTTATCGGATTTTCTCTGCTGCCGTCATGCAGCTGTACACACGCTTGATTCTCTTATGGAGACATATAAATCCATGGGTTTGAAGATTCTTACTAGTCAGGTGTATTCCTAGGCGTTGAATATAGGGTGTTTAGCCCATTTCGTTGAGCAAGGGGTAGGTCTTGACTATTACATATTTGACGTATGGAATGGTATCTGTGCTAATTTCTATCTCTGGTTTTATGCAGCACCCCAACTCACCTTTCCCCTTAAGCAAACATAAATTGGTTTTCTAAATTTGAGACCCTGTTCTGTTTTGTAATTCGTTCATGTGTAGCCTTGATTACATTCCGTGTATTAGTGATATCTTATGATGTTTCATTTTCTGTGTGACTTATTTCACTTAGAATCATCATACCTGAATCCACTCATTATGCCACGGCGGGCCAGATGACACAGATTTCATTGTTGAGTTATATTCCATTGTACGTACGTACCACAACTTCTTAATCCATTTTTCGCTTTCTGGGATATTTAACTTGTACCGTAGACGAGGTTCTTGTAAACAGAGCCGTCTGAAACTTTGGGGTGGCTGTGTGTTGTGGATTTTAATTTCCCTAAGCTATAGGACCATAAGTGGAAGTGCCGTAGGTTCCGTTGCTTTGTTTTTTAGGTGTTTCAGGAAACACCATACACCTTTCCAGAGTGGCTCTTGGCAATTTCCATCCCACCCATCAGCATAACAAGGCTCCCTGTTCTCCATGGCCTGTGCTGCACTTCTGGATTTTACACTTTTTTCAGATGGCCCTTTTGATCGGGGGGCAGTGAGACTTCATTGTAGTGCAGATTTCTTTAACATGCTTGCTTGGTTGGCCAAAAAGGGCGTATGCTTTTTTTCCTGAATATATTCAGGAAAAAACGCATACGCCCTTTTTGGCCAAGTGTATCTTTGTCGACGTTCTGCCTCTTTTCCTATGCTTTAAATGCAATTCCAGTCTACCCCCTGAAATCGTTTTCCTGCAATTCTGCCCCGCTTTCAAGTCCTCTTCACAGCCTTCCTTCAATATATTTTTGGACGATAGCTGTCATTTATAACTCTGCAGGTTTGTGAATTAGAGTGCCCCGGAGCTCCTTTCTTCAAATCGCTTTCTTGTGAGCTGGCCGCAAACCCGCAGGATTGCTTCAGGCCCTAATCTGGTTCCGGCATGGCATGCTGAGCGTTTGGTTAATTCCGCTTCCTGGTTGGAAATGAGCGTTAAATTTGCCCGTGGCGAAACCTACAGGTAGTCTCTCATTGGTTCTCCCTATTCCTGTTCATCTTTCGCAGAAATTGCAAACTGTGCCAAACAGCAGGTTAAAGGCACTGACTCTCCAAGTGGGGAGAGTGTTAGTAAAGGGTCTGGAATTGTGAACCCGAGTAAAAGGGGACGAAAACTGAGATCCATTTGAAAAGGTTTCCCGGTCACACGGTGCACCATACTGTGGGTTTCCCATGCATGTTTTAGCTGAAGGAAGAATCGCTTAAACCTGGAGAGTTGGGACCCATGGAATGTGTACCATGCAGTATGACTTCAAATGGTCTGCATTATCTCATCGAACCTCACCAATGCTATCAGCCCGAAGTGTCCAACTGTATGTCTCACTGAGCTCTGGGTGTAGATGAGGTAAATCCAGGTTGCATCACAAGCCCTGAATGAATTATTTAAGAATTGCTCTCTATTTCACTGTCATTGTGTTTTGTTTTTGTAATTCATTTTCATAATGGGATTTATCAGATTTTTTCTGCTGCCTTCATGCAGCTGTACACACGCTTGATTCTCTTATGGAGACATATAAATCCATGGGTTTGAAGACTCTTACTAGTCAGGTGTATTCCTAGGCGTTGAATATAGGGTGTTTAGCCCATTTCGTTGAGCAAGGGGTAGGTCTTGACTATTACGTATTTGACTTATGGAATGGTATCTGTTCTAATTTCTAACTCTGGTTTTATGCAGCACCCCAACTCACCTTTCCCCTTACGCAAACATAAGTCGGTTTTCTAAATTTGAGACCCTGTTCTGTTTTGTAATTCAGTTCATGTGTAGCCAAGATTACATTCGGTGTATTAGTGATATCTTATGATGTTTCAATTTCGGTGTGACTTATTTCACTTAGAATCATAGTACCTGAATCCACTCATTATGCCACGATGGGCCACATGACATAGATTTCATTGGTTAGTGATATTCCGTCGTACGAACGTACCACAACTTCTTTATCCATTTTTCACTTTCTGGGATATTTTACTTGTACTGTAGACGAGTTTCTTGTAAACAGAGCCGTCTGAAACTTTGGGGTGGCTGTGTGTTTTGATTTTAATTTCCCTAAGCTATAGGACCATAAGTGGAAGTGCCGTAGGCCCTGTTGCTTTGTTTCTTAGGTGTTTCTGGAAACACCATACACTTCTCCAGAGTGGCTCTTGTCAATTTACATCCCACCCATCAGAATAACAAGGCTCCCTGTTCTCCATGGCCTGTGCTGCATTTCTGGATTTTACACTTTTTTCAGATGGCCCTTTTGACCAGGGGGCAGTGAGACTTCATTGTAGTGCAGATTTCTTTAACATGCTTGCTTGGTTGGCCAAAAAGGGCGTATGCGTTTTTTCCTGAATATATTCAGGAAAAAACGCATACGCCCTTTTTGGCCAAGTGCATCATTGTCGACGTTCTGCCTCTTTTCCTATGCTTTAAATGCAATTCCAGTCTACCCCCTGAAATCGTTTTCCTGCAATTCTGCCCCGCTTTCAAGTCCTCTTCGCAGCCTTCCTTCAATATATTTTTGGACGATAGCTGTCATTTATAACTCTGCAGGTTTGTGAATTAGAGTGCCCCTGAGCTCCTTTCTTCAAATCGCTTTCTTGTGAGCTGGCCGCAAACCCGCAGGATTGCTTCAGGCCCTAATCTGGTTCCGGCACGGCATGCTGAGCCTTTGGTTAATTCGTCTTCCTGGTGGGAAATGAGCGTTAAATTTGCCCGTGCAGACACCTACAGCTAGTCTCTCATTGGTTCTCCCTATTCCTGTTCATCTTGTGCAGAAATTGCAAACTGTGCCAAACAGCAGGTTAAAGGCCCTGAATCTCCAAGTGGGGAGAGTGTTAGTAAAGGTTCTGGAATTGTGAACCCGAGTAAAAGGTGACAAAAACTGAGATGCATTTGAAAACGTTTCCCGGTCACACGGTGCACCGTACTGTGGGTTTCCCATGCATGTTTTAGCTGAAGGAAGAATCGCTTAAACCTGGAGATTTGGGACCCATGGAATGGGAACCATGCAGTATGACTTCAAATGGTCTGCATTTGCTCATCGAACCTCAACAATGCTATCAGCCCGAAGTGTCCAACCTTATGTCTCACTCAGCTCTCGGTGTAGATGAGGTAAATCCAAGTTGCATCACAAGCCCTGAATGAATTATTTAAGAGTTGCTCTCTATTTCAGTGTCATTGTGTTTTGTTTTTGTAATTCATTTTGATAATGGGATTTATCGGATTTTCTCTGCTGTCTTCATGCAGCTGTACACACGCTTGATTCTCTTATGGAGTCATAGAAATCCATGGGTTTGAAGATTCTTACTAGTCAGGTGTATTCCTAGGCATTGAATATAGGGTGTTTAGCCCATTTCTTTGAGCAAGGGGTAGGTCTTGACTATTACGTATTTGACTTATGGAATGGTATCTGTTCTAATTTCTAACTCTGGTATTATGCAGCACCCCAACTCATCTTTCCCCTTACGCAAACATAAGTCGGTTTTCTAAATTTGAGACCCTGTTCTGTTTTGTAATTCAGTTCATGTGTAGCCAAGATTACATTCGGTGAATTAGTGATATCTTATGATGTTTCAATTTCGGTGTGACTTATTTCACTTAGAATCATAGTACCTGAATCCACTCATTATGCCACGATGGGCCACATGACATAGATTTCATTGGTGAGTTATATTCCGTCGTACGAACGTACCACAACTTCTTTATCCATTTTTCGCTTTCTGGGATATTTAAATTGTACCGTAGACGAGGTTCTTGTAAACAGAGCCGTCTGAAACTTTGGGGTGGCTGTGTGTTGTGGATTTTAATTTCCCTAAGCTATAGGACCATAAGTGGAAGTGCCGTAGGCTCCGTTGCTTTGTTTTTTAGGTGTTTCAGGAAACACCATACACTTCTCCAGAGTGGCTGTTGGCAATTTACATCCCACCCATCAGCATAACAAGGCTCCCTGTTCTCCATGGCCTGTGCTGCATTTCTGGATTTTACACTTTTTTCAGATGGCCCTTTTGACAGGGCAGCAGTGAGACTTCATTGTAGTGCAGATTTCTTTAACATGCTTGCTTGGTTCGCCAAAAAGGGCGTATGCGTTTTTTCCTGAATATATTCAGGAAAAAACGCATACGCCCTTTTTGGCCAAGTGCATCATTGTCGACGTTCTGCCTCTATTCCTATGCTTTAAATGCAATTCCAGTCTACCCCCTGAAATCGTTTTCCTGCAATTCTGCCCCGCTTTCAAGTCCTCTTCGTAGCCTTCCTTCAATATATTTTTGGACGATAGCTGTCATTTATAACTCTGCAGGTTTGTTAATTAGGGTGCCCCTAAGCTCCTTTCTTCAAATCGCTTTCTTGTGAGCTGGCCGCAAACCCGCAGGATTGCTTCAGGCCCTAATCTGGTTCCGGCACGGCATGCTGAGCCTTTGGTTAATTCCTCTTCCTGGTGGGAAATGCGCGTTAAATTTGCCCGTGCAGACACCTACAGCTAGTCTCTCATTGGTACTCCCTATTCCTGTTCATCTTGTGCAGAAATTGCAAACTGTGCCAAACAGCAGGTTAAAGGCCCTACTCTCCAAGTGGGGAGAGTATTAGTAAAGGGTCTGGAATTGTGAACCCGAGTAAAAGCAGACAAAAACTGAGATGCATTTGAAAACGTTTCCCGGTCACACAGTGCACCATACTGTGGGTTTCCCATGAATGTTTTAGCTGAAGGAAGAATCGCTTAAACCTGGAGATTTGGGACCCATGCAAGGGTACCATGCAGTATGACTTCAAATGCTCTGCATTTGCTCATCGAACCTCAACAATGCTATCAGCCCGAAGTGTCCAACCTTATGTCTCACTCAGCTCTCGGTGTAGATGAGGTAAATCCAAGTTGCATCACAAGCCCTGAATGAATTATTTAAGAATTGCTCTCTATTTCACTGTCATTGTGTTTTGTTTTTGTAATTCATTTTGATAATAGGATTTATCGGATTTTCTCTGCTGCCTTCATGCAGCTGTACACACGCTTGATTCTCTTATGGAGACATATAAATCCATGGGTTTGAAGATTCTTACTAGTCAGGTGTATTCCTAGGCCTTGAATATAGGGTGTTTAGCCCATTTCGTTGAGCAAGGGGTAGGTCTTGACTATTACATATTTGACGTATGGAATGGTATCTGTGCTAATTTCTATCTCTGGTTTTATGCAGCACCCCAACTCACCTTTCCCCTTAAGCAAACATAAGTTGGTTTTCTAAATTTGAGACCCTGTTCTGTTTTGTAATTCAGTTCATGTGTAGCCAAGATTACGTTCCGTGTATTAGTGATATCTTATGATGTTTCATTTTCTGTGTGACTGATTTCACTTGGAATCATCGTACCTGAATCCACTCATTATGCCACGACGGGCCAGATGACATAGATTTCATTGGTGAGTGATATTCCATTGTACGTACGTACCAAAAATTTCTTTATTCATTTTTCGCTTTCTGGGATATTTAACTTGTACCGTAGACGAGGTTCTTGTAAACAGAGCCGTCTGAAACTTTGGGGTGGCTGTGTGTTTTTGATTTTAATTTCCCTAAGCTATAGGACCATAAGTGGAAGTGCCGTAGGCTCCGTTGCTTTGTTTTTTAGGTGTTTCAGGAAACACCATACACTTCTCCAGAGTGGCTCTTGGCAGTTTACATCCCACCCATCAGCATAACAAGGCTCCCTGTTCTCCATGGCCTGTGCTGCATTTCTGGATTTTACACTTTTTTCAGATGGCCCTTTTGACTGGGGGGCAGTGAGACTTCATTGTAGTGCAGATTTCTTGAACATGCTTGCTTGATTGGCCAAAAAGTGCGTATGCGTTTTTTCCTGAATATATTCAGGAAAAACGGCATACGCCCTTTTTGGCCAAGTGCATCATTGTCGACGTTCTGCCTCTTTTCCTATGCTTTAAATGCAATTCCAGTCTACCCCCTGAAATCGTTTTCCTGCAATTCTGCCCCGCTTTCAAGTCCTCTTCGCAGCCTTCCTTCAATATATTTTTGGACGATAGCTGTCATTTATAACTCTGTAGGTTTGTGAATTAGAGTGCCCCTGAGCTCCTTTCTTCAAATCGCTTTCTTGTGAGCTGGCCGCAAACCCGCAGGATTGCTTCAGGCCCTAATCTGGTTCCGGCACGGCATGCTGAGCCTTTGGTTAATTCCTCTTCCTGGTGGGAAATGCGCGTTAAATTTGCGTGTGCAGACACCTACAGCTAGTCTCTCATTGGTACTCCCTATTCCTGTTCATCTTGTGCAGAAATTGCAAACTGTGCCAAAGAGCAGGTTAAAGGCCCTACTCTCCAAGTGGGGAGAGTATTAGTAAAGGGTCTGGAATTGTGAACCCGAGTAAAAGCGGACAAAAACTGAGATGCATTTGAAAACGTTTCCCGGTCACACAGTGCACCATACTGTGGGTTTCCCATGAATGTTTTAGCTGAAGGAAGAATCGCTTAAACCTGGAGATTTGGGACCCATGCAAGGGTACCATGCAGTATGACTTCAAATGGTCTGCATTTGCTCATCGAACCTCAACAATGCTATCAGCCCGAAGTGTCCAACCTTATGTCTCACTCAGCTCTCGGTGTAGATGAGGTAAATCCAAGTTGCATCACAAGCCCTGAATGAATTATTTAAGAATTGCTCTCTATTTCACTGTCATTGTGTTTTGTTTTTGTAATTCATTTTGATAATAGGATTTATCGGATTTTCTCTGCTGCCTTCATGCAGCTGTACACACGCTTGATTCTCTTATGGAGACATATAAATCCATGGGTTTGAAGATTCTTACTAGTCAGGTGTATTCCTAGGCCTTGAATATAGGGTGTTTAGCCCATTTCGTTGAGCAAGCGGTAGGTCTCGACTATTACATATTTGACGTATGGAATGGTATCTGTGCTAATTTCTATCTCTGGTTTTATGCAGCACCCCAACTCACCTTTCCCCTTAAGCAAATATAAGTTGGTTTTCTAAATTTGAGACCCTGTTCTGTTTTGTAATTCAGTTCATGTGTAGCCAAGATTACATTCGGTGTATTAATGATATCTTATGATGTTTCATTTTCTGTGTGACTTATTTCACTTAGAATAATCGTACCTGAATCCACTCATTATGCCCGGACGGGCCAGATGACATAGACTTCATTGGTGACTGATATTCCATTGTACGTACGTACCACAACTTCTTTATCCATTTTTCGCTTTCTGGGATATTTAACTTGTACCGTAGACGAGGTTCTTGTAAACAGAGCCGTCTGAAACTTTGGGGTGGCTGTGTGTTGTGGATTTTAATTTCCCTAAGCTATAGGACCATAAGTGGAAGTGCCGTAGGCTCCGTAGCTTTGTTTTTTCGGTGTTCCGGGAAACACCATACACTTCTCCAGAGTGGCTGTTGGCAATTTACATCCCGCCCATCAGCATAACAAGGCTCCCTGTTCTCCATGGCCTGTGCTGCATTTCTGGATTTTACACTTTTTTCAGATGGCCCTTTTGACAGGGGGGCAGTGAAACTTCATTGTAGTGCAGATTTCTTTAACATGCTTGCTTGGTTGGCCAAAAAGGGCGTATGCGTTTTTTCCTGAATATATTCAGGAAAAAACGCATACGCCCTTTTTGGCCAAGTGCATCATTGTCGACGTTCTGCCTCTTTTCCTATGCTTTAAATGCAATTCCAGTCTACCCCCTGAAATCGTTTTCCTGCATTCTGCCCCGCTTTCAAGTCCTCTTCGCAGCCTTCCTTCAATATATTTTTGCACGATAGCTGTCATTTATAACTCTGCAGGTTTGTGAATTAGAGTGACCCTGCGCTCCTTTCTTCAAATCGCTTTTTTGTGAGCTGGCCGCAAACCCGCAGGATTGCTTCAGGCCCTAATCTGGTTCCGGCACGGCATGCTGAGCCTTAGGTTAATTCCTCTTCCTGGTGGGAAATGAGCGTTAAATTTGCCCGTGCAGACACGTACAGCTAGTCTCTCATTGGTTCTCCCTATTCCTGTTCATCTTGCGCAGAAATTGCAAATTGTGCCAAACAGGAGGTTAAAGGCACTAACTCTCCAAGTGGGGAGAGTTTTAGTAAAGAGTCTGGAATTGTGAACCCGAGTAAAAGGGGACAAAAACTGAGATGCATTTGAAAACGTTTGACGGTCACACGGTGCACCATACTCTGGGTTTCCCATGCATGCTTTAGCTGAAGGAAGAATCGCTTAAACCTGGAGAGTTGGGACCCATGGAATGTGTATCATGTATTATGACTTCAAATGGTCTGCATTTTCTCATCGAACCTCACCAATGCTATCAGCCCGAAGTGTCCAACCTTATGTCTCACTCAGCTCTGGGTTTAGATGAGGTAAATCCAGGTTTCACCACAAGCCCTGAATGAATTATTTAAGAATTGCTCTCTAATTCACTGTCATTGTGTTTTGTTTTTGTAATTCATTTTGATAATAGGATTTATCGGATTTTCTCTGCTGCCTTCATGCAGCTGTACACACGCTTGTTTCTCTTATGGAGACATATAAATCCATGGGTTTGAAGATTCTTACTAGTCAGGTGTATTCCTAGGCATTGAATATAGTGTGTTTAGCCCATTTCGTTGAGCAAGGGGTAGGTCTTGACTATTACGTATTTGACTTATGGAATGGTATCTGTGCTAATTTCTAACTCTGGTTTTATGCAGCACCCCAACTCACCTTTCCCCTTTCGCAAACATAAGTTGGTTTTCTAAATTTGAGACCCTGTTCTGTTTTGTAATTCAGTTCATGTGTAGCCAAGATTAAATTCGGTGTATTAGTGATATCTTACGATGTTTCATTTTCGGTGTGACTTATTTCACTTAGAATCATCGTACCTGAATCCACTCATTATGCCACGACGGGCCAGATGACATAGATTTCATTGGTGACTGATATTCCATTGTACGTACGTACCACAACTTCTTTATTCATTTTTCGCTTTCTGGGATATTTAACTTGTACCGTAGATGAGGATCTTGTAAACATAGCCGTCTGAAACTTCGGGGTGGCTGTGTGTTTTTGATTTTAATTTCCCTAAGCTATAGGACCATAAGTGGAAGTGCCGTAGGCTCCGTTGCTTTGTTTTTTAGGTGTTTCAGGAAACACCATACACTTCTCCAGAGTGGCTCTTGGCAGTGTATATCCCATCCATCAGCATAACAAGGCCCCCTGTTCTCCATGGCCTGTGCTGCATTTCTGGATTTTACACTTTTTTCAGATGGCCCTTTTGACCAGGGGGCAGTGAGACTTCATTGTAGTGCAGATTTCTTTAACATGCTTGCTTGGTTGGCCAAAAAGGGCGTATGCGTTTTTTCCTGAATATATTCAGGAAAAAACGCATACGCCCTTTTTGGCCAAGTGCATCATTGTCGACGTTCTGCCTCTTTTCCTATGCTTTAAATGCAATTCCAGTCTACCCCCTGAAATCGTTTTCCTGCAATTCTGCCCCGCTTTCAAGTCCTCTTCGCAGCCTTCCTTCAATATATTTTTGGACGATAGCTGTCATTTATAACTCTGCAGGTTTGTGAATTGCAGTGCCCCTGAGTTCCTTTCTTCAAATCGCTTTCTTGGGAGCTGGCCGCAAACCCGCAGGATTGCTTCAGGCCCTAATCTTGTGCCGGCACGGCATGCTGAGCCTTTGGTTAATTCCTCTTTCTGGTGGGAAATGAGCGTTTAATTTGCCCGTGCAGACACGTACAGCTAGTCTCTCATTGGTTCTCCCTATTCCTGTTCATCTTGCGCAGAAATTGCAAACTGTGCCAAACAGGAGGTTAAAGGCACTGACTCTCCAAGTGGGGAGAGTGTTAGTAAAGTGTCTGGAAATGTGAACCCGAGTAAAAGGGGACGACAACCGAGATGCCTTTGAAAACGTTTCCTGGTCACACGGTTCACCATACTGTGGGTTTCCCATGCATGCTTTAGCTGAAGGAAGAATCGCTTAAACATTGAGAGTTGGGACCCATGGAATGTGTACCATGTATTATGACTTCAAATGGTCTGCATTTGCTCATCGAACCTCACCAATGCTATCAGCCCGAAGTGTCCAACCTTATGTCTCACTCAGCTCTGGGTTTAGATGAGGTAAATCCAGGTTGCATCACAAGCCCTGAATGAATTATTTAAGAATTGCTCTCTATTTCACTGTCATTGTGTTTTGTTTTTGTAATTCATTTTGATAATAGGATTTATCGGATTTTCTCTGCTGCCTTCATGCAGCTGTACACACGCTTGATTCTCTTATGGAGACATATAAATCCATGGGTTTGAAGATTCTCACTAGTCAGGTGTATTCCTAGGTGTTGAATATAGGGTTTTAGCCCATTTCGTTGAGCAAGGGGTAGGTCTTGACTATTACATATTTGACGTATGGAATGGTATCTGTGCTAATTTCTATCTCTGATTTTATGCAGCACCCCAACTCACCTTTCCCCTTAAGCAAACATAAGTTGGTTTTCTAAATTTGAGACCCTGTTCTGTTTTGTAATTCAGTTCATGTGTAGCCAAGATTACATTCGGTGTATTAATGATATCTTATGATGTTTCATTATCTGTGTGACTTATTTCACTTAGAATAATCGTACCTGAATCCACTCATTATGCCAGGACGGGCCAGATGACATAGACTTCATTGGTGACTGATATTCCATTGTACGTACGTACCACAACTTCTTTATCCATTTTTCGCTTTCTGGGATATTTAACTTGTACCGTAGACGAGGTTCTTGTAAACAGAGCCGTCTGAAACTTTGGGGTGGCTGTGTGTTGTGGATTTTAATTTCCCTAAGCTATAGGACCATAAGTGGAAGTGCCGTAGGCTCCGTCGCTTTGTTTTTTAGGTGTTTCAGGAAACACCATACACTTCTCCAGAGTGGCTGTTGGCAATTTACATCCCACCCATCAGCATAACAAGGCTCCCTGTTCTCCATGGCCTGTGCTGCATTTCTGGATTTTACACTTTTTTCAGATGGCCCTTTTGACAGGGGGGCAGTGAAACTTCATTGTAGTGCAGATTTCTTTAACATGCTTGCTTGGTTGGCCTAAAAGGGCGTATGCGTTTATTCCTGAATATATTCAGGAAAAAACGCATACGCCCTTTTTGGCCAAGTGCATCATTGTCGACGTTCTGCCTCTTTTCCTATGCTTTAAATGCAATTCCAGTCTACCCCCTGAAATCGTTTTCCTGCATTCTGCCCCGCTTTCAAGTCCTTTTCGCAGCCTTCCTTCAATATATTTTTGCACGATAGCTGTCATTTATAACTCTGCAGGTTTGTGAATTAGAGTGGCCCTGCGCTCCTTTCTTCAAATCGCTTTTTTGTGAGCTGGCCGCAAACCCGCAGGATTGCTTCAGGCCCTAATCTGGTTCCGGCACGGCATGCTGAGCCTTTGGTTAATTCCTCTTCCTGGTGGGAAATGAGCGTTAAATTTGCCCGTGCAGACACGTACAGCTAGTCTCTCATTGGTTCTCCCTATTCCTGTTCATCTTGCGCAGAAATTGCAAATTGTGCCAAACAGGAGGTTAAAGGCACTGACTCTCCAAGTGGGGAGAGTTTTAGTAAAGAGTCTGGAATTGTGAACCCGAGTAAAAGGGGACAAAAACTGAGATGCATTTGAAAACGTTTGACGGTCACACGGTGCACCATACTCTGGGTTTCCCATGCATGCTTTAGCTGAAGGAAGAATCGCTTAAACCTGGAGAGTTGGGACCCATGGAATGTGTATCATGTATTATGACTTCAAATGGTCTGCATTTTCTCATCGAACCTCACCAATGCTATCAGCCCGAAGTGTCCAACCTTATGTCTCACTCAGCTCTGGGTTTAGATGAGGTAAATCCAGGTTTCACCACAAGCCCTGAATGAATTATTTAAGAATTGCTCTCTAATTCACTGTCATTGTGTTTTGTTTTTGTAATTCATTTTCATAATGGGATTTATCGGATTTTTTCTGCTGCCTTCATGCAGCTGTACACATGCTTGATTCTCTTATGGAGACATATAAATCCATGGGTTTGAAGATTCTTACTAGTCAGGTGTATTCCTAGGCGTTGAATATAGGGTGTTTAGCCCATTTCGTTGAGCAAGGGGTAGGTCTTGACTATTACGTATTTGACTTATGGAATGGTATCTGTTCTAATTTCTAACTCTGGTTTTATGTAGCACCCCAACTCACCTTTCCCCTTACGCAAACATAAGTCGGTTTTCTAAATTTGAGACCCTGTTCTGTTTTGTAATTCAGTTCATGTGTAGCCAAGATTATATTCCGTGTATTAGTGATATCTTATGATGTTTCATTTTCTGTGTGACTGATTTCACTTGGAATCATCGTACCTGAATCCACTCATTATGCCACGACGGGCCAGATGACATAGATTTCATTGGTGAGTGATATTCCATTGTACGTACGTACCACAAATTTCTTTATTCATTTTTCGCTTTCTGGGATATTTAACTTGTACCGTAGACGAGGTTCTTGTAAACAGAGCCGTCTGAAACTTTGGGGTGGCTGTGTGTTTTTGATTTTAATTTCCCTAAGCTATAGGACCATAAGTGGAAGTGCCGTAGGCTCCGTCGCTTTGTTTTTTAGGTGTTTCAGGAAACACCATACACTTCTCCAGAGTGGCTCTTGGCAATTTACATCCCACCCATCAGCATAACAAGGCTCCCTGTTCTCCATGGCCTGTGCTGCCTTTCTGGATTTTACACTTTTTTCAGATGGCCCTTTTGACTGGAGAGCAGTGAGACTTCATTGTAGTGCAGATTTCTTTAACATGCTTGCTTGATTGGCCAAAAAGGGCGTATGCGTTTTTTCCTGAATATATTCAGGAAAAACGGCATACGCCCTTTTTGGCCAAGTGCATCATTGTCGACGTTCTGCCTCTTTTCCTATGCTTTAAATGCAATTCCCGTCTACCCCCTGAAATCGTTTTCCTGCAAATCTGTCCCGCTTACAAGTCGTCTTCGCAGCCTTCCTTCAATATATTTTTGGACGATAGCTGTCATTTATAACTCTGCAGGTTTGTGAGTTACAGTGCCCATGAGCTCCTTTCTTCAACTCGCTATCTTGTGAGCTGGCCGCAAACCCACAGGATTGCCTCAGGCCCTAATCTGGTTCCGGCACGGCATGCTGAGCCTTTGGTTAATTCCTCTTCTTGCTGGGAAATGAGCGTTAAATATGCCCGTGCAGACACCTACAGCTAGTCTCTCATTGGTTCTCCCTAATCCTGTTCATCTTGCGCAGAAATTGCAAACTGTGCCAATCAGCAGGTTAAAGGCACTGACTCTCAAAGTGGGGAGAGTGTTAGTATACGGTCTGGAATTGTGAACCCGAGTAAAAGGGGACAAAACCTGAGATGCATTTGAAAACGTTTCCCGGTCACACGGTGCACCATATTGTGGGTTTCCATGCATGCTTTAGCTGAAGGAAGAATCGCTTAAACCTGGAGAGTTGGGACCCATGGAATGGGTACCATGTAGCATGACTTCAAATGGTCTGCATTTGCTCATCGAACCTCACCAATGCTATCAGCCCGAAGTGTCCAACCTTATGTCTCACTCAGCTCTGGGTGTAGATGAGGTAAATCCAAGTTGCATCACAAGCCCTGAATGAATTATTTAAGAATTGCTCTCTATTTCACTGTCATTGTGTTTTGTTTTTGTAATTCATTTTGATAATGGGATTTATCGGATTTTCTCTGCTGCCGTCATGCAGCTGTACACACGCTTGATTCTCTTATGGAGACATATAAATCCATGGGTTTGAAGATTCTTACTAGTCAGGTGTATTCCTAGGCGTTGAATATAGGGTGTTTAGCCCATTTCGTTGAGCAAGGGGTAGGTCTTGACTATTACATATTTGACGTATGGAATGGTATCTGTGCTAATTTCTATCTCTGGTTTTATGCAGCACCCCAACTCACCTTTCCCCTTAAGCAAACATAAATTGGTTTTCTAAATTTGAGACCCTGTTCTGTTTTGTAATTCGTTCATGTGTAGCCTTGATTACATTCCGTGTATTAGTGATATCTTATGATGTTTCATTTTCTGTGTGACTTATTTCACTTAGAATCATCGTACCTGAATCCACTCATTATGCCACGACGGGCCAGATGACACAGATTTCATTGTTGAGTTATATTCCATTGTACGTACGTACCACAACTTCTTAATCCATTTTTCGCTTTCTGGGATATTTAACTTGTACCGTAGACGAGGTTCTTGTAAACAGAGCCGTCTGAAACTTTGGGGTGGCTGTGTGTTGTGGATTTTAATTTCCCTAAGCTATAGGACCATAAGTGGAAGTGCCGTAGGTTCCGTTGCTTTGTTTTTTAGGTGTTTCAGGAAACACCATACACCTTTCCAGAGTGGCTCTTGGCAATTTCCATCCCACCCATCAGCATAACAAGGCTCCCTGTTCTCCATGGCCTGTGCTGCACTTCTGGATTTTACACTTTTTTCAGATGGCCCTTTTGATCGGGGGGCAGTGAGACTTCATTGTAGTGCAGATTTCTTTAACATGCTTGCTTGGTTGGCCAAAAAGGGCGTATGCTTTTTTTCCTGAATATATTCAGGAAAAAACGCATACGCCCTTTTTGGCCAAGTGTATCTTTGTCGACGTTCTGCCTCTTTTCCTATGCTTTAAATGCAATTCCAGTCTACCCCCTGAAATCTTTTTCCTGCAATTCTGCCCCGCTTTCAAGTCCTCTTCACAGCCTTCCTTCAATATATTTTTGGACGATAGCTGTCATTTATAACTCTGCAGGTTTGTGAATTAGAGTGCCCCTGAGCTCCTTTCTTCAAATCGCTTTCTTGTGAGCTGGCCGCAAACCCGCAGGATTGCTTCAGGCCCTAATCTGGTTCCGGCATGGCATGCTGAGCGTTTGGTTAATTCCGCTTCCTGGTTGGAAATGAGCGTTAAATTTGCCCGTGCAGACACCTACAGGTAGTCTCTCATTGGTTCTCCCTATTCCTGTTCATCTTTCACAGAAATTGCAAACTGTGCCAATCAGCAGGTTAAAGGCACTGACTCTCCAAGTGGGGAGAGTGTTAGTAAAGGGTCTGGAATTGTGAACCCGAGTAAAAGGGGACGAAAACTGAGATCCATTTGAAAAGGTTTCCCGGTCACACGGTGCACCATACTGTGGGTTTCCCATGCATGTTTTAGCTGAAGGAAGAATCGCTTAAACCTGGAGAGTTGGGACCCATGGAATGTGTACCATGCAGTATGACTTCAAATGGTCTGCATTATCTCATCGAACCTCACCAATGCTATCAGCCCGAAGTGTCCAACTGTATGTCTCACTGAGCTCTGGGTTTAGATGAGGTAAATCCAGGTTGCATCACAAGCCCTGAATGAATTATTTAAGAATTGCTCTCTATTTCACTGTCATTGTGTTTTGTTTTTGTAATTCATTTTCATAATGGGATTTATCGGATTTTTTCTGCTGCCTTCATGCAGCTGTACACACGCTTGATTCTCTTATGGAGACATATAAATCCATGGGTTTGAAGATTCTTACTAGTCAGGTGTATTCCTAGGCGTTGAATATAGGGTGTTTAGCCCATTTCGTTGAGCAAGGGGTAGGTCTTGACTATTACGTATTTGACTTATGGAATGGTATCTGTTCTAATTTCTAACTCTGGTTTTATGCAGCACCCCAACTCACCTTTCCCCTTACGCAAACATAAGTCGGTTTTCTAAATTTGAGACCCTGTTCTGTTTTGTAATTCAGTTCATGTGTAGCCAAGATTACATTCGGTGTATTAGTGATATCTTATGATGTTTCAATTTCGGTGTGACTTATTTCACTTAGAATCATAATACCTGAATCCACTCATTATGCCACGATGGGCCACATGACATAGATTTCATTGGTTAGTGATATTCCGTCGTACGAATGTACCACAACTTCTTTATCCATTTTTCACTTTCTGGGATATTTTACTTGTACTGTAGACGAGTTTCTTGTAAACAGAGCCGTCTGAAACTTTGGGGTGGCTGTGTGTTTTGATTTTAATTTCCCTAAGCTATAGGACCATAAGTGGAAGTGCCGTAGGCCCTGTTGCTTTGTTTCTTAGGTGTTTCTGGAAACACCATACACTTCTCCAGAGTGGCTCTTGTCAATTTACATCCCACCCATCAGAATAACAAGGCTCCCTGTTCTCCATGGCCTGTGCTGCATTTCTGGATTTTACACTTTTTTCAGATGGCCCTTTTGACCAGGGGGCAGTGAGACTTCATTGTAGTGCAGATTTCTTTAACATGCTTGCTTGGTTGGCCAAAAAGGGCGTATGCGTTTTTTCCTGAATATATTCAGGAAAAAACGCATACGCCCTTTTTGGCCAAGTGCATCATTGTCGACGTTCTGCCTCTTTTCCTATGCTTTAAATGCAATTCCAGTCTACCCCCTGAAATCGTTTTCCTGCAATTCTGCTCCGCTTTCAAGTCCTCTTCGCAGCCTTCCTTCAATATATTTTTGGACGATAGCTGTCATTTATAACTCTGCAGGTTTGTGAATTACAGTGCCCCTGAGCTCCTTTCTTCAAATCGCTTTCTTGTGAGCTGGCCGCAAACCCGCAGGATTGCTTCAGGCCCTAATCTGGTTCCGGCACGGCATGCTGAGCCTTTGGTTAATTCCTCTTCCTGGTGGGAAATGAGCGTTAAATTTGCCCGTGCAGACACCTACAGCTAGTCTCTCATTGGTTCTCCCTATTCCTGTTCATCTTGTGCAGAAATTGCAAACTGTGCCAAACAGCAGGTTAAAGGCCCTGAATCTCCAAGTGGGGAGAGTGTTAGTAAAGGTTCTGGAATTGTGAACCCGAGTAAAAGGTGACAAAAACTGAGATGCATTTGAAAACGTTTCCCGGTCACACGGTGCACCGTACTGTGGGTTTCCCATGCATGTTTTAGCTGAAGGAAGAATCGCTTAAACCTGGAGATTTGGGACCCATGGAATGGGAACCATGCAGTATGACTTCAAATGGTCTGCATTTGCTCATCGAACCTCAACAATGCTATCAGCCCGAAGTGTCCAACCTTATGTCTCACTCAGCTCTGGGTGTAGATGAGGTAAAT
This sequence comes from Delphinapterus leucas, assembly GCF_059928025.1. Taxonomy (NCBI): domain Eukaryota; kingdom Metazoa; phylum Chordata; class Mammalia; order Artiodactyla; family Monodontidae; genus Delphinapterus; species Delphinapterus leucas. The sequence goes on along the minus strand of NW_028322246.1, from coordinate 8,419,290 downwards.
CCAAGTTGCATCACAAGCCCTGAATGAATTATTTAAGAGTTGCTCTCTATTTCACTGTCATTGTGTTTTGTTTTTGTAATTCATTTTGATAATGGGATTTATCGGATTTTCTCTGCTGCCTTCATGCAGCTGTACACACGCTTGATTCTCTTATGGAGACATAGAAATCCATGGGTTTGAAGATTCTTACTAGTCAGGTGTATTCCTAGGCATTGAATATAGGGTGTTTAGCCCATTTCTTTGAGCAAGGGGTAGGTCTTGACTATTACGTATTTGACTTATGGAATGGTATCTGTTCTAATTTCTAACTCTGGTATTATGCAGCACCCCAACTCATCTTTCCCCTTACGCAAACATAAGTCGGTTTTCTAAATTTGAGACCCTGTTCTGTTTTGTAATTCAGTTCATGTGTAGCCAAGATTACATTCGGTGTATTAGTGATATCTTATGATGTTTCAATTTTGGTGTGACTTATTTCACTTAGAATCATAGTACCTGAATCCACTCATTATGCCACGATGGGCCACATGACATAGATTTCATTGGTGAGTTATATTCCGTCGTATGAACGTACCACAACTTCTTTATCCATTTTTCGCTTTCTGGGATATTTAACTTGTACCGTAGACGAGGTTCTTGTAAACAGAGCCGTCTGAAACTTTGGGGTGGCTGTGTGTTGTGGATTTTAATTTCCCTAAGCTATAGGACCATAAGTGGAAGTGCCGTAGACTCCGTTGCTTTGTTTTTTAGGTGTTTCAGGAAACACCATACACTTCTCCAGAGTGGCTGTTGGCAATTTACATCCCACCCATCAGCATAACAAGGCTCCCTGTTCTCCATGGCCTGTGCTGCATTTCTGGATTTTACACTTTTTTCAGATGGCCCTTTTGACAGGGCAGCAGTGAGACTTCATTGTAGTGCAGATTTCTTTAACATGCTTGCTTGGTTCGCCAAAAAGGGCGTATGCGTTTTTTCCTGAATATATTCAGGAAAAAACGCATACGCCCTTTTTGGCCAAGTGCATCATTGTCGACGTTCTGCCTCTATTCCTATGCTTTAAATGCAATTCCAGTCTACCCCTGAAATCGTTTTCCTGCAATTCTGCCCCGCTTTCAAGTCCTCTTCGTAGCCTTCTTTAATATATTTTTGGACGATAGCTGTCATTTATTACTCTGCAGGTTTGTTAATTAGGGTGCCCCTAAGCTCCTTTCTTCAAATCGCTTTCTTGTGAGCTGGCAGCAAACCCGCAGGATTGCTTCAGGCCCTAATCTGGTTCCGACACGGCATGCTGAGCGTTTGGTTAATTCCTCTTCGTGGTTGGAAATGAGCGTTAAATTTGCCCGTGCAGACACCTACAGCTAGTCTCTCATTGGTTCTCCCTATTCCTGTTCATCTTGCGCAGAAATAGCAAATTGTGCCAAACAGCAGGTTATAGGCACTGACTCTCCAAGTGGGGAGAGTGTTAGTAAAGGGTCTGGAATTGTGAACCCGAGTAAAAGGGGACGAAAACTGAGATGCATTTGAAAACGTTTCCCGGTCACACGGTGCACCATACTGTGGGTTTCCCATGCATGTTTTAGCTGAAGGAAGAATCGCTTCAACCTGGAGAGTTGGGACCCATGTAACGTGTACCATGTATTATGATTTCAAATGGTCTGCATTTGCTCATCGAAACTCACCAATGCTATCAGCCCGAAGTGTCCAACCTTATGTCTCACTCAGCTCTGGGTTTAGATGAGGTAAATCCAGGTTGCATCACAAGCCCTGAATGAATTATTTAAGAATTGCTCTCTATTTCACTGTCATTGTGTTTTGTTTTTGTAATTCATTTTGATAATAGGATTTATCGGATTTTCTCTGCTGCCTTCATGCAGCTGTACACAAGCTTGATTCTCTTATGGAGACATATAAATCCATGGGTTTGAAGATTCTTACTAGTCAGGTGTATTCCTAGGCGTTGAATATAGGGTGTTTAGCCCATTTCGTTGAGCAAGGGGTAGGTCTTGACTATTACATATTTGACGTATGGAATGGTATCTGTGCTAATTTCTATCTCTGGTTTTATGCAGCACCCCAACTCACCTTTCCCCTTAAGCAAACATAAGTTGGTTTTCTAAATTTGAGACCCTGTTCTGTTTTGTAATTCAGTTCATGTGTAGCCAAGATTACATTCGGTGTATTAGTGATATCTTATGAAGTTTCATTTTCTGTGTGACTGATTTCACTTGGAATCATCGTACCTGAATCCACTCATTATGCCACGACAGGCCAGATGACATAGATTTCATTGGTGAGTGATATTCCATTGTACGTACGTACCAAAAATTTCTTTATTCATTTTTCGCTTTCTGGGATATTTAACTTGTACCGTAGACGAGGTTCTTGTAAACAGAGCCGTCTGAAACTTTGGGGTGGCTGTGTGTTTTTGATTTTAATTTCCCTAAGCTATAGGACCATAAGTGGAAGTGCCGTAGGCTCCGTTGCTTTGTTTTTTAGGTGTTTCAGGAAACACCATACACTTCTCCAGAGTGGCTCTTGGCAATTTACATCCCACCCATCAGCATAACAAGGCTCCCTGTTCTCCATGGCCTGTGCTGCATTTCTGGATTTTACACTTTTTTCAGATGGCCCTTTTGACTGGGGGGCAGTGAGACTTCATTGTAGTGCAGATTTCTTGAACATGCTTGCTTGATTGGCCAAAAAGGGCGTATGCGTTTTTTCCTGAATATATTCAGGAAAAACGGCATACGCCCTTTTTGGCCAAGTGCATCATTGTCGACGTTCTGCCTCTTTTCCTATGCTTTAAATGCAATTCCAGTCTACCCCCTGAAATCGTTTTCCTGCAATTCTGCCCCGCTTTCAAGTCCTCTTCGCAGCCTTCCTTCAATATATTTTTGGACGATAGCTGTCATTTATAACTCTGTAGGTTTGTGAATTAGAGTGCCCCTGAGCTCCTTTCTTCAAATCGCTTTCTTGTGAGCTGGCCGCAAACCCGCAGGATTGCTTCAGGCCCTAATCTGGTTCCGGCACGGCATGCTGAGCCTTTGGTTAATTCCTCTTCCTGGTGGGAAATGCGCGTTAAATTTGCGTGTGCAGACACCTACAGCTAGTCTCTCATTGGTACTCCCTATTCCTGTTCATCTTGTGCAGAAATTGCAAACTGTGCCAAAGAGCAGGTTAAAGGCCCTACTCTCCAAGTGGGGAGAGTATTAGTAAAGGGTCTGGAATTGTGAACCCGAGTAAAAGCGGACAAAAACTGAGATGCATTTGAAAACGTTTCCCGGTCACACAGTGCACCATACTGTGGGTTTCCCATGAATGTTTTAGCTGAAGGAAGAATCGCTTAAACCTGGAGATTTGGGACCCATGCAAGGGTACCATGCAGTATGACTTCAAATGGTCTGCATTTGCTCATCGAACCTCAACAATGCTATCAGCCCGAAGTGTCCAACCTTATGTCTCACTCAGCTCTCGGTGTAGATGAGGTAAATCCAAGTTGCATCACAAGCCCTGAATGAATTATTTAAGAATTGCTCTCTATTTCACTGTCATTGTGTTTTGTTTTTGTAATTCATTTTGATAATAGGATTTATCGGATTTTCTCTGCTGCCTTCATGCAGCTGTACACACGCTTGATTCTCTTATGGAGACATATAAATCCATGGGTTTGAAGATTCTTACTAGTCAGGTGTATTCCTAGGCCTTGAATATAGGGTGTTTAGCCCATTTCGTTGAGCAAGGGGTAGGTCTTGACTATTACATATTTGACGTATGGAATGGTATCTGTGCTAATTTCTATCTCTGGTTTTATGCAGCACCCCAACTCACCTTTCCCCTTAAGCAAACATAAGTTGGTTTTCTAAATTTGAGACCCTGTTCTGTTTTGTAATTCATTTCATGTGTAGCCAAGATTACATTCCGTGTATTAGTGATATCTTATGATGTTTCATTTTCTGTGTGACTGATTTCACTTGGAATCATCGTACCTGAATCCACTCATTATGCCACAACGGGCCAGATGACATAGATTTCATTGGTGAGTGATATTCCATTGTACGTACGTACCAAAAATTTCTTTATTCATTTTTCGCTTTCTGGGATATTTAACTTGTACCGTAGACGAGGTTCTTGTAAACAGAGCCGTCTGAAACTTTGGGGTGGCTGTGTGTTTTTGATTTTAATTTCCCTAAGCTATAGGACCATAAGTGGAAGTGCCGTAGGCTCCGTTGCTTTGTTTTTTAGGTGTTTCAGGAAACACCATACACTTCTCCAGAGTGGCTCTTGGCAATTTACATCCCACCCATCAGCATAACAAGGCTCCCTGTTCTCCATGGCCTGTGCTGCATTTCTGGATTTTACACTTTTTTCAGATGGCCCTTTTGACTGGGGGGCAGTGAGACTTCATTGTAGTGCAGATTTCTTGAACATGCTTGCTTGATTGGCCAAAAAGGGCGTATGCGTTTTTTCCTGAATATATTCAGGAAAAACGGCATACGCCCTTTTTGGCCAAGTGCATCATTGTCGACGTTCTGCCTCTTTTCCTATGCTTTAAATGCAATTCCAGTCTACCCCCTGAAATCGTTTTCCTGCAATTCTGCCCCGCTTTCAAGTCCTCTTCGCAGCCTTCCTTCAATATATTTTTGGACGATAGCTGTCATTTATAACTCTGTAGGTTTGTGAATTAGAGTGCCCCTGAGCTCCTTTCTTCAAATCGCTTTCTTGTGAGCTGGCCGCAAACCCGCAGGATTGCTTCAGGCCCTAATCTGGTTCCGGCACGGCATGCTGAGCCTTTGGTTAATTCCTCTTCCTGGTGGGAAATGCGCGTTAAATTTGCCCGTGCAGACACCTACAGCTAGTCTCTCATTGGTACTCCCTATTCCTGTTCATCTTGTGCAGAAATTGCAAACTGTGCCAAACAGCAGGTTAAAGGCCCTACTCTCCAAGTGGGGAGAGTATTAGTAAAGGGTCTGGAATTGTGAACCCGAGTAAAAGCGGACAAAAACTGAGATGCATTTGAAAACGTTTCCCGGTCACACAGTGCACCATACTGTGGGTTTCCCATGAATGTTTTAGCTGAAGGAAGAATCGCTTAAACCTGGAGATTTGGGACCCATGCAAGGGTACCATGCAGTATGACTTCAAATGGTCTGCATTTGCTCATCGAACCTCAACAATGCTATCAGCCCGAAGTGTCCAACCTTATGTCTCACTCAGCTCTCGGTGTAGATGAGGTAAATCCAAGTTGCATCACAAGCCCTGAATGAATTATTTAAGAATTGCTCTCTATTTCACTGTCATTGTGTTTTGTTTTTGTAATTCATTTTGATAATAGGATTTATCGGATTTTCTCTGCTGCCTCCATGCAGCTGTACACACGCTTGATTCTCTTATGGAGACATATAAATCCATGGGTTTGAAGATTCTTACTAGTCAGGTGTATTCCTAGGCGTTGAATATAGGGTGTTTAGCCCATTTCGTTGAGCAAGCGGTAGGTCTCGACTATTACATATTTGACGTATGGAATGGTATCTGTCCTAATTTCTATCTCTGGTTTTATGAAGCACCCCAACTCACCTTTCCCCTTAAGCAAATATAAGTTGGTTTTCTAAATTTGAGACCCTGTTCTGTTTTGTAATTCAGTTCATGTGTAGCCAAGATTACATTCGGTGTATTAATGATATCTTATGATGTTTCATTTTCTGTGTGACTTATTTCACTTAGAATAATCGTACCTGAATCCACTCATTATGCCAGGACGGGCCAGATGACATAGACTTCATTGGTGACTGATATTCCATTGTACGTACGTACCACAACTTCTTTATCCATTTTTCGCTTTCTGGGATATTTAACTTGTACCGTAGACGAGGTTCTTGTAAACAGAGCCGTCTGAAACTTTGGGGTGGCTGTGTGTTGTGGATTTTAATTTCCCTAAGCTATAGGACCATAAGTGGAAGTGCCGTAGGCTCCGTCGCTTTGTTTTTTAGGTGTTTCAGGAAACACCATACACTTCTCCAGAGTGGCTGTTGGCAATTTACATCCCACCCATCAGCATAACAAGGCTCCCTGTTCTCCATGGCCTGTGCTGCATTTCTGGATTTTACACTTTTTTCAGATGGCCCTTTTGACAGGGGGGCAGTGAAACTTCATTGTAGTGCAGATTTCTTTAACATGCTTGCTTGGTTGGCCAAAAAGGGCGTATGCGTTTTTTCCTGAATATATTCAGGAAAAAACGCATACGCCCTTTTTGGCCAAGTGCATCATTGTCGACGTTCTGCCTCTTTTCCTATGCTTTAAATGCAATTCCAGTCTACCCCCTGAAATCGTTTTCCTGCATTCTGCCCCGCTTTCAAGTCCTCTTCGCAGCCTTCCTTCAATATATTTTTGCACGATAGCTGTCATTTATAACTCTGCAGGTTTGTGAATTAGAGTGACCCTGCGCTCCTTTCTTCAAATCGCTTTTTTGTGAGCTGGCCGCAAACCCGCAGGATTGCTTCAGGCCCTAATCTGGTTCCGGCACGGCATGCTGAGCCTTAGGTTAATTCCTCTTCCTGGTGGGAAATGAGCGTTAAATTTGCCCGTGCAGACACGTACAGCTAGTCTCTCATTGGTTCTCCCTATTCCTGTTCATCTTGCGCAGAAATTGCAAATTGTGCCAAACAGGAGGTTAAAGGCACTGACTCTCCAAGTGGGGAGAGTTTTAGTAAAGGGTCTGGAATTGTGAACCCGAGTAAAAGGGGACAAAAACTGAGATGCATTTGAAAACGTTTGACGGTCACACGGTGCACCATACTCTGGGTTTCCCATGCATGCTTTAGCTGAAGGAAGAATCGCTTAAACCTGGAGAGTTGGGACCCATGGAATGTGTATCATGTATTATGACTTCAAATGGTCTGCATTTTCTCATCGAACCTCACCAATTCTATCAGCCCGAAGTGTCCAACCTTATGTCTCACTCAGCTCTGGGTTTAGATGAGGTAAATCCAGGTTTCACCACAAGCCCTGAATGAATTATTTAAGAATTGCTCTCTAATTCACTGTCATTGTGTTTTGTTTTTGTAATTCATTTTGATAATAGGATTTATCGGATTTTCTCTGCTGCCTTCATGCAGCTGTACACACGCTTGTTTCTCTTATGGAGACATATAAATCCATGGGTTTGAAGATTCTTACTAGTCAGGTGTATTCCTAGGCATTGAATATAGTGTGTTTAGCCCATTTCGTTGAGCAAGGGGTAGGTCTTGACTATTACGTATTTGACTTATGGAATGGTATCTGTGCTAATTTCTAACTCTGGTTTTATGCAGCACCCCAACTCACCTTTCCCCTTTCGCAAACATAAGTTGGTTTTCTAAATTTGAGACCCTGTTCTGTTTTGTAATTCAGTTCATGTGTAGCCAAGATTAAATTCGGTGTATTAGTGATATCTTACGATGTTTCATTTTCGGTGTGACTTATTTCACTTAGAATCATCGTACCTGAATCCACTCATTATGCCACGACGGGCCAGATGACACAGATTTCATTGTTGAGTTATATTCCATTGTACGTACGTACCACAACTTCTTAATCCATTTTTCGCTTTCTGGGATATTTAACTTGTACCGTAGACGAGGTTCTTGTAAACAGAGCCGTCTGAAACTTTGGGGTGGCTGTGTGTTGTGGATTTTAATTTCCCTAAGCTATAGGACCATAAGTGGAAGTTCCGTAGGCTCCGTTGCTTTGTTTTTTAGGTGTTTCAGGAAACACCATACACCTTTCCAGAGTGGCTCTTGGCAATTTCCATCCCACCCATCAGCATAAAAGCCTCCCTGTTCTCCATGGCCTGTGCTGCACTTCTGGATTTTACACTTTTTGCAGATGGCCCTTTTGATCGGGGGGCAGTGAGACTTCATTGTAGTGCAGATTTCTTTAACATGCTTGCTTGGTTGGCCAAAAAGGGCGTATGCTTTTTTTCCTGAATATATTCAGGAAAAAACGCATACGCCCTTTTTGGCCAAGTGTATCATTGTCGACGTTCTGCCTCTTTTCCTATGCTTTAAATGCAATTCCAGTCTACCCCCTGAAATCGTTTTCCTGCAATTCTGCCCCGCTTTCAAGTCCTCTTCACAGCCTTCCTTCAATATATTTTTGGACGATAGCTGTCATTTATAACTCTGCAGGTTTGTGAATTAGAGTGCCCCGGAGCTCCTTTCTTCAAATCGCTTTCTTGTGAGCTGGCCGCAAACCCGCAGGATTGCTTCAGGCCCTAATCTGGTTCCGGCATGGCATGCTGAGCGTTTGGTTAATTCCGCTTCCTGGTTGGAAATGAGCGTTAAATTTGCCCGTGGAGAAACCTACAGGTAGTCTCTCATTGGTTCTCCCTATTCCTGTTCATCTTTCGCAGAAATTGCAAACTGTGCCAAACAGCAGGTTAAAGGCACTGACTCTCCAAGTGGGGAGAGTGTTAGTAAAGGGTCTGGAATTGTGAACCCGAGTAAAAGGGGACGAAAACTGAGATCCATTTGAAAAGGTTTCCCGGTCACACGGTGCACCATACTGTGGGTTTCCCATGCATGTTTTAGCTGAAGGAAGAATCGCTTAAACCTGGAGAGTTGGGACCCATGGAATGTGTACCATGCAGTATGACTTCAAATGGTCTGCATTATCTCATCGAACCTCACCAATGCTATCAGCCCGAAGAGTCCAACTGTATGTCTCACTGAGCTCTGGGTGTAGATGAGGTAAATCCAGGTTGCATCACAAGCCCTGAATGAATTATTTAAGAATTGCTCTCTATTTCACTGTCATTGTGTTTTGTTTTTGTAATTCATTTTCATAATGGGATTTATCGGATTTTTTCTGCTGCCTTCATGCAGCTGTACACATGCTTGATTCTCTTATGGAGACATATAAATCCATGGGTTTGAAGATTCTTACTAGTCAGGTGTATTCCTAGGCGTTGAATATAGGGTGTTTAGCCCATTTCGTTGAGCAAGGGGTAGGTCTTGACTATTACGTATTTGACTTATGGAATGGTATCTGTTCTAATTTCTAACTCTGGTTTTATGTAGCACCCCAACTCACCTTTCCCCTTACGCAAACATAAGTCGGTTTTCTAAATTTGAGACCCTGTTCTGTTTTGTAATTCAGTTCATGTGTAGCCAAGATTATATTCCGTGTATTAGTGATATCTTATGATGTTTCATTTTCTGTGTGACTGATTTCACTTGGAATCATCGTACCTGAATCCACTCATTATGCCACGACGGGCCAGATGACATAGATTTCATTGGTGAGTGATATTCCATTGTACGTACGTACCACAAATTTCTTTATTCATTTTTCGCTTTCTGGGATATTTAACTTGTACCGTAGACGAGGTTCTTGTAAACAGAGCCGTCTGAAACTTTGGGGTGGCTGTGTGTTTTTGATTTTAATTTCCCTAAGCTATAGGACCATAAGTGGAAGTGCCGTAGGCTCCGTAGCTTTGTTTTTTAGGTGTTTCAGGAAACACCATACACTTCTCCAGAGTGGCTCTTGGCAATTTACATCCCACCCATCAGCATAACAAGGCTCCCTGTTCTCCATGGCCTGTGCTGCCTTTCTGGATTTTACACTTTTTTCAGATGGCCCTTTTGACTGGAGAGCAGTGAGACTTCATTGTAGTGCAGATTTCTTTAACATGCTTGCTTGATTGGCCAAAAAGGGCGTATGCGTTTTTTCCTGAATATATTCAGGAAAAACGGCATACGCCCTTTTTGGCCAAGTGCATCATTGTCGACGTTCTGCCTCTTTTCCTATGCTTTAAATGCAATTCCCGTCTACCCCCTGAAATCGTTTTCCTGCAAATCTGTCCCGCTTACAAGTCGTCTTCGCAGCCTTCCTTCAATATATTTTTGGACGATAGCTGTCATTTATAACTCTGCAGGTTTGTGAGTTACAGTGCCCATGAGCTCCTTTCTTCAACTCGCTATCTTGTGAGCTGGCCGCAAACCCACAGGATTGCCTCAGACCCTAATCTGGTTCCGGCACGGCATGCTGAGCCTTTGGTTAATTCCTCTTCTTGCTGGGAAATGAGCGTTAAATATGCCCGTGCAGACACCTACAGCTAGTCTCTCATTGGTTCTCCCTAATCCTGTTCATCTTGCGCAGAAATTGCAAACTGTGCCAATCAGCAGGTTAAAGGCACTGACTCTCAAAGTGGGGAGAGTGTTAGTATACGGTCTGGAATTGTGAACCCGAGTAAAAGGGGACAAAACCTGAGATGCATTTGAAAACGTTTCCCGGTCACACGGTGCACCATATTGTGGGTTTCCATGCATGCTTTAGCTGAAGGAAGAATCGCTTAAACCTGGAGAGTTGGGACCCATGGAATGGGTACCATGTAGCATGACTTCAAATGGTCTGCATTTGCTCATCGAACCTCACCAATGCTATCAGCCCGAAGTGTCCAACCTTATGTCTCACTCAGCTCTGGGTGTAGATGAGGTAAATCCAAGTTGCATCACAAGCCCTGAATGAATTATTTAAGAATTGCTCTCTATTTCACTGTCATTGTGTTTTGTTTTTGTAATTCATTTTGATAATGGGATTTATCGGATTTTCTCTGCTGCCGTCATGCAGCTGTACACACGCTTGATTCTCTTATGGAGACATATAAATCCATGGGTTTGAAGATTCTTACTAGTCAGGTGTATTCCTAGGCGTTGAATATAGGGTGTTTAGCCCATTTCGTTGAGCAAGGGGTAGGTCTTGACTATTACATATTTGACGTATGGAATGGTATCTGTGCTAATTTCTATCTCTGGTTTTATGCAGCACCCCAACTCACCTTTCCCCTTAAGCAAACATAAATTGGTTTTCTAAATTTGAGACCCTGTTCTGTTTTGTAATTCGTTCATGTGTAGCCTTGATTACATTCCGTGTATTAGTGATATCTTATGATGTTTCATTTTCTGTGTGACTTATTTCACTTAGAATCATCGTACCTGAATCCACTCATTATGCCACGACGGGCCAGATGACACAGATTTCATTGTTGAGTTATATTCCATTGTACGTACGTACCACAACTTCTTAATCCATTTTTCGCTTTCTGGGATATTTAACTTGTACCGTAGACGAGGTTCTTGTAAACAGAGCCGTCTGAAACTTTGGGGTGGCTGTGTGTTGTGGATTTTAATTTCCCTAAGCTATAGGACCATAAGTGGAAGTGCCGTAGGTTCCGTTGCTTTGTTTTTTAGGTGTTTCAGGAAACACCATACACCTTTCCAGAGTGGCTCTTGGCAATTTCCATCCCACCCATCAGCATAACAAGGCTCCCTGTTCTCCATGGCCTGTGCTGCACTTCTGGATTTTACACTTTTTTCAGATGGCCCTTTTGATCGGGGGGCAGTGAGACTTCATTGTAGTGCAGATTTCTTTAACATGCTTGCTTGGTTGGCCAAAAAGGGCGTATGCTTTTTTTCCTGAATATATTCAGGAAAAAACGCATACGCCCTTTTTGGCCAAGTGTATCTTTGTCGACGTTCTGCCTCTTTTCCTATGCTTTAAATGCATTTCCAGTCTACCCCCTGAAATCGTTTTCCTGCAATTCTGCCCCGCTTTCAAGTCCTCTTCACAGCCTTCCTTCAATATATTTTTGGACGATAGCTGTCATTTATAACTCTGCAGGTTTGTGAATTAGAGTGCCCCGGAGCTCCTTTTTTCAAATCGCTTTCTTGTGAGCTGGCCGCAAACCCGCAGGATTGCTTCAGGCCCTAATCTGGTTCCGGCATGGCATGCTGAGCGTTTGGTTAATTCCGCTTCCTGGTTGGAAATGAGCGTTAAATTTGCCCGTGGAGAAACCTACAGGTAGTCTCTCATTGGTTCTCCCTATTCCTGTTCATCTTTCGCAGAAATTGCAAACTGTGCCAAACAGCAGGTTAAAGGCACTGACTCTCCAAGTGGGGAGAGTGTTAGTAAAGGGTCTGGAATTGTGAACCCGAGTAAAAGGGGACGAAAACTGAGATCCATTTGAAAAGGTTTCCCGGTCACACGGTGCACCATACTGTGGGTTTCCCATGCATGTTTTAGCTGAAGGAAGAATCGCTTAAACCTGGAGAGTTGGGACCCATGGAATGTGTACCATGCAGTATGACTTCAAATGGTCTGCATTATCTCATCGAACCTCACCAATGCTACCAGCCCGAAGTGTCCAACTGTATGTCTCACTGAGCTCTGGGTTTAGATGAGGTAAATCCAGGTTGCATCACAAGCCCTGAATGAATTATTTAAGAATTGCTCTCTATTTCACTGTCATTGTGTTTTGTTTTTGTAATTCATTTTCATAATGGGATTTATCGGATTTTTTCTGCTGCCTTCATGCAGCTGTACACACGCTTGATTCTCTTATGGAGACATATAAATCCATGGGTTTGAAGATTCTTACTAGTCAGGTGTATTCCTAGGCGTTGAATATAGGGTGTTTAGCCCATTTCGTTGAGCAAGGGGTAGGTCTTGACTATTACGTATTTGACTTATGGAATGGTATCTGTTCTAATTTCTAACTCTGGTTTTATGCAGCACCCGAACTCACCTTTCCCCTTACGCAAACATAAGTCGGTTTTCTAAATTTGAGACCCTGTTCTGTTTTGTAATTCAGTTCATGTGTAGCCAAGATTACATTCGGTGTATTAGTGATATCTTATGATGTTTCAATTTCGGTGTGACTTATTTCACTTAGAATCATAGTACCTGAATCCACTCATTATGCCACGATGGGCCACATGACATAGATTTCATTGGTTAGTGATATTCCGTCGTACGAATGTACCACAACTTCTTTATCCATTTTTCACTTTCTGGGATATTTTACTTGTACTGTAGACGAGTTTCTTGTAAACAGAGCCGTCTGAAACTTTGGGGTGGCTGTGTGTTTTGATTTTAATTTCCCTAAGCTATAGGACCATAAGTGGAAGTGCCGTAGGCCCTGTTGCTTTGTTTCTTAGGTGTTTCTGGAAACACCATACACTTCTCCAGAGTGGCTCTTGTCAATTTACATCCCACCCATCAGAATAACAAGGCTCCCTGTTCTCCATGGCCTGTGCTGCATTTCTGGATTTTACACTTTTTTCAGATGGCCCTTTTGACCAGGGGGCAGTGAGACTTCATTGTAGTGCAGATTTCTTTAACATGCTTGCTTGGTTGGCCAAAAAGGGCGTATGCGTTTTTTCCTGAATATATTCAGGAAAAAACGCATACGCCCTTTTTGGCCAAGTGCATCATTGTCGACGTTCTGCCTCTTTTCCTATGCTTTAAATGCAATTCCAGTCTACCCCCTGAAATCGTTTTCCTGCAATTCTGCTCCGCTTTCAAGTCCTCTTCGCAGCCTTCCTTCAATATATTTTTGGACGATAGCTGTCATTTATAACTCTGCAGGTTTGTGAATTACAGTGCCCCTGAGCTCCTTTCTTCAAATCGCTTTCTTGTGAGCTGGCCGCAAACCCGCAGGATTGCTTCAGGCCCTAATCTGGTTCCGGCACGGCATGCTGAGCCTTTGGTTAATTCCTCTTCCTGGTGGGAAATGAGCGTTAAATTTGCCCGTGCAGACACCTACAGCTAGTCTCTCATTGGTTCTCCCTATTCCTGTTCATCTTGTGCAGAAATTGCAAACTGTGCCAAACAGCAGGTTAAAGGCCCTGAATCTCCAAGTGGGGAGAGTGTTAGTAAAGGTTCTGGAATTGTGAACCCGAGTAAAAGGTGACAAAAACTGAGATGCATTTGAAAACGTTTCCCGGTCACACGGTGCACCGTACTGTGGGTTTCCCATGCATGTTTTAGCTGAAGGAAGAATCGCTTAAACCTGGAGATTTGGGACCCATGGAATGGGAACCATGCAGTATGACTTCAAATGGTCTGCATTTGCTCATCGAACCTCAACAATGCTATCAGCCCGAAGTGTCCAACCTTATGTCTCACTCAGCTCTGGGTGTAGATGAGGTAAATCCAAGTTGCATCACAAGCCCTGAATGAATTATTTAAGAGTTGCTCTCTATTTCACTGTCATTGTGTTTTGTTTTTGTAATTCATTTTCATAATGGGATTTATCGGATTTTCTCTGCTGCCTTCATGCAGCTGTACACACGCTTGATTCTCTTATGGAGACATAGAAATCCATGGGTTTGAAGATTTTTACTAGTTAGTTGTATTCCTAGGCATTGAATATAGGGTGTTTAGCCCATTTCTTTGAGCAAGGGGTAGGTCTTGACTATTACGTATTTGACTTATGGAATGGTATCTGTTCTAATTTCTAACTCTGGTATTATGCAGCACCCCAACTCATCTTTCCCCTTACGCAAACATAAGTCGGTTTTCTAAATTTGAGACCCTGTTCTGTTTTGTAATTCAGTTCATGTGTAGCCAAGATTACATTCGGTGTATTAGTGATATCTTATGATGTTTCAATTTCGGTGTGACTTATTTCACTTAGAATCATAGTACCTGAATCCACTCATTATGCCACGATGGGCCACATGACATAGATTTCATTGGTGAGTTATATTCCGTCGTACGAACGTACCACAACTTCTTTATCCAGTTTTCGCTTTCTGGGATATTTTACTTGTACCGTAGACGAGGTTCTTGTAAACAGAGCCGTCTGAAACTTTGGGGTGGCTGTGTGTTGTGGATTTTAATTTCCCTAAGCTATAGGACCATAAGTGGAAGTGCCGTAGACTCCGTTGCTTTGTTTTTTAGGTGTTTCAGGAAACACCATACACTTCTCCAGAGTGGCTGTTGGCAATTTACATCCCACCCATCAGCATAACAAGGCTCCCTGTTCTCCATGGCCTGTGCTGCATTTCTGGATTTTACACTTTTTTCAGATGGCCCTTTTGACAGGGCAGCAGTGAGACTTCATTGTAGTGCAGATTTCTTTAACATGCTTGCTTGGTTCGCCAAAAAGGGCGTATGCGTTTTTTCCTGAATATATTCAGGAAAAAACGCATACGCCCTTTTTGGCCAAGTGCATCATTGTCGACGTTCTGCCTCTATTCCTATGCTTTAAATGCAATTCCAGTCTACCCCCTGAAATCGTTTTCCTGCAATTCTGCCCCGCTTTCAAGTCCTCTTCGTAGCCTTCCTTCAATATATTTTTGGACGATAGCTGTCATTTATAACTCTGCAGGTTTGTTAATTAGGGTGCCCCTAAGCTCCTTTCTTCAAATCGCTTTCTTGTGAGCTGGCAGCAAACCCGCAGGATTGCTTCAGGCCCTAATCTGGTTCCGACACGGCATGCTGAGCGTTTGGTTAATTCCTCTTCGTGGTTGGAAATGAGCGTTAAATTTGCCCGTGCAGACACCTACAGCTAGTCTCTCATTGGTTCTCCCTATTCCTGTTCATCTTGCGCAGAAATAGCAAATTGTGCCAAACAGCAGGTTATAGGCACTGACTCTCCAAGTGGGGAGAGTGTTAGTAAAGGGTCTGGAATTGTGAACCCGAGTAAAAGGGGACGAAAACTGAGATGCATTTGAAAACGTTTCCCGGTCACACGGTGCACAATACTGTGGGTTTCCCATGCATGTTTTAGCTGAAAGAAGAATCGCTTCAACCTGGAGAGTTGGGACCCATGTAACGTGTACCATGTATTATGATTTCAAATGGTCTGCATTTGCTCATCGAAACTCACCAATGCTATCAGCCCGAAGTGTCCAACCTTATGTCTCACTCAGCTCTGGGTTTAGATGAGGTAAATCCAGGTTGCATCACAAGCCCTGAATGAATTATTTAAGAATTGCTCTCCATTTCACTGTCATTGTGTTTTGTTTTTGTAATTCATTTTGATAATAGGATTTATCGGATTTTCTCTGCTGCCTTCATGCAGCTGTACACAAGCTTGATTCTCTTATGGAGACATATAAATCCATGGGTTTGAAGATTCTTACTAGTCAGGTGTATTCCTAGGCGTTGAATATAGGGTGTTTAGCCCATTTCGTTGAGCAAGGGGTAGGTCTTGACTATTACATATTTGACGTATGGAATGGTATCTGTGCTAATTTCTATCTCTGGTTTTATGCAGCACCCCAACTCACCTTTCCCCTTAAGCAAACATAAGTTGGTTTTCTAAATTTGAGACCCTGTTCTGTTTTGTAATTCAGTTCATGTGTAGCCAAGATTACATTCCGTGTATTAGTGATATCTTATGATGTTTCATTTTCTGTGTGACTGATTTCACTTGGAATCATCGTACCTGAATCCACTCATTATGCCACGACAGGCCAGATGACATAGATTTCATTGGTGAGTGATATTCCATTGTACGTACGTACCAAAAATTTCTTTATTCATTTTTCGCTTTCTGGGATATTTAACTTGTACCGTAGACGAGGTTCTTGTAAACAGAGCCGTCTGAAACTTTGGGGTGGCTGTGTGTTTTTGATTTTAATTTCCCTAAGCTATAGGACCATAAGTGGAAGTGCCGTAGGCTCCGTTGCTTTGTTTTTTAGGTGTTTCAGGAAACACCATACACTTCTCCAGAGTGGCTCTTGGCAATTTACATCCCACCCATCAGCATAACAAGGCTCCCTGTTCTCCATGGCCTGTGCTGCATTTCTGGATTTTACACTTTTTTCAGATGGCCCTTTTGACTGGGGGGCAGTGAGACTTCATTGTAGTGCAGATTTCTTGAACATGCTTGCTTGATTGGCCAAAAAGGGCGTATGCGTTTTTTCCTGAATATATTCAGGAAAAACGGCATACGCCCTTTTTGGCCAAGTGCATCATTGTCGACGTTCTGCCTCTTTTCCTATGCTTTAAATGCAATTCCAGTCTACCCCCTGAAATCGTTTTCCTGCAATTCTGCCCCGCTTTCAAGTCCTCTTCGCAGCCTTCCTTCAATATATTTTTGGACGATAGCTGTCATTTATAACTCTGTAGGTTTGTGAATTAGAGTGCCCCTGAGCTCCTTTCTTCAAATCGCTTTCTTGTGAGCTGGCCGCAAACCCGCAGGATTGCTTCAGGCCCTAATCTGGTTCCGGCACGGCATGCTGAGCCTTTGGTTAATTCCTCTTCCTGGTGGGAAATGCGCGTTAAATTTGCCCGTGCAGACACCTACAGCTAGTCTCTCATTGGTACTCCCTATTCCTGTTCATCTTGTGCAGAAATTGCAAACTGTGCCAAACAGCAGGTTAAAGGCCCTACTCTCCAAGTGGGGAGAGTATTAGTAAAGGGTCTGGAATTGTGAACCCGAGTAAAAGCGGACAAAAACTGAGATGCATTTGAAAACGTTTCCCGGTCACACAGTGCACCATACTGTGGGTTTCCCATGAATGTTTTAGCTGAAGGAAGAATCGCTTAAACCTGGAGATTTGGGACCCATGCAAGGGTACCATGCAGTATGACTTCAAATGGTCTGCATTTGCTCATCGAACCTCAACAATGCTATCAGCCCGAAGTGTCCAACCTTATGTCTCACTCAGCTCTCGGTGTAGATGAGGTAAATCCAAGTTGCATCACAAGCCCTGAATGAATTATTTAAGAATTGCTCTCTATTTCACTGTCATTGTGTTTTGTTTTTGTAATTCATTTTGATAATAGGATTTATCGGATTTTCTCTGCTGCCTTCATGCAGCTGTACACACGCTTGATTCTCTTATGGAGACATATAAATCCATGGGTTTGAAGATTCTTACTAGTCAGGTGTATTCCTAGGCCTTGAATATAGGGTGTTTAGCCCATTTCGTTGAGCAAGGGGTAGGTCTTGACTATTACATATTTGACGTATGGAATGGTATCTGTGCTAATTTCTATCTCTGGTTTTATGCAGCACCCCAACTCACCTTTCCCCTTAAGCAAACATAAGTTGGTTTTCTAAATTTGAGACCCTGTTCTGTTTTGTAATTCATTTCATGTGTAGCCAAGATTACATTCCGTGTATTAGTGATATCTTATGATGTTTCATTTTCTGTGTGACTGATTTCACTTGGAATCATCGTACCTGAATCCACTCATTATGCCACAACGGGCCAGATGACATAGATTTCATTGGTGAGTGATATTCCATTGTACGTACGTACCAAAAATTTCTTTATTCATTTTTCGCTTTCTGGGATATTTAACTTGTACCGTAGACGAGGTTCTTGTAAACAGAGCCGTCTGAAACTTTGGGGTGGCTGTGTGTTTTTGATTTTAATTTCCCTAAGCTATAGGACCATAAGTGGAAGTGCCGTAGGCTCCGTTGCTTTGTTTTTTAGGTGTTTCAGGAAACACCATACACTTCTCCAGAGTGGCTCTTGGCAATTTACATCCCACCCATCAGCATAACAAGGCTCCCTGTTCTCCATGGCCTGTGCTGCATTTCTGGATTTTACACTTTTTTCAGATGGCCCTTTTGACTGGGGGGCAGTGAGACTTCATTGTAGTGCAGATTTCTTGAACATGCTTGCTTGATTGGCCAAAAAGGGCGTATGCGTTTTTTCCTGAATATATTCAGGAAAAACGGCATACGCCCTTTTTGGCCAAGTGCATCATTGTCGACGTTCTGCCTCTTTTCCTATGCTTTAAATGCAATTCCAGTCTACCCCCTGAAATCGTTTTCCTGCAATTCTGCCCCGCTTTCAAGTCCTCTTCACAGCCTTCCTTCAATATATTTTTGGACGATAGCTGTCATTTATAACTCTGTAGGTTTGTGAATTAGAGTGCCCCTGAGCTCCTTTCTTCAAATCGCTTTCTTGTGAGCTGGCCGCAAACCCGCAGGATTGCTTCAGGCCCTAATCTGGTTCCGGCACGGCATGCTGAGCCTTTGGTTAATTCCTCTTCCTGGTGGGAAATGCGCGTTAAATTTGCCCGTGCAGACACCTACAGCTAGTCTCTCATTGGTACTCCCTATTCCTGTTCATCTTGTGCAGAAATTGCAAACTGTGCCAAACAGCAGGTTAAAGGCCCTACTCTCCAAGTGGGGAGAGTATTAGTAAAGGGTCTGGAATTGTGAACCCGAGTAAAAGCGGACAAAAACTGAGATGCATTTGAAAACGTTTCCCGGTCACACAGTGCACCATACTGTGGGTTTCCCATGAATGTTTTAGCTGAAGGAAGAATCGCTTAAACCTGGAGATTTGGGACCCATGCAAGGGTACCATGCAGTATGACTTCAAATGGTCTGCATTTGCTCATCGAACCTCAACAATGCTATCAGCCCGAAGTGTCCAACCTTATGTCTCACTCAGCTCTCGGTGTAGATGAGGTAAATCCAAGTTGCATCACAAGCCCTGAATGAATTATTTAAGAATTGCTCTCTATTTCACTGTCATTGTGTTTTGTTTTTGTAATTCATTTTGATAATAGGATTTATCGGATTTTCTCTGCTGCCTTCATGCAGCTGTACACACGCTTGATTCTCTTATGGAGACATATAAATCCATGGGTTTGAAGATTCTTACTAGTCAGGTGTATTCCTAGGCCTTGAATATAGGGTGTTTAGCCCATTTCGTTGAGCAAGGGGTAGGTCTTGACTATTACATATTTGACGTATGGAATGGTATCTGTGCTAATTTCTATCTCTGGTTTTATGCAGCACCCCAACTCACCTTTCCCCTTAAGCAAACATAAGTTGGTTTTCTAAATTTGAGACCCTGTTCTGTTTTGTAATTCAGTTCATGTGTAGCCAAGATTACATTCCGTGTATTAGTGATATGATGTTTCATTTTCTGTGTGACTGATTTCACTTGGAATCATCGTACCTGAATCCACTCATTATGCCACGACGGGCCAGATGACATAGATTTCATTGGTGAGTGATATTCCATTGTACGTACGTACCAAAAATTTCTTTATTCATTTTTCGCTTTCTGGGATATTTAACTTGTACCGTAGACGAGGTTCTTGTAAACAGAGCCGTCTGAAACTTTGGGGTGGCTGTGTGTTTTTGATTTTAATTTCCCTAAGCTATAGGACCATAAGTGGAAGTGCCGTAGGCTCCGTTGCTTTGTTTTTTAGGTGTTTCAGGAAACACCATACACTTCTCCAGAGTGGCTCTTGGCAATTTACATCCCACCCATCAGCATAACAAGGCTCCCTGTTCTCCATGGCCTGTGCTGCATTTCTGGATTTTACACTTTTTTCAGATGGCCCTTTTGACTGGGGGGCAGTGAGACTTCATTGTAGTGCAGATTTCTTGAACATGCTTGCTTGATTGGCCAAAAAGGGCGTATGCGTTTTTTCCTGAATATATTCAGGAAAAACGGCATACGCCCTTTTTGGCCAAGTGCATCATTGTCGACGTTCTGCCTCTTTTCCTATGCTTTAAATGCAATTCCAGTCTACCCCCTGAAATCGTTTTCCTGCAATTCTGCCCCGCTTTCAAGTCCTCTTCGCAGCCTTCCTTCAATATATTTTTGGACGATAGCTGTCATTTATAACTCTGTAGGTTTGTGAATTAGAGTGCCCCTGAGCTCCTTTCTTCAAATCGCTTTCTTGTGAGCTGGCCGCAAACCCGCAGGATTGCTTCAGGCCCTAATCTGGTTCCGGCACGGCATGCTGAGCCTTTGGTTAATTCCTCTTCCTGGTGGGAAATGCGTGTTAAATTTGCCCGTGCAGACACCTACAGCTAGTCTCTCATTGGTACTCCCTATTCCTGTTCATCTTGTGCAGAAATTGCAAACTGTGCCAAACAGCAGGTTAAAGGCCCTACTCTCCAAGTGGGGAGAGTATTAGTAAAGGGTCTGGAATTGTGAACCCGAGTAAAAGCGGACAAAAACTGAGATGCATTTGAAAACGTTTCCCGGTCACACAGTGCACCATACTGTGGGTTTCCCATGAATGTTTTAGCTGAAGGAAGAATCGCTTAAACCTGGAGATTTGGGACCCATGCAAGGGTACCATGCAGTATGACTTCAAATGGTCTGCATTTGCTCATCGAACCTCAACAATGCTATCAGCCCGAAGTGTCCAACCTTATGTCTCACTCAGCTCTCGGTGTAGATGAGGTAAATCCAAGTTGCATCACAAGCCCTGAATGAATTATTTAAGAATTGCTCTCTATTTCACTGTCATTGTGTTTTGTTTTTGTAATTCATTTTGATAATAGGATTTATCGGATTTTCTCTGCTGCCTTCATGCAGCTGTACACACGCTTGATTCTCTTATGGAGACATATAAATCCATGGGTTTGAAGATTCTTACTAGTCAGGTGTATTCCTAGGCCTTGAATATAGGGTGTTTAGCCCATTTCGTTGAGCAAGGGGTAGGTCTTGACTATTACATATTTGACGTATGGAATGGTATCTGTGCTAATTTCTATCTCTGGTTTTATGCAGCACCCCAACTCACCTTTCCCCTTAAGCAAACATAAGTTGGTTTTCTAAATTTGAGACCCTGTTCTGTTTTGTAATTCAGTTCATGTGTAGCCAAGATTACATTCCGTGTATTAGTGATATCTTATGATGTTTCATTTTCTGTGTGACTGATTTCACTTGGAATCATCGTACCTGAATCCACTCATTATGCCACGACGGGCCAGATGACATAGATTTCATTGGTGAGTGATATTCCATTGTACGTACGTACCAAAAATTTCTTTATTCATTTTTCGCTTTCTGGGATATTTAACTTGTACCGTAGACGAGGTTCTTGTAAACAGAGCCGTCTGAAACTTTGGGGTGGCTGTGTGTTTTTGATTTTAATTTCCCTAAGCTATAGGACCATAAGTGGAAGTGCCATAGGCTCCGTTGCTTTGTTTTTTAGGTGTTTCAGGAAACACCATACACTTCTCCAGAGTGGCTCTTGGCAATTTACATCCCACCCATCAGCATAACAAGGCTCCCTGTTCTCCATGGCCTGTGCTGCATTTCTGGATTTTACACTTTTTTCAGATGGCCCTTTTGACTGGGGGGCAGTGAGACTTCATTGTAGTGCAGATTTCTTGAACATGCTTGCTTGATTGGCCAAAAAGGGCGTATGCGTTTTTTCCTGAATATATTCAGGAAAAACGGCATACGCCCTTTTTGGCCAAGTGCATCATTGTCGACGTTCTGCCTCTTTTCCTATGCTTTAAATGCAATTCCAGTCTACCCCCTGAAATCGTTTTCCTGCAATTCTGCCCCGCTTTCAAGTCCTCTTCGCAGCCTTCCTTCAATATATTTTTGGACGATAGCTGTCATTTATAACTCTGTAGGTTTGTGAATTAGAGTGCCCCTGAGCTCCTTTCTTCAAATCGCTTTCTTGTGAGCTGGCCGCAAACCCGCAGGATTGCTTCAGGCCCTAATCTGGTTCCGGCACGGCATGCTGAGCCTTTGGTTAATTCCTCTTCCTGGTGGGAAATGCGCGTTAAATTTGCCCGTGCAGACACCTACAGCTAGTCTCTCATTGGTACTCCCTATTCCTGTTCATCTTGTGCAGAAATTGCAAACTGTGCCAAACAGCAGGTTAAAGGCCCTACTCTCCAAGTGGGGAGAGTATTAGTAAAGGGTCTGGAATTGTGAACCCGAGTAAAAGCGGACAAAAACTGAGATGCATTTGAAAACGTTTCCCGGTCACACAGTGCACCATACTGTGGGTTTCCCATGAATGTTTTAGCTGAAGGAAGAATCGCTTAAACCTGGAGATTTGGGACCCATGCAAGGGTACCATGCAGTATGACTTCAAATGGTCTGCATTTGCTCATCGAACCTCAACAATGCTATCAGCCCGAAGTGTCCAACCTTATGTCTCACTCAGCTCTCGGTGTAGATGAGGTAAATCCAAGTTGCATCACAAGCCCTGAATGAATTATTTAAGAATTGCTCTCTATTTCACTGTCATTGTGTTTTGTTTTTGTAATTCATTTTGATAATAGGATTTATCGGATTTTCTCTGCTGCCTTCATGCAGCTGTACACACGCTTGATTCTCTTATGGAGACATATAAATCCATGGGTTTGAAGATTCTTACTAGTCAGGTGTATTCCTAGGCCTTGAATATAGGGTGTTTAGCCCATTTCGTTGAGCAAGGGGTAGGTCTTGACTATTACATATTTGACGTATGGAATGGTATCTGTGCTAATTTCTATCTCTGGTTTTATGCAGCACCCCAACTCACCTTTCCCCTTAAGCAAACATATGTTGGTTTTCTAAATTTGAGACCCTGTTCTGTTTTGTAATTCAGTTCATGTGTAGCCAAGATTACATTCCGTGTATTAGTGATATGATGTTTCATTTTCTGTGTGACTGATTTCACTTGGAATCATCGTACCTGAATCCACTCATTATGCCACGACGGGCCAGATGACATAGATTTCATTGGTGAGTGATATTCCATTGTACGTACGTACCAAAAATTTCTTTATTCATTTTTCGCTTTCTGGGATATTTAACTTGTACCGTAGACGAGGTTCTTGTAAACAGAGCCGTCTGAAACTTTGGGGTGGCTGTGTGTTTTTGATTTTAATTTCCCTAAGCTATAGGACCATAAGTGGAAGTGCCATAGGCTCCGTTGCTTTGTTTTTTAGGTGTTTCAGGAAACACCATACACTTCTCCAGAGTGGCTCTTGGCAATTTACATCCCACCCATCAGCATAACAAGGCTCCCTGTTCTCCATGGCCTGTGCTGCATTTCTGGATTTTACACTTTTTTCAGATGGCCCTTTTGACTGGGGGGCAGTGAGACTTCATTGTAGTGCAGATTTCTTGAACATGCTTGCTTGATTGGCCAAAAAGGGCGTATGCGTTTTTTCCTGAATATATTCAGGAAAAACGGCATACGCCCTTTTTGGCCAAGTGCATCATTGTCGACGTTCTGCCTCTTTTCCTATGCTTTAAATGCAATTCCAGTCTACCCCCTGAAATCGTTTTCCTGCAATTCTGCCCCGCTTTCAAGTCCTCTTCGCAGCCTTCCTTCAATATATTTTTGGACGATAGCTGTCATTTATAACTCTGTAGGTTTGTGAATTAGAGTGCCCCTGAGCTCCTTTCTTCAAATCGCTTTCTTGTGAGCTGGCCGCAAACCCGCAGGATTGCTTCAGGCCCTAATCTGGTTCCGGCACGGCATGCTGAGCCTTTGGTTAATTCCTCTTCCTGGTGGGAAATGCGCGTTAAATTTGCCCGTGCAGACACCTACAGCTAGTCTCTCATTGGTACTCCCTATTCCTGTTCATCTTGTGCAGAAATTGCAAACTGTGCCAAACAGCAGGTTAAAGGCCCTACTCTCCAAGTGGGGAGAGTATTAGTAAAGGGTCTGGAATTGTGAACCCGAGTAAAAGCGGACAAAAACTGAGATGCATTTGAAAACGTTTCCCGGTCACACAGTGCACCATACTGTGGGTTTCCCATGAATGTTTTAGCTGAAGGAAGAATCGCTTAAACCTGGAGATTTGGGACCCATGCAAGGGTACCATGCAGTATGACTTCAAATGGTCTGCATTTGCTCATCGAACCTCAACAATGCTATCAGCCCGAAGTGTCCAACCTTATGTCTCACTCAGCTCTCGGTGTAGATGAGGTAAATCCAAGTTGCATCACAAGCCCTGAATGAATTATTTAAGAATTGCTCTCTATTTCACTGTCATTGTGTTTTGTTTTTGTAATTCATTTTGATAATAGGATTTATCGGATTTTCTCTGCTGCCTTCATGCAGCTGTACACACGCTTGATTCTCTTATGGAGACATATAAATCCATGGGTTTGAAGATTCTTACTAGTCAGGTGTATTCCTAGGCCTTGAATATAGGGTGTTTAGCCCATTTCGTTGAGCAAGGGGTAGGTCTTGACTATTACATATTTGACGTATGGAATGGTATCTGTGCTAATTTCTATCTCTGGTTTTATGCAGCACCCCAACTCACCTTTCCCCTTAAGCAAACATAAGTTGGTTTTCTAAATTTGAGACCCTGTTCTGTTTTGTAATTCAGTTCATGTGTAGCCAAGATTACATTCCGTGTATTAGTGATATGATGTTTCATTTTCTGTGTGACTGATTTCACTTGGAATCATCGTACCTGAATCCACTCATTATGCCACGACGGGCCAGATGACATAGATTTCATTGGTGAGTGATATTCCATTGTACGTACGTACCAAAAATTTCTTTATTCATTTTTCGCTTTCTGGGATATTTAACTTGTACCGTAGACGAGGTTCTTGTAAACAGAGCCGTCTGAAACTTTGGGGTGGCTGTGTGTTTTTGATTTTAATTTCCCTAAGCTATAGGACCATAAGTGGAAGTGCCATAGGCTCCGTTGCTTTGTTTTTTAGGTGTTTCAGGAAACACCATACACTTCTCCAGAGTGGCTCTTGGCAATTTACATCCCACCCATCAGCATAACAAGGCTCCCTGTTCTCCATGGCCTGTGCTGCAT
The DNA here is from genome assembly GCF_059928025.1 of Delphinapterus leucas. Classification (NCBI taxonomy): domain Eukaryota; kingdom Metazoa; phylum Chordata; class Mammalia; order Artiodactyla; family Monodontidae; genus Delphinapterus; species Delphinapterus leucas. Next base: position 8,394,005 of record NW_028322246.1, on the reverse strand, counting down.
TTCTGGATTTTACACTTTTTTCAGATGGCCCTTTTGACTGGGGGGCAGTGAGACTTCATTGTAGTGCAGATTTCTTGAACATGCTTGCTTGATTGGCCAAAAAGGGCGTATGCGTTTTTTCCTGAATATATTCAGGAAAAACGGCATACGCCCTTTTTGGCCAAGTGCATCATTGTCGACGTTCTGCCTCTTTTCCTATGCTTTAAATGCAATTCCAGTCTACCCCCTGAAATCGTTTTCCTGCAATTCTGCCCCGCTTTCAAGTCCTCTTCGCAGCCTTCCTTCAATATATTTTTGGACGATAGCTGTCATTTATAACTCTGTAGGTTTGTGAATTAGAGTGCCCCTGAGCTCCTTTCTTCAAATCGCTTTCTTGTGAGCTGGCCGCAAACCCGCAGGATTGCTTCAGGCCCTAATCTGGTTCCGGCACGGCATGCTGAGCCTTTGGTTAATTCCTCTTCCTGGTGGGAAATGCGCGTTAAATTTGCCCGTGCAGACACCTACAGCTAGTCTCTCATTGGTACTCCCTATTCCTGTTCATCTTGTGCAGAAATTGCAAACTGTGCCAAACAGCAGGTTAAAGGCCCTACTCTCCAAGTGGGGAGAGTATTAGTAAAGGGTCTGGAATTGTGAACCCGAGTAAAAGCGGACAAAAACTGAGATGCATTTGAAAACGTTTCCCGGTCACACAGTGCACCATACTGTGGGTTTCCCATGAATGTTTTAGCTGAAGGAAGAATCGCTTAAACCTGGAGATTTGGGACCCATGCAAGGGTACCATGCAGTATGACTTCAAATGGTCTGCATTTGCTCATCGAACCTCAACAATGCTATCAGCCCGAAGTGTCCAACCTTATGTCTCACTCAGCTCTCGGTGTAGATGAGGTAAATCCAAGTTGCATCACAAGCCCTGAATGAATTATTTAAGAATTGCTCTCTATTTCACTGTCATTGTGTTTTGTTTTTGTAATTCATTTTGATAATAGGATTTATCGGATTTTCTCTGCTGCCTTCATGCAGCTGTACACACGCTTGATTCTCTTATGGAGACATATAAATCCATGGGTTTGAAGATTCTTACTAGTCAGGTGTATTCCTAGGCCTTGAATATAGGGTGTTTAGCCCATTTCGTTGAGCAAGGGGTAGGTCTTGACTATTACATATTTGACGTATGGAATGGTATCTGTGCTAATTTCTATCTCTGGTTTTATGCAGCACCCCAACTCACCTTTCCCCTTAAGCAAACATAAGTTGGTTTTCTAAATTTGAGACCCTGTTCTGTTTTGTAATTCAGTTCATGTGTAGCCAAGATTACATTCCGTGTATTAGTGATATGATGTTTCATTTTCTGTGTGACTGATTTCACTTGGAATCATCGTACCTGAATCCACTCATTATGCCACGACGGGCCAGATGACATAGATTTCATTGGTGAGTGATATTCCATTGTACATACGTACCAAAAATTTCTTTATTCATTTTTCGCTTTCTGGGATATTTAACTTGTACCGTAGACGAGGTTCTTGTAAACAGAGCCGTCTGAAACTTTGGGGTGGCTGTGTGTTTTTGATTTTAATTTCCCTAAGCTATAGGACCATAAGTGGAAGTGCCATAGGCTCCGTTGCTTTGTTTTTTAGGTGTTTCAGGAAACACCATACACTTCTCCAGAGTGGCTCTTGGCAATTTACATCCCACCCATCAGCATAACAAGGCTCCCTGTTCTCCATGGCCTGTGCTGCATTTCTGGATTTTACACTTTTTTCAGATGGCCCTTTTGACTGGGGGGCAGTGAGACTTCATTGTAGTGCAGATTTCTTGAACATGCTTGCTTGATTGGCCAAAAAGGGCGTATGCGTTTTTTCCTGAATATATTCAGGAAAAACGGCATACGCCCTTTTTGGCCAAGTGCATCATTGTCGACGTTCTGCCTCTTTTCCTATGCTTTAAATGCAATTCCAGTCTACCCCCTGAAATCGTTTTCCTGCAATTCTGCCCCGCTTTCAAGTCCTCTTCGCAGCCTTCCTTCAATATATTTTTGGACGATAGCTGTCATTTATAACTCTGTAGGTTTGTGAATTAGAGTGCCCCTGAGCTCCTTTCTTCAAATCGCTTTCTTGTGAGCTGGCCGCAAACCCGCAGGATTGCTTCAGGCCCTAATCTGGTTCCGGCACGGCATGCTGAGCCTTTGGTTAATTCCTCTTCCTGGTGGGAAATGCGCGTTAAATTTGCCCGTGCAGACACCTACAGCTAGTCTCTCATTGGTACTCCCTATTCCTGTTCATCTTGTGCAGAAATTGCAAACTGTGCCAAACAGCAGGTTAAAGGCCCTACTCTCCAAGTGGGGAGAGTATTAGTAAAGGGTCTGGAATTGTGAACCCGAGTAAAAGCGGACAAAAACTGAGATGCATTTGAAAACGTTTCCCGGTCACACAGTGCACCATACTGTGGGTTTCCCATGAATGTTTTAGCTGAAGGAAGAATCGCTTAAACCTGGAGATTTGGGACCCATGCAAGGGTACCATGCAGTATGACTTCAAATGGTCTGCATTTGCTCATCGAACCTCAACAATGCTATCAGCCCGAAGTGTCCAACCTTATGTCTCACTCAGCTCTCGGTGTAGATGAGGTAAATCCAAGTTGCATCACAAGCCCTGAATGAATTATTTAAGAATTGCTCTCTATTTCACTGTCATTGTGTTTTGTTTTTGTAATTCATTTTGATAATAGGATTTATCGGATTTTCTCTGCTGCCTTCATGCAGCTGTACACACGCTTGATTCTCTTATGGAGACATATAAATCCATGGGTTTGAAGATTCTTACTAGTCAGGTGTATTCCTAGGCCTTGAATATAGGGTGTTTAGCCCATTTCGTTGAGCAAGCGGTAGGTCTCGACTATTACATATTTGACGTATGGAATGGTATCTGTGCTAATTTCTATCTCTGGTTTTATGCAGCACCCCAACTCACCTTTCCCCTTAAGCAAATATAAGTTGGTTTTCTAAATTTGAGACCCTGTTCTGTTTTGTAATTCAGTTCATGTGTAGCCAAGATTACATTCGGTGTATTAATGATATCTTATGATGTTTCATTTTCTGTGTGACTTATTTCACTTAGAATAATCGTACCTGAATCCACTCATTATGCCAGGACGGGCCAGATGACATAGACTTCATTGGTGACTGATATTCCATTGTACGTACGTACCACAACTTCTTTATCCATTTTTCGCTTTCTGGGATATTTAACTTGTACCGTAGACGAGGTTCTTGTAAACAGAGCCGTCTGAAACTTTGGGGTGGCTGTGTGTTGTGGATTTTAATTTCCCTAAGCTATAGGACCATAAGTGGAAGTGCCGTAGGCTCCGTCGCTTTGTTTTTTAGGTGTTTCGGGAAACACCATACACTTCTCCAGAGTGGCTGTTGGCAATTTACATCCCACCCATCAGCATAACAAGGCTCCCTGTTCTCCATGGCCTGTGCTGCATTTCTGGATTTTACACTTTTTTCAGATGGCCCTTTTGACAGGGGGGCAGTGAAACTTCATTGTAGTGCAGATTTCTTTAACATGCTTGCTTGGTTGGCCTAAAAGGGCGTATGCGTTTTTTCCTGAATATATTCAGGAAAAAACGCATACGCCCTTTTTGGCCAAGTGCATCATTGTCGACGTTCTGCCTCTTTTCCTATGCTTTAAATGCAATTCCAGTCTACCCCCTGAAATCGTTTTCCTGCATTCTGCCCCGCTTTCAAGTCCTCTTCGCAGCCTTCCTTCAATATATTTTTGCACGATAGCTGTCATTTGTAACTCTGCAGGTTTGTGAATTAGAGTGACCCTGCGCTCCTTTCTTCAAATCGCTTTTTTGTGAGCTGGCCGCAAACCCGCAGGATTGCTTCAGGCCATAATCTGGTTCCGGCACGGCATGCTGAGCCTTAGGTTAATTCCTCTTCCTGGTGGGAAATGAGCGTTAAATTTGCCCGTGCAGACACGTACAGCTAGTCTCTCATTGGTTCTCCCTATTCCTGTTCATCTTGCGCAGAAATTGCAAATTGTGCCAAACAGGAGGTTAAAGGCACTGACTCTCCAAGTGGGGAGAGTTTTAGTAAAGAGTCTGGAATTGTGAACCCGAGTAAAAGGGGACAAAAACTGAGATGCATTTGAAAACGTTTGACGGTCACACGGTGCACCATACTCTGGGTTTCCCATGCATGCTTTAGCTGAAGGAAGAATCGCTTAAACCTGGAGAGTTGGGACCCATGGAATGTGTATCATGTATTATGACTTCAAATGGTCTGCATTTTCTCATCGAACCTCACCAATGCTATCAGCCCGAAGTGTCCAACCTTATGTCTCACTCAGCTCTGGGTTTAGATGAGGTAAATCCAGGTTTCACCACAAGCCCTGAATGAATTATTTAAGAATTGCTCTCTAATTCACTGTCATTGTGTTTTGTTTTTGTAATTCATTTTGATAATAGGATTTATCGGATTTTCTCTGCTGCCTTCATGCAGCTGTACACACGCTTGTTTCTCTTATGGAGACATATAAATCCATGGGTTTGAAGATTCTTACTAGTCAGGTGTATTCCTAGGCATTGAATATAGTGTGTTTAGCCCATTTCGTTGAGCAAGGGGTAGGTCTTGACTATTACGTATTTGACTTATGGAATGGTATCTGTGCTAATTTCTAACTCTGGTTTTATGCAGCACCCCAACTCACCTTTCCCCTTTCGCAAACATAAGTTGGTTTTCTAAATTTGAGACCCTGTTCTGTTTTGTAATTCAGTTCATGTGTAGCCAAGATTAAATTCGGTGTATTAGTGATATCTTACGATGTTTCATTTTCGGTGTGACTTATTTCACTTAGAATCATCGTACCTGAATCCACTCATTATGCCACGACGGGCCAGATGACATAGATTTCATTGGTGACTGATATTCCATTGTACGTACGTACCACAACTTCTTTATTCATTTTTCGCTTTCTGGGATATTTAACTTGTACCGTAGATGAGGATCTTGTAAACATAGCCGTCTGAAACTTCGGGGTGGCTGTGTGTTTTTTATTTTAATTTCCCTAAGCTATAGGACCATAAGTGGAAGTGCCGTAGGCTCCGTTGCTTTGTTTTTTAGGTGTTTCAGGAAACACCATACACTTCTCCAGAGTGGCTCTTGGCAGTTTATATCCCACCCATCAGCATAACAAGGCCCCCTGTTCTCCATGGCCTGTGCTGCATTTCTGGATTTTACACTTTTTTCAGATGGCCCTTTTGACCAGGGAGCAGTGAGACTTCATTGTAGTGCAGATTTCTTTAACATGCTTGCTTGGTTGGCCTAAAAGGGCGTATGCGTTTTTTCCTGAATATATTCAGGAAAAAACCCATACGCCCTTTTTGGCCAAGTGCATCATTGTCGACGTTCTGCCTCTTTTCCTACGCTTTAAATGCAATTCCAGTCTACCCCCTGAAATCGTTTTCCTGCAATTCTGCCCCGCTTTCAAGTCCTCTTCGCAGCCTTCCTTCAATATATTTTTGGACGATAGCTGTCATTTATAACTCTGCAGGTTTGTGAATTGCAGTGCCCCTGAGTTCCTTTCTTCAAATCGCTTTCTTGGGAGCTGGCCGCAAACCCGCAGGATTGCTTCAGGCCCTAATCTTGTGCCGGCACGGCATGCTGAGCCTTTGGTTAATTCCTCTTTCTGGTGGGAAATGAGCGTTTAATTTGCCCGTGCAGACACCTACAGCTAGTCTCTCATTGGTTCTCCCTATTCCTGTTCATCTTGCGCAGAAATTGCAAACTGTGCCAAACAGGAGGTTAAAGGCACTGACTCTCCAAGTGGGGAGAGTGTTAGTAAAGTGTCTGGAAATGTGAACCCGAGTAAAAGGGGACGACAACCGAGATGCCTTTGAAAACGTTTCCTGGTCACACGGTTCACCATACTGTGGGTTTCCCATGCATGCTTTAGCTGAAGGAAGAATCGCTTAAACATTGAGAGTTGGGACCCATGGAATGTGTACCATGTATTATGACTTCAAATGGTCTGCATTTGCTCATCGAACCTCACCAATGCTATCAGCCCGAAGTGTCCAACCTTATGTCTCACTCAGCTCTGGGTTTAGATGAGGTAAATCCAGGTTGCATCACAAGCCCTGAATGAATTATTTAAGAATTGCTCTCTATTTCACTGTCATTGTGTTTTGTTTTTGTAATTCATTTTGATAATAGGATTTATCGGATTTTCTCTGCTGCCTTCATGCAGCTGTACACACGCTTGATTCTCTTATGGAGACATATAAATCCATGGGTTTGAAGATTCTCACTAGTCAGGTGTATTCCTAGGTGTTGAATATAGGGTGTTTAGCCCATTTCGTTGAGCAAGGGGTAGGTCTTGACTATTACATATTTGACGTATGGAATGGTATCTGTGCTAATTTCTATCTCTGATTTTATGCAGCACCCCAACTCACCTTTCCCCTTAAGCAAACATAAGTTGGTTTTCTAAATTTGAGACCCTGTTCTGTTTTGTAATTCAGTTCATGTGTAGCCAAGATTACATTCGGTGTATTAATGATATCTTATGATGTTTCATTATCTGTGTGACTTATTTCACTTAGAATAATCGTACCTGAATCCACTCATTATGCCAGGACGGGCCAGATGACATAGACTTCATTGGTGACTGATATTCCATTGTACGTACGTACCACAACTTCTTTATCCATTTTTCGCTTTCTGGGATATTTAACTTGTACCGTAGACGAGGTTCTTGTAAACAGAGCCGTCTGAAACTTTGGGGTGGCTGTGTGTTGTGGATTTTAATTTCCCTAAGCTATAGGACCATAAGTGGAAGTGCCGTAGGCTCCGTCGCTTTGTTTTTTAGGTGTTTCAGGAAACACCATACACTTCTCCAGAGTGGCTGTTGGCAATTTACATCCCACCCATCAGCATAACAAGGCTCCCTGTTCTCCATGGCCTGTGCTGCATTTCTGGATTTTACACTTTTTTCAGATGGCCCTTTTGACAGGGGGGCAGTGAAACTTCATTGTAGTGCAGATTTCTTTAACATGCTTGCTTGGTTGGCCAAAAAGGGCGTATGCGTTTTTTCCTGAATATATTCAGGAAAAAACGCATACGCCCTTTTTGGCCAAGTGCATCATTGTCGACGTTCTGCCTCTTTTCCTATGCTTTAAATGCAATTCCAGTCTACCCCCTGAAATCGTTTTCCTGCATTCTGCCCCGCTTTCAAGTCCTCTTCGCAGCCTTCCTTCAATATATTTTTGCACGATAGCTGTCATTTATAAGTCTGCAGGTTTGTGAATTAGAGTGACCCTGCGCTCCTTTCTTCAAATCGCTTTTTTGTGAGCTGGCCGCAAACCCGCAGGATTGCTTCAGGCCCTAATCTGGTTCCGGCACGGCATGCTGAGCCTTTGGTTAATTCCTCTTCCTGGTGGGAAATGAGCGTTAAATTTGCCCGTGCAGACACGTACAGCTAGTCTCTCATTGGTTCTCCCTATTCCTGTTCATCTTGCGCAGAAATTGCAAATTGTGCCAAACAGGAGGTTAAAGGCACTGACTCTCCAAGTGGGGAGAGTTTTAGTAAAGAGTCTGGAATTGTGAACCCGAGTAAAAGGGGACAAAAACTGAGATGCATTTGAAAACGTTTGACGGTCACACGGTGCACCATACTCTGGGTTTCCCATGCATGCTTTAGCTGAAGGAAGAATCGCTTAAACCTGGAGAGTTGGGACCCATGGAATGTGTATCATGTATTATGACTTCAAATGGTCTGCATTTTCTCATCGAACCTCACCAATGCTATCAGCCCGAAGTGTCCAACCTTATGTCTCACTCAGCTCTGGGTTTAGATGAGGTAAATCCAGGTTTCACCACAAGCCCTGAATGAATTATTTAAGAATTGCTCTCTAATTCACTGTCATTGTGTTTTGTTTTTGTAATTCATTTTCATAATGGGATTTATCGGATTTTTTCTGCTGCCTTCATGCAGCTGTACACACGCTTGATTCTCTTATGGAGACATATAAATCCATGGGTTTGAAGATTCTTACTAGTCAGGTGTATTCCTAGGCGTTGAATATAGGGTGTTTAGCCCATTTCGTTGAGCAAGGGGTAGGTCTTGACTATTACGTATTTGACTTATGGAATGGTATCTGTTCTAATTTCTAACTCTGGTTTTATGTAGCACCCCAACTCACCTTTCCCCTTACGCAAACATAAGTCGGTTTTCTAAATTTGAGACCCTGTTCTGTTTTGTAATTCAGTTCATGTGTAGCCAAGATTATATTCCGTGTATTAGTGATATCTTATGATGTTTCATTTTCTGTGTGACTGATTTCACTTGGAATCATCGTACCTGAATCCACTCATTATGCCACGACGGGCCAGATGACATAGATTTCATTGGTGAGTGATATTCCATTGTACGTACGTACCACAAATTTCTTTATTCATTTTTCGCTTTCTGGGATATTTAACTTGTACCGTAGACGAGGTTCTTGTAAACAGAGCCGTCTGAAACTTTGGGGTGGCTGTGTGTTTTTGATTTTAATTTCCCTAAGCTATAGGACCATAAGTGGAAGTGCCGTAGGCTCCGTAGCTTTGTTTTTTAGGTGTTTCAGGAAACACCATACACTTCTCCAGAGTGGCTCTTGGCAATTTACATCCCACCCATCAGCATAACAAGGCTCCCTGTTCTCCATGGCCTGTGCTGCCTTTCTGGATTTTACACTTTTTTCAGATGGCCCTTTTGACTGGAGAGCAGTGAGACTTCATTGTAGTGCAGATTTCTTTAACATGCTTGCTTGATTGGCCAAAAAGGGCGTATGTGTTTTTTCCTGAATATATTCAGGAAAAACGGCATACGCCCTTTTTGGCCAAGTGCATCATTGTCGACGTTCTGCCTCTTTTCCTATGCTTTAAATGCAATTCCCGTCTACCCCCTGAAATCGTTTTCCTGCAAATCTGTCCCGCTTACAAGTCGTCTTCGCAGCCTTCCTTCAATATATTTTTGGACGATAGCTGTCATTTATAACTCTGCAGGTTTGTGAGTTACAGTGCCCATGAGCTCCTTTCTTCAACTCGCTATCTTGTGAGCTGGCCACAAACCCACAGGATTGCCTCAGGCCCTAATCTGGTTCCGGCACGGCATGCTGAGCCTTTGGTTAATTCCTCTTCTTGCTGGGAAATGAGCGTTAAATATGCCCGTGCAGACACCTACAGCTAGTCTCTCATTGGTTCTCCCTAATCCTGTTCATCTTGCGCAGAAATTGCAAACTGTGCCAATCAGCAGGTTAAAGGCACTGACTCTCAAAGTGGGGAGAGTGTTAGTATACGGTCTGGAATTGTGAACCCGAGTAAAAGGGGACAAAACCTGAGATGCATTTGAAAACGTTTCCCGGTCACACGGTGCACCATATTGTGGGTTTCCATGCATGCTTTAGCTGAAGGAAGAATCGCTTAAACCTGGAGAGTTGGGACCCATGGAATGGGTACCATGTAGCATGACTTCAAATGGTCTGCATTTGCTCATCGAACCTCACCAATGCTATCAGCCCGAAGTGTCCAACCTTATGTCTCACTCAGCTCTGGGTGTAGATGAGGTAAATCCAAGTTGCATCACAAGCCCTGAATGAATTATTTAAGAATTGCTCTCTATTTCACTGTCATTGTGTTTTGTTTTTGTAATTCATTTTGATAATGGGATTTATCGGATTTTCTCTGCTGCCGTCATGCAGCTGTACACACGCTTGATTCTCTTATGGAGACATATAAATCCATGGGTTTGAAGATTCTTACTAGTCAGGTGTATTCCTAGGCGTTGAATATAGGGTGTTTAGCCCATTTCGTTGAGCAAGGGGTAGGTCTTGACTATTACATATTTGACGTATGGAATGGTATCTGTGCTAATTTCTATCTCTGGTTTTATGCAGCACCCCAACTCACCTTTCCCCTTAAGCAAACATAAATTGGTTTTCTAAATTTGAGACCCTGTTCTGTTTTGTAATTCGTTCATGTGTAGCCTTGATTACATTCCGTGTATTAGTGATATCTTATGATGTTTCATTTTCTGTGTGACTTATTTCACTTAGAATCATCGTACCTGAATCCACTCATTATGCCACGACGGGCCAGATGACACAGATTTCATTGTTGAGTTATATTCCATTGTACGTACGTACCACAACTTCTTAATCCATTTTTCGCTTTCTGGGATATTTAACTTGTACCGTAGACGAGGTTCTTGTAAACAGAGCCGTCTGAAACTTTGGGGTGGCTGTGTGTTGTGGATTTTAATTTCCCTAAGCTATAGGACCATAAGTGGAAGTGCCGTAGGTTCCGTTGCTTTGTTTTTTAGGTGTTTCAGGAAACACCATACACCTTTCCAGAGTGGCTCTTGGCAATTTCCATCCCACCCATCAGCATAACAAGGCTCCCTGTTCAACATGGCCTGTGCTGCACTTCTGGATTTTACACTTTTTTCAGATGGCCCTTTTGATCGGGGGGCAGTGAGACTTCATTGTAGTGCAGATTTCTTTAACATGCTTGCTTGGTTGGCCAAAAAGGGCGTATGATTTTTTTCCTGAATATATTCAGGAAAAAACGCATACGCCCTTTTTGGCCAAGTGTATCTTTGTCGACGTTCTGCCTCTTTTCCTATGCTTTAAATGCAATTCCAGTCTACCCCCTGAAATCGTTTTCCTGCAATTCTGCCCCGCTTTCAAGTCCTCTTCACAGCCTTCCTTCAATATATTTTTGGACGATAGCTGTCATTTATAACTCTGCAGGTTTGTGAATTAGAGTGCCCCGGAGCTCCTTTCTTCAAATCGCTTTCTTGTGAGCTGGCCGCAAACCCGCAGGATTGCTTCAGGCCATAATCTGGTTCCGGCATGGCATGCTGAGCGTTTGGTTAATTCCGCTTCCTGGTTGGAAATGAGCGTTAAATTTGCCCGTGCAGACACCTACAGGTAGTCTCTCATTGGTTCTCCCTATTCCTGTTCATCTTTCGCAGAAATTGCAAACTGTGCCAAACAGCAGGTTAAAGGCACTGACTCTCCAAGTGGGGAGAGTGTTAGTAAAGGGTCTGGAATTGTGAACCCGAGTAAAAGGGGACGAAAACTGAGATCCATTTGAAAAGGTTTCCCGGTCACACGGTGCACCATACTGTGGGTTTCCCATGCATGTTTTAGCTGAAGGAAGAATCCCTTAAACCTGGAGAGTTGGGACCCATGGAATGTGTACCATGCAGTATGACTTCAAATGGTCTGCATTATCTCATCGAACCTCACCAATGCTATCAGCCCGAAGTGTCCAACTGTATGTCTCACTGAGCTCTGGGTTTAGATGAGGTAAATCCAGGTTGCATCACAAGCCCTGAATGAATTATTTAAGAATTGCTCTCTATTTCACTGTCATTGTGTTTTGTTTTTGTAATTCATTTTCATAATGGGATTTATCGGATTTTTTCTGCTGCCTTCATGCAGCTGTACACACGCTTGATTCTCTTATGGAGACATAGAAATCCATGGGTTTGAAGATTCTTACTAGTCAGGTGTATTCCTAGGCGTTGAATATAGGGTGTTTAGCCCATTTCGTTGAGCAAGGGGTAGGTCTTGACTATTACGTATTTGACTTATGGAATGGTATCTGTTCTAATTTCTAACTCTGGTTTTATGCAGCACCCCAACTCACCTTTCCCCTTACGCAAACATAAGTCGGTTTTCTAAATTTGAGACCCTGTTCTGTTTTGTAATTCAGTTCATGTGTAGCCAAGATTACATTCGGTGTATTAGTGATATCTTATGATGTTTCAATTTCGGTGTGACTTATTTCACTTAGAATCATAGTACCTGAATCCACTCATTATGCCACGATGGGCCACATGACATAGATTTCATTGGTTAGTGATATTCCGTCGTACGAATGTACCACAACTTCTTTATCCATTTTTCACTTTCTGGGATATTTTACTTGTACTGTAGACGAGTTTCTTGTAAACAGAGCCGTCTGAAACTTTGGGGTGGCTGTGTGTTTTGATTTTAATTTCCCTAAGCTATAGGACCATAAGTGGAAGTGCCGTAGGCCCTGTTGCTTTGTTTCTTAGGTGTTTCTGGAAACACCATACACTTCTCCAGAGTGGCTCTTGTCAATTTACATCCCACCCATCAGAATAACAAGGCTCCCTGTTCTCCATGGCCTGTGCTGCATTTCTGGATTTTACACTTTTTTCAGATGGCCCTTTTGACCAGGGGGCAGTGAGACTTCATTGTAGTGCAGATTTCTTTAACATGCTTGCTTGGTTGGCCAAAAAGGGCGTATGCGTTTTTTCCTGAATATATTCAGGAAAAAACGCATACGCCCTTTTTGGCCAAGTGCATCATTGTCGACGTTCTGCCTCTTTTCCTATGCTTTAAATGCAATTCCAGTCTACCCCCTGAAATCGTTTTCCTGCAATTCTGCTCCGCTTTCAAGTCCTCTTCGCAGCCTTCCTTCAATATATTTTTGGACGATAGCTGTCATTTATAACTCTGCAGGTTTGTGAATTACAGTGCCCCTGAGCTCCTTTCTTCAAATCGCTTTCTTGTGAGCTGGCCGCAAACCCGCAGGATTGCTTCAGGCCCTAATCTGGTTCCGGCACGGCATGCTGAGCCTTTGGTTAATTCCTCTTCCTGGTGGGAAATGAGCGTTAAATTTGCCCGTGCAGACACCTACAGCTAGTCTCTCATTGGTTCTCCCTATTCCTGTTCATCTTGTGCAGAAATTGCAAACTGTGCCAAACAGCAGGTTAAAGGCCCTGAATCTCCAAGTGGGGAGAGTGTTAGTAAAGGTTCTGGAACTGTGAACCCGAGTAAAAGGTGACAAAAACTGAGATGCATTTGAAAACGTTTCCCGGTCACACGGTGCACCGTACTGTGGGTTTCCCATGCATGTTTTAGCTGAAGGAAGAATCGCTTAAACCTGGAGATTTGGGACCCATGGAATGGGAACCATGCAGTATGACTTCAAATGGTCTGCATTTGCTCATCGAACCTCAACAATGCTATCAGCCCGAAGTGTCCAACCTTATGTCTCACTCAGCTCTGGGTGTAGATGAGGTAAATCCAAGTTGCATCACAAGCCCTGAATGAATTATTTAAGAGTTGCTCTCTATTTCACTGTCATTGTGTTTTGTTTTTGTAATTCATTTTGATAATGGGATTTATCGGATTTTCTCTGCTGCCTTCATGCAGCTGTACACACGCTTGATTCTCTTATGGAGACATAGAAATCCATGGGTTTGAAGATTTTTACTAGTTAGTTGTATTCCTAGGCATTGAATATAGGGTGTTTAGCCCATTTCTTTGAGCAAGGGGTAGGTCTTGACTATTACGTATTTGACTTATGGAATGGTATCTGTTCTAATTTCTAACTCTGGTATTATGCAGCACCCCAACTCATCTTTCCCCTTACGCAAACATAAGTCGGTTTTCTAAATTTGAGACCCTGTTCTGTTTTGTAATTCAGTTCATGTGTAGCCAAGATTACATTCGGTGTATTAGTGATATCTTATGATGTTTCAATTTCGGTGTGACTTATTTCACTTAGAATCATAGTACCTGAATCCACTCATTATGCCACGATGGGCCACATGACATAGATTTCATTGGTGAGTTATATTCCGTCGTACGAACGTACCACAACTTCTTTATCCATTTTTCGCTTTCTGGGATATTTAACTTGTACCGTAGACGAGGTTCTTGTAAACAGAGCCGTCTGAAACTTTGGGGTGGCTGTGTGTTGTGGATTTTAATTTCCCTAAGCTATAGGACCATAAGTGGAAGTGCCGTAGACTCCGTTGCTTTGTTTTTTAGGTGTTTCAGGAAACACCATACACTTCTCCAGAGTGGCTGTTGGCAATTTACATCCCACCCATCAGCATAACAAGGCTCCCTGTTCTCCATGGCCTGTGCTGCATTTCTGGATTTTACACTTTTTTCAGATGGCCCTTTTGACAGGGCAGCAGTGAGACTTCATTGTAGTGCAGATTTCTTTAACATGCTTGCTTGGTTCGCCAAAAAGGGCTTATGCGTTTTTTCCTGAATATATTCAGGAAAAAACGCATACGCCCTTTTTGGCCAAGTGCATCATTGTCGACGTTCTGCCTCTATTCCTATGCTTTAAATGCAGTTCCAGTCTACCCCCTGAAATCGTTTTCCTGCAATTCTGCCCCGCTTTCAAGTCCTCTTCGTAGCCTTCCTTCAATATATTTTTGGACGATAGCTGTCATTTATAACTCTGCAGGTTTGTTAATTAGGGTGCCCCTAAGCTCCTTTCTTCAAATCGCTTTCTTGTGAGCTGGCAGCAAACCCGCAGGATTGCTTCAGGCCCTAATCTGGTTCCGACACGGCATGCTGAGCGTTTGGTTAATTCCTCTTCGTGGTTGGAAATGAGCGTTAAATTTGCCCGTGCAGACACCTACAGCTAGTCTCTCATTGGTTCTCCCTATTCCTGTTCATCTTGCGCAGAAATAGCAAATTGTGCCAGACAGCAGGTTATAGGCACTGACTCTCCAAGTGGGGAGAGTGTTAGTAAAGGGTCTGGAATTGTGAACCCGAGTAAAAGGGGACGAAAACTGAGATGCATTTGAAAACGTTTCCCGGTCACACGGTGCACCATACTGTGGGTTTCCCATGCATGTTTTAGCTGAAGGAAGAATCGCTTCAACCTGGAGAGTTGGGACCCATGTAACGTGTACCATGTATTATGATTTCAAATGGTCTGCATTTGCTCATCGAAACTCACCAATGCTATCAGCCCGAAGTGTCCAACCTTATGTCTCACTCAGCTCTGGGTTTAGATGAGGTAAATCCAGGTTGCATCACAAGCCCTGAATGAATTATTTAAGAATTGCTCTCTATTTCACTGTCATTGTGTTTTGTTTTTGTAATTCATTTTGATAATAGGATTTATCGGATTTTCTCTGCTGCCTTCATGCAGCTGTACACAAGCTTGATTCTCTTATGGAGACATATAAATCCATGGGTTTGAAGATTCTTACTAGTCAGGTGTATTCCTAGGCGTTGAATATAGGGTGTTTAGCCCATTTCGTTGAGCAAGGGGTAGGTCTTGACTATTACATATTTGACGTATGGAATGGTATCTGTGCTAATTTCTATCTCTGGTTTTATGCAGCACCCCAACTCACCTTTCCCCTTAAGCAAACATAAGTTGGTTTTCTAAATTTGAGACCCTGTTCTGTTTTGTAATTCAGTTCATGTGTAGCCAAGATTACATTCCGTGTATTAGTGATATCTTATGATGTTTCATTTTCTGTGTGACTGATTTCACTTGGAATCATCGTACCTGAATCCACTCATTATGCCACGACAGGCCAGATGACATAGATTTCATTGGTGAGTGATATTCCATTGTACGTACGTACCAAAAATTTCTTTATTCATTTTTCGCTTTCTGGGATATTTAACTTGTACCGTAGACGAGGTTCTTGTAAACAGAGCCGTCTGAAACTTTGGGGTGGCTGTGTGTTTTTGATTTTAATTTCCCTAAGCTATAGGACCATAAGTGGAAGTGCCGTAGGCTCCGTTGCTTTGTTTTTTAGGTGTTTCAGGAAACACCATACACTTCTCCAGAGTGGCTCTTGGCAATTTACATCCCACCCATCAGCATAACAAGGCTCCCTGTTCTCCATGGCCTGTGCTGCATTTCTGGATTTTACACTTTTTTCAGATGGCCCTTTTGACTGGGGGGCAGTGAGACTTCATTGTAGTGCAGATTTCTTGAACATGCTTGCTTGATTGGCCAAAAAGGGCGTATGCGTTTTTTCCTGAATATATTCAGGAAAAACGGCATACGCCCTTTTTGGCCAAGTGCATCATTGTCGACGTTCTGCCTCTTTTCCTATGCTTTAAATGCAATTCCAGTCTACCCCCTGAAATCGTTTTCCTGCAATTCTGCCCCGCTTTCAAGTCCTCTTCGCAGCCTTCCTTCAATATATTTTTGGACGATAGCTGTCATTTATAACTCTGTAGGTTTGTGAATTAGAGTGCCCCTGAGCTCCTTTCTTCAAATCGCTTTCTTGTGAGCTGGCCGCAAACCCGCAGGATTGCTTCAGGCCCTAATCTGGTTCCGGCACGGCATGCTGAGCCTTTGGTTAATTCCTCTTCCTGGTGGGAAATGCGTGTTAAATTTGCCCGTGCAGACACCTACAGCTAGTCTCTCATTGGTACTCCCTATTCCTGTTCATCTTGTGCAGAAATTGCAAACTGTGCCAAACAGCAGGTTAAAGGCCCTACTCTCCAAGTGGGGAGAGTATTAGTAAAGGGTCTGGAATTGTGAACCCGAGTAAAAGCGGACAAAAACTGAGATGCATTTGAAAACGTTTCCCGGTCACACAGTGCACCATACTGTGGGTTTCCCATGAATGTTTTAGCTGAAGGAAGAATCGCTTAAACCTGGAGATTTGGGACCCATGCAAGGGTACCATGCAGTATGACTTCAAATGGTCTGCATTTGCTCATCGAACCTCAACAATGCTATCAGCCCGAAGTGTCCAACCTTATGTCTCACTCAGCTCTCGGTGTAGATGAGGTAAATCCAAGTTGCATCACAAGCCCTGAATGAATTATTTAAGAATTGCTCTCTATTTCACTGTCATTGTGTTTTGTTTTTGTAATTCATTTTGATAATAGGATTTATCGGATTTTCTCTGCTGCCTTCATGCAGCTGTACACACGCTTGATTCTCTTATGGAGACATATAAATCCATGGGTTTGAAGATTCTTACTAGTCAGGTGTATTCCTAGGCCTTGAATATAGGGTGTTTAGCCCATTTCGTTGAGCAAGGGGTAGGTCTTGACTATTACATATTTGACGTATGGAATGGTATCTGTGCTAATTTCTATCTCTGGTTTTATGCAGCACCCCAACTCACCTTTCCCCTTAAGCAAACATAAGTTGGTTTTCTAAATTTGAGACCCTGTTCTGTTTTGTAATTCAGTTCATGTGTAGCCAAGATTACATTCCGTGTATTAGTGATATCTTATGATGATTCATTTTCTGTGTGACTGATTTCACTTGGAATCATCGTACCTGAATCCACTCATTATGCCACGACGGGCCAGATGACATAGATTTCATTGGTGAGTGATATTCCATTGTACGTACGTACCAAAAATTTCTTTATTCATTTTTCGCTTTCTGGGATATTTAACTTGTACCGTAGACGAGGTTCTTGTAAACAGAGCCGTCTGAAACTTTGGGGTGGCTGTGTGTTTTTGATTTTAATTTCCCTAAGCTATAGGACCATAAGTGGAAGTGTCGTAGGCTCCGTAGCTTTGTTTTTTAGGTGTTTCAGGAAACACCATACACTTCTCCAGAGTGGCTCTTGGCAATTTACATCCCACCCATCAGCATAACAAGGCTCCCTGTTCTCCATGGCCTGTGCTGCATTTCTGGATTTTACACTTTTTTCAGATGGCCCTTTTGACTGGGGGGCAGTGAGACTTCATTGTAGTGCAGATTTCTTGAACATGCTTGCTTGATTGGCCAAAAAGGGCGTATGCGTTTTTTCCTGAATATATTCAGGAAAAACGGCATACGCCCTTTTTGGCCAAGTGCATCATTGTTGACGTTCTGCCTCTTTTCCTATGCTTTAAATGCAATTCCAGTCTACCCCCTGAAATCGTTTTCCTGCAATTCTGCCCCGCTTTCAAGTCCTCTTCGCAGCCTTCCTTCAATATATTTTTGGACGATAGCTGTCATTTATAACTCTGTAGGTTTGTGAATTAGAGTGCCCCTGAGCTCCTTTCTTCAAATCGCTTTCTTGTGAGCTGGCCGCAAACCCGCAGGATTGCTTCAGGCCCTAATCTGGTTCCGGCACGGCATGCTGAGCCTTTGGTTAATTCCTCTTCCTGGTGGGAAATGCGCGTTAAATTTGCCCGTGCAGACACCTACAGCTAGTCTCTCATTGGTACTCCCTATTCCTGTTCATCTTGTGCAGAAATTGCAAACTGTGCCAAACAGCAGGTTAAAGGCCCTACTCTCCAAGTGGGGAGAGTATTAGTAAAGGGTCTGGAATTGTGAACCCGAGTAAAAGCGGACAAAAACTGAGATGCATTTGAAAACGTTTCCCGGTCACACAGTGCACCATACTGTGGGTTTCCCATGAATGTTTTAGCTGAAGGAAGAATCGCTTAAACCTGGAGATTTGGGACCCATGCAAGGGTACCATGCAGTATGACTTCAAATGGTCTGCATTTGCTCATCGAACCTCAACAATGCTATCAGCCCGAAGTGTCCAACCTTATGTCTCACTCAGCTCTCGGTGTAGATGAGGTAAATCCAAGTTGCATCACAAGCCCTGAATGAATTATTTAAGAATTGCTCTCTATTTCACTGTCATTGTGTTTTGTTTTTGTAATTCATTTTGATAATAGGATTTATCGGATTTTCTCTGCTGCCTTCATGCAGCTGTACACACGCTTGATTCTCTTATGGAGACATATAAATCCATGGGTTTGAAGATTCTTACTAGTCAGGTGTATTCCTAGGCCTTGAATATAGGGTGTTTAGCCCATTTCGTTGAGCAAGCGGTAGGTCTCGACTATTACATATTTGACGTATGGAATGGTATCTGTGCTAATTTCTATCTCTGGTTTTATGCAGCACCCCAACTCACCTTTCCCCTTAAGCAAATATAAGTTGGTTTTCTAAATTTGAGACCCTGTTCTGTTTTGTAATTCAGTTCATGTGTAGCCAAGATTACATTCGGTGTATTAATGATATCTTATGATGTTTCATTTTCTGTGTGACTTATTTCACTTAGAATAATCGTACCTGAATCCACTCATTATGCCAGGACGGGCCAGATGACATAGACTTCATTGGTGACTGATATTCCATTGTACGTACGTACCACAACTTCTTTATCCATTTTTCGCTTTCTGGGATATTTAACTTGTACCGTAGACGAGGTTCTTGTAAACAGAGCCGTCTGAAACTTTGGGGTGGCTGTGTGTTGTGGATTTTAATTTCCCTAAGCTATAGGACCATAAGTGGAAGTGCCGTAGGCTCCGTCGCTTTGTTTTTTAGGTGTTTCAGGAAACACCATACACTTCTCCAGAGTGGCTGTTGGCAATTTACATCCCACCCATCAGCATAACAAGGCTCCCTGTTCTCCATGGCCTGTGCTGCATTTCTGGATTTTACACTTTTTTCAGATGGCCCTTTTGACAGGGGGGCAGTGAAACTTCATTGTAGTGCAGATTTCTTTAACATGCTTGCTTGGTTGGCCAAAAAGGGCGTATGCGTTTTTTCCTGAATATATTCAGGAAAAAACGCATACGCCCTTTTTGGCCAAGTGCATCATTGTCGACGTTCTGCCTCTTTTCCTATGCTTTAAATGCAATTCCAGTCTACCCCCTGAAATCGTTTTCCTGCATTCTGCCCCGCTTTCAAGTCCTCTTCGCAGCCTTCCTTCAATATATTTTTGCACGATAGCTGTCATTTATAACTCTGCAGGTTTGTGAATTAGAGTGACCCTGCGCTCCTTTCTTCAAATCGCTTTTTTGTGAGCTGGCCGCAAACCCGCAGGATTGCTTCAGGCCCTAATCTGGTTCCGGCACGGCATGCTGAGCCTTAGGTTAATTCCTCTTCCTGGTGGGAAATGAGCGTTAAATTTGCCCGTGCAGACACGTACAGCTAGTCTCTCATTGGTTCTCCCTATTCCTGTTCATCTTGCGCAGAAATTGCAAATTGTGCCAAACAGGAGGTTAAAGGCACTGACTCTCCAAGTGGGGAGAGTTTTAGTAAAGGGTCTGGAATTGTGAACCCGAGTAAAAGGGGACAAAAACTGAGATGCATTTGAAAACGTTTGACGGTCACACGGTGCACCATACTCTGGGTTTCCCATGCATGCTTTAGCTGAAGGAAGAATCGCTTAAACCTGGAGAGTTGGGACCCATGGAATGTGTATCATGTATTATGACTTCAAATGGTCTGCATTTTCTCATCGAACCTCACCAATGCTATCAGCCCGAAGTGTCCAACCTTATGTCTCACTCAGCTCTGGGTTTAGATGAGGTAAATCCAGGTTTCACCACAAGCCCTGAATGAATTATTTAAGAATTGCTCTCTAATTCACTGTCATTGTGTTTTGTTTTTGTAATTCATTTTGATAATAGGATTTATCAGATTTTCTCTGCTGCCTTCATGCAGCTGTACACACGCTTGTTTCTCTTATGGAGACATATAAATCCATGGGTTTGAAGATTCTTACTAGTCAGGTGTATTCCTAGGCATTGAATATAGTGTGTTTAGCCCATTTCGTTGAGCAAGGGGTAGGTCTTGACTATTACGTATTTGACTTATGGAATGGTATCTGTGCTAATTTCTAACTCTGGTTTTATGCAGCACCCCAACTCACCTTTCCCCTTTCGCAAACATAAGTTGGTTTTCTAAATTTGAGACCCTGTTCTGTTTTGTAATTCAGTTCATATGTAGCCAAGATTAAATTCGGTGTATTAGTGATATCTTACGATGTTTCATTTTCGGTGTGACTTATTTCACTTAGAATCATCGTACCTGAATCCACTCATTATGCCACGACGGGCCAGATGACCCAGATTTCATTGTTGAGTTATATTCCATTGTACGTACGTACCACAACTTCTTAATCCATTTTTCGCTTTCTGGGATATTTAACTTGTACCGTAGACGAGGTTCTTGTAAACAGAGCCGTCTGAAACTTTGGGGTGGCTGTGTGTTGTGGATTTTAATTTCCCTAAGCTATAGGACCATAAGTGGAAGTTCCGTAGGCTCCGTTGCTTTGTTTTTTAGGTGTTTCAGGAAACACCATACACCTTTCCAGAGTGGCTCTTGGCAATTTCCATCCCACCCATCAGCATAAAAGCCTCCCTGTTCTCCATGGCCTGTGCTGCACTTCTGGATTTTACACTTTTTTCAGATGGCCCTTTTGATCGGGGGGCAGTGAGACTTCATTGTAGTGCAGATTTCTTTAACATGCTTGCTTGGTTGGCCAAAAAGGGCGTATGCTTTTTTTCCTGAATATATTCAGGAAAAAACGCATACGCCCTTTTTGGCCAAGTGTATCATTGTCGACGTTCTGCCTCTTTTCCTATGCTTTAAATGCAATTCCAGTCTACCCCCTGAAATCGTTTTCCTGCAATTCTGCCCCGCTTTCAAGTCCTCTTCACAGCCTTCCTTCAATATATTTTTGGACGATAGCTGTCATTTATAACTCTGCAGGTTTGTGAATTAGAGTGCCCCGGAGCTCCTTTCTTCAAATCGCTTTCTTGTGAGCTGGCCGCAAACCCGCAGGATTGCTTCAGGCCCTAATCTGGTTCCGGCATGGCATGCTGAGCGTTTGGTTAATTCCGCTTCCTGGTTGGAAATGAGCGTTAAATTTGCCCGTGGAGAAACCTACAGGTAGTCTCTCATTGGTTCTCCCTATTCCTGTTCATCTTTCGCAGAAATTGCAAACTGTGCCAAACAGCAGGTTAAAGGCACTGACTCTCCAAGTGGGGAGAGTGTTAGTAAAGGGTCTGGAATTGTGAACCCGAGTAAAAGGGGACGAAAACTGAGATCCATTTGAAAAGGTTTCCCGGTCACACGGTGCACCATACTGTGGGTTTCCCATGCATGTTTTAGCTGAAGGAAGAATCGCTTAAACCTGGAGAGTTGGGACCCATGGAATGTGTACCATGCAGTATGACTTCAAATGGTCTGCATTATCTCATCGAACCTCACCAATGCTATCAGCCCGAAGAGTCCAACTGTATGTCTCACTGAGCTCTGGGTGTAGATGAGGTAAATCCAGGTTGCATCACAAGCCCTGAATGAATTATTTAAGAATTGCTCTCTATTTCACTGTCATTGTGTTTTGTTTTTGTAATTCATTTTCATAATGGGATTTATCGGATTTTTTCTGCTGCCTTCATGCAGCTGTACACATGCTTGATTCTCTTATGGAGACATAAAAATCCATGGGTTTGAAGATTCTTACTAGTCAGGTGTATTCCTAGGCGTTGAATATAGGGTGTTTAGCCCATTTCGTTGAGCAAGGGGTAGGTCTTGACTATTACGTATTTGACTTATGGAATGGTATCTGTTCTAATTTCTAACTCTGGTTTTATGTAGCACCCCAACTCACCTTTCCCCTTACGCAAACATAAGTCGGTTTTCTAAATTTGAGACCCTGTTCTGTTTTGTAATTCAGTTCATGTGTAGCCAAGATTATATTCCGTGTATTAGTGATATCTTATGATGTTTCATTTTCTGTGTGACTGATTTCACTTGGAATCATCGCACCTGAATCCACTCATTATGCCACGACGGGCCAGATGACATAGATTTCATTGGTGAGTGATATTCCATTGTACGTACGTACCACAAATTTCTTTATTCATTTTTCGCTTTCTGGGATATTTAACTTGTACCGTAGACGAGGTTCTTGTAAACAGAGCCGTCTGAAACTTTGGGGTGGCTGTGTGTTTTTGATTTTAATTTCCCTAAGCTATAGGACCATAAGTGGAAGTGCCGTAGGCTCCGTAGCTTTGTTTTTTAGGTGTTTCAGGAAACACCATACACTTCTCCAGAGTGGCTCTTGGCAATTTACATCCCACCCATCAGCATAACAAGGCTCCCTGTTCTCCATGGCCTGTGCTGCCTTTCTGGATTTTACACTTTTTTCAGATGGCCCTTTTGACTGGAGAGCAGTGAGACTTCATTGTAGTGCAGATTTCTTTAACATGCTTGCTTGATTGGCCAAAAAGGGCGTATGCGTTTTTTCCTGAATATATTCAGGAAAAACGGCATACGCCCTTTTTGGCCAAGTGCATCATTGTCGACGTTCTGCCTCTTTTCCTATGCTTTAAATGCAATTCCCGTCTACCCCCTGAAATCGTTTTCCTGCAAATCTGTCCCGCTTACAAGTCGTCTTCGCAGCCTTCCTTCAATATATTTTTGGACGATAGCTGTCATTTATAACTCTGCAGGTTTGTGAGTTACAGTGCCCATGAGCTCCTTTCTTCAACTCGCTATCTTGTGAGCTGGCCGCAAACCCACAGGATTGCCTCAGGCCCTAATCTGGTTCCGGCACGGCATGCTGAGCCTTTGGTTAATTCCTCTTCTTGCTGGGAAATGAGCGTTAAATATGCCCGTGCAGACACCTACAGCTAGTCTCTCATTGGTTCTCCCTAATCCTGTTCATCTTGCGCAGAAATTGCAAACTGTGCCAATCAGCAGGTTAAAGGCACTGACTCTCAAAGTGGGGAGAGTGTTAGTATACGGTCTGGAATTGTGAACCCGAGTAAAAGGGGACAAAACCTGAGATGCATTTGAAAACGTTTCCCGGTCACACGGTGCACCATATTGTGGGTTTCCATGCATGCTTTAGCTGAAGGAAGAATCGCTTAAACCTGGAGAGTTGGGACCCATGGAATGGGTACCATGTAGCATGACTTCAAATGGTCTGCATTTGCTCATCGAACCTCACCAATGCTATCAGCCCGAAGTGTCCAACCTTATGTCTCACTCAGCTCTGGGTGTAGATGAGGTAAATCCAAGTTGCATCACAAGCCCTGAATGAATTATTTAAGAATTGCTCTCTATTTCACTGTCATTGTGTTTTGTTTTTGTAATTCATTTTGATAATGGGATTTATCGGATTTTCTCTGCTGCCGTCATGCAGCTGTACACACGCTTGATTCTCTTATGGAGACATATAAATCCATGGGTTTGAAGATTCTTACTAGTCAGGTGTATTCCTAGGCGTTGAATATAGGGTGTTTAGCCCATTTCGTTGAGCAAGGGGTAGGTCTTGACTATTACATATTTGACGTATGGAATGGTATCTGTGCTAATTTCTATCTCTGGTTTTATGCAGCACCCCAACTCACCTTTCCCCTTAAGCAAACATAAATTGGTTTTCTAAATTTGAGACCCTGTTCTGTTTTGTAATTCGTTCATGTGTAGCCTTGATTACATTCCGTGTATTAGTGATATCTTATGATGTTTCATTTTCTGTGTGACTTATTTCACTTAGAATCATCGTACCTGAATCCACTCATTATGCCACGACGGGCCAGATGACACAGATTTCATTGTTGAGTTATATTCCATTGTACGTACGTACCACAACTTCTTAATCCATTTTTCGCTTTCTGGGATATTTAAATTGTACCGTAGACGAGGTTCTTGTAAACAGAGCCGTCTGAAACTTTGGGGTGGCTGTGTGTTGTGGATTTTAATTTCCCTAAGCTATAGGACCATAAGTGGAAGTGCCGTAGGCTCCGTTGCTTTGTTTTTTAGGTGTTTCAGGAAACACCATACACTTCTCCAGAGTGGCTGTTGGCAATTTACATCCCACCCATCAGCATAACAAGGCTCCCTGTTCTCCATGGCCTGTGCTGCATTTCTGGATTTTACACTTTTTTCAGATGGCCCTTTTGACAGGGCAGCAGTGAGACTTCATTGTAGTGCAGATTTCTTTAACATGCTTGCTTGGTTTTCCAAAAAGGGCGTATGCGTTTTTTCCTGAATATATTCAGGAAAAAACGCATACGCCCTTTTTGGCCAAGTGCATCATTGTCGACGTTCTGCCTCTATTCCTATGCTTTAAATGCAATTCCAGTCTACCCCCTGAAATCGTTTTCCTGCAATTCTGCCCCGCTTTCAAGTCCTCTTCGTAGCCTTCCTTCAATATATTTTTGGACGATAGCTGTCATTTATAACTCTGCAGGTTTGTTAATTAGGGTGCCCCTAAGCTCCTTTCTTCAAATCGCTTTCTTGTGAGCTGGCAGCAAACCCGCAGGATTGCTTCAGGCCCTAATCTGGTTCCGACACGGCATGCTGAGCGTTTGGTTAATTCCTCTTCGTGGTTGGAAATGAGCGTTAAATTTGCCCGTGCAGACACCTACAGCTAGTCTCTCATTGGTTCTCCCTATTCCTGTTCATCTTGCGCAGAAATAGCAAATTGTGCCAAACAGCAGGTTATAGGCACTGACTCTCCAAGTGGGGAGAGTGTTAGTAAAGGGTCTGGAATTGTGAACCCGAGTAAAAGGGGACGAAAACTGAGATGCATTTGAAAACGTTTCCCGGTCACACGGTGCACCATACTGTGGGTTTCCCATGCATGTTTTAGCTGAAGGAAGAATCGCTTCAACCTGGAGAGTTGGGACCCATGTAACGTGTACCATGTATTATGATTTCAAATGGTCTGCATTTGCTCATCGAAACTCACCAATGCTATCAGCCCGAAGTGTCCAACCTTATGTCTCACTCAGCTCTGGGTTTAGATGAGGTAAATCCAGGTTGCATCACAAGCCCTGAATGAATTATTTAAGAATTGCTCTCTATTTCACTGTCATTGTGTTTTGTTTTTGTAATTCATTTTGATAATAGGATTTATCGGATTTTCTCTGCTGCCTTCATGCAGCTGTACACAAGCTTGATTCCCTTATGGAGACATATAAATCCATGGGTTTGAAGATTCTTACTAGTCAGGTGTATTCCTAGGCGTTGAATATAGGGTGTTTAGCCCATTTCGTTGAGCAAGGGGTAGGTCTTGACTATTACATATTTGACGTATGGAATGGTATCTGTGCTAATTTCTATCTCTGGTTTTATGCAGCACCCCAACTCACCTTTCCCCTTAAGCAAACATAAGTTGGTTTTCTAAATTTGAGACCCTGTTCTGTTTTGTAATTCAGTTCATGTGTAGCCAAGATTACATTCCGTGTATTAGTGATATCTTATGATGTTTCATTTTCTGTGTGACTGATTTCACTTGGAATCATCGTACCTGAATCCACTCATTATGCCACGACAGGCCAGATGACATAGATTTCATTGGTGAGTGATATTCCATTGTACGTACGTACCAAAAATTTCTTTATTCATTTTTCGCTTTCTGGGATATTTAACTTGTACCGTAGACGAGGTTCTTGTAAACAGAGCCGTCTGAAACTTTGGGGTGGCTGTGTGTTTTTGATTTTAATTTCCCTAAGCTATAGGACCATAAGTGGAAGTGCCGTAGGCTCCGTTGCTTTGTTTTTTAGGTGTTTCAGGAAACACCATACACTTCTCCAGAGTGGCTCTTGGCAATTTACATCCCACCCATCAGCATAACAAGGCTCCCTGTTCTCCATGGCCTGTGCTGCATTTCTGGATTTTACACTTTTTTCAGATGGCCCTTTTGACTGGGGGGCAGTGAGACTTCATTGTAGTGCAGATTTCTTGAACATGCTTGCTTGATTGGCCAAAAAGGGCGTATGCGTTTTTTCCTGAATATATTCAGGAAAAACGGCATACGCCCTTTTTGGCCAAGTGCATCATTGTCGACGTTCTGCCTCTTTTCCTATGCTTTAAATGCAATTCCAGTCTACCCCCTGAAATCGTTTTCCTGCAATTCTGCCCCGCTTTCAAGTCCTCTTCGCAGCCTTCCTTCAATATATTTTTGGACGATAGCTGTCATTTATAACTCTGTAGGTTTGTGAATTAGAGTGCCCCTGAGCTCCTTTCTTCAAATCGCTTTCTTGTGAGCTGGCCGCAAACCCGCAGGATTGCTTCAGGCCCTAATCTGGTTCCGGCACGGCATGCTGAGCCTTTGGTTAATTCCTCTTCCTGGTGGGAAATGCGTGTTAAATTTGCCCGTGCAGACACCTACAGCTAGTCTCTCATTGGTACTCCCTATTCCTGTTCATCTTGTGCAGAAATTGCAAACTGTGCCAAACAGCAGGTTAAAGGCCCTACTCTCCAAGTGGGGAGAGTATTAGTAAAGGGTCTGGAATTGTGAACCCGAGTAAAAGCGGACAAAAACTGAGATGCATTTGAAAACGTTTCCCGGTCACACAGTGCACCATACTGTGGGTTTCCCATGAATGTTTTAGCTGAAGGAAGAATCGCTTAAACCTGGAGATTTGGGACCCATGCAAGGGTACCATGCAGTATGACTTCAAATGGTCTGCATTTGCTCATCGAACCTCAACAATGCTATCAGCCCGAAGTGTCCAACCTTATGTCTCACTCAGCTCTCGGTGTAGATGAGGTAAATCCAAGTTGCATCACAAGCCCTGAATGAATTATTTAAGAATTGCTCTCTATTTCACTGTCATTGTGTTTTGTTTTTGTAATTCATTTTGATAATAGGATTTATCGGATTTTCTCTGCTGCCTTCATGCAGCTGTACACACGCTTGATTCTCTTATGGAGACATATAAATCCATGGGTTTGAAGATTCTTACTAGTCAGGTGTATTCCTAGGCCTTGAATATAGGGTGTTTAGCCCATTTCGTTGAGCAAGGGGTAGGTCTTGACTATTACATATTTGACGTATGGAATGGTATCTGTGCTAATTTCTATCTCTGGTTTTATGCAGCACCCCAACTCACCTTTCCCCTTAAGCAAACATAAGTTGGTTTTCTAAATTTGAGACCCTGTTCTGTTTTGTAATTCAGTTCATGTGTAGCCAAGATTACATTCCGTGTATTAGTGATATCTTATGATGTTTCATTTTCTGTGTGACTGATTTCACTTGGAATCATCGTACCTGAATCCACTCATTATGCCACGACGGGCCAGATGACATAGATTTCATTGGTGAGTGATATTCCATTGTACGTACGTACCAAAAATTTCTTTATTCATTTTTCGCTTTCTGGGATATTTAACTTGTACCGTAGACGAGGTTCTTGTAAACAGAGCCGTCTGAAACTTTGGGGTGGCTGTGTGTTTTTGATTTTAATTTCCCTAAGCTATAGGACCATAAGTGGAAGTGCCATAGGCTCCGTTGCTTTGTTTTTTAGGTGTTTCAGGAAACACCATACACTTCTCCAGAGTGGCTCTTGGCAATTTACATCCCACCCATCAGCATAACAAGGCTCCCTGTTCTCCATGGCCTGTGCTGCATTTCTGGATTTTACACTTTTTTCAGATGGCCCTTTTGACTGGGGGGCAGTGAGACTTCATTGTAGTGCAGATTTCTTGAACATGCTTGCTTGATTGGCCAAAAAGGGCGTATGCGTTTTTTCCTGAATATATTCAGGAAAAACGGCATACGCCCTTTTTGGCCAAGTGCATCATTGTCGACGTTCTGCCTCTTTTCCTATGCTTTAAATGCAATTCCAGTCTACCCCCTGAAATCGTTTTCCTGCAATTCTGCCCCGCTTTCAAGTCCTCTTCGCAGCCTTCCTTCAATATATTTTTGGACGATAGCTGTCATTTATAACTCTGTAGGTTTGTGAATTAGAGTGCCCCTGAGCTCCTTTCTTCAAATCGCTTTCTTGTGAGCTGGCCGCAAACCCGCAGGATTGCTTCAGGCCCTAATCTGGTTCCGGCACGGCATGCTGAGCCTTTGGTTAATTCCTCTTCCTGGTGGGAAATGCGCGTTAAATTTGCCCGTGCAGACACCTACAGCTAGTCTCTCATTGGTACTCCCTATTCCTGTTCATCTTGTGCAGAAATTGCAAACTGTGCCAAACAGCAGGTTAAAGGCCCTACTCTCCAAGTGGGGAGAGTATTAGTAAAGGGTCTGGAATTGTGAACCCGAGTAAAAGCGGACAAAAACTGAGATGCATTTGAAAACGTTTCCCGGTCACACAGTGCACCATACTGTGGGTTTCCCATGAATGTTTTAGCTGAAGGAAGAATCGCTTAAACCTGGAGATTTGGGACCCATGCAAGGGTACCATGCAGTATGACTTCAAATGGTCTGCATTTGCTCATCGAACCTCAACAATGCTATCAGCCCGAAGTGTCCAACCTTATGTCTCACTCAGCTCTCGGTGTAGATGAGGTAAATCCAAGTTGCATCACAAGCCCTGAATGAATTATTTAAGAATTGCTCTCTATTTCACTGTCATTGTGTTTTGTTTTTGTAATTCATTTTGATAATAGGATTTATCAGATTTTCTCTGCTGCCTTCATGCAGCTGTACACACGCTTGATTCTCTTATGGAGACATATAAATCCATGGGTTTGAAGATTCTTACTAGTCAGGTGTATTCCTAGGCCTTGAATATAGGGTGTTTAGCCCATTTCGTTGAGCAAGGGGTAGGTCTTGACTATTACATATTTGACGTATGGAATGGTATCTGTGCTAATTTCTATCTCTGGTTTTATGCAGCACCCCAACTCACCTTTCCCCTTAAGCAAACATAAGTTGGTTTTCTAAATTTTAGACCCTGTTCTGTTTTGTAATTCAGTTCATGTGTAGCCAAGATTACATTCCGTGTATTAGTGATATCTTATGATGTTTCATTTTCTGTGTGACTGATTTCACTTGGAATCATCGTACCTGAATCCACTCATTATGCCACGACGGGCCAGATGACATAGATTTCATTGGTGAGTGATATTCCATTGTACGTACGTACCAAAAATTTCTTTATTCATTTTTCGCTTTCTGGGATATTTAACTTGTACCGTAGACGAGGTTCTTGTAAACAGAGCCGTCTGAAACTTTGGGGTGGCTGTGTGTTTTTGATTTTAATTTCCCTAAGCTATAGGACCATAAGTGGAAGTGCCATAGGCTCCGTTGCTTTGTTTTTTAGGTGTTTCAGGAAACACCATACACTTCTCCAGAGTGGCTCTTGGCAATTTACATCCCACCCATCAGCATAACAAGGCTCCCTGTTCTCCATGGCCTGTGCTGCATTTCTGGATTTTACACTTTTTTCAGATGGCCCTTTTGACTGGGGGGCAGTGAGACTTCATTGTAGTGCAGATTTCTTGAACATGCTTGCTTGATTGGCCAAAAAGGGCGTATGCGTTTTTTCCTGAATATATTCAGGAAAAACGGCATACGCCCTTTTTGGCCAAGTGCATCATTGTCGACGTTCTGCCTCTTTTCCTATGCTTTAAATGCAATTCCAGTCTACCCCCTGAAATCGTTTTCCTGCAATTCTGCCCCGCTTTCAAGTCCTCTTCGCAGCCTTCCTTCAATATATTTTTGGACGATAGCTGTCATTTATAACTCTGTAGGTTTGTGAATTAGAGTGCCCCTGAGCTCCTTTCTTCAAATCGCTTTCTTGTGAGCTGGCCGCAAACCCGCAGGATTGCTTCAGGCCCTAATCTGGTTCCGGCACGGCATGCTGAGCCTTTGGTTAATTCCTCTTCCTGGTGGGAAATGCGCGTTAAATTTGCCCGTGCAGACACCTACAGCTAGTCTCTCATTGGTACTCCCTATTCCTGTTCATCTTGTGCAGAAATTGCAAACTGTGCCAAACAGCAGGTTAAAGGCCCTACTCTCCAAGTGGGGAGAGTATTAGTAAAGGGTCTGGAATTGTGAACCCGAGTAAAAGCGGACAAAAACTGAGATGCATTTGAAAACGTTTCCCGGTCACACAGTGCACCATACTGTGGGTTTCCCATGAATGTTTTAGCTGAAGGAAGAATCGCTTAAACCTGGAGATTTGGGACCCATGCAAGGGTACCATGCAGTATGACTTCAAATGGTCTGCATTTGCTCATCGAACCTCAACAATGCTATCAGCCCGAAGTGTCCAACCTTATGTCTCACTCAGCTCTCGGTGTAGATGAGGTAAATCCAAGTTGCATCACAAGCCCTGAATGAATTATTTAAGAATTGCTCTCTATTTCACTGTCATTGTGTTTTGTTTTTGTAATTCATTTTGATAATAGGATTTATCGGATTTTCTCTGCTGCCTTCATGCAGCTGTACACACGCTTGATTCTCTTATGGAGACATATAAATCCATGGGTTTGAAGATTCTTACTAGTCAGGTGTATTCCTAGGCCTTGAATATAGGGTGTTTAGCCCATTTCGTTGAGCAAGCGGTAGGTCTCGACTATTACATATTTGACGTATGGAATGGTATCTGTGCTAATTTCTATCTCTGGTTTTATGCAGCACCCCAACTCACCTTTCCCCTTAAGCAAATATAAGTTGGTTTTCTAAATTTGAGACCCTGTTCTGTTTTGTAATTCAGTTCATGTGTAGCCAAGATTACATTCGGTGTATTAATGATATCTTATGATGTTTCATTTTCTGTGTGACTTATTTCACTTAGAATAATCGTACCTGAATCCACTCATTATGCCAGGACGGGCCAGATGACATAGACTTCATTGGTGACTGATATTCCATTGTACGTACGTACCACAACATCTTTATCCATTTTTCGCTTTCTGGGATATTTAACTTGTACCGTAGACGAGGTTCTTGTAAACAGAGCCGTCTGAAACTTTGGGGTGGCTGTGTGTTGTGGATTTTAATTTCCCTAAGCTATAGGACCATAAGTGGAAGTGCCGTAGGCTCCGTCGCTTTGTTTTTTAGGTGTTTCGGGAAACACCATACACTTCTCCAGAGTGGCTGTTGGCAATTTACATCCCACCCATCAGCATAACAAGGCTCCCTGTTCTCCATGGCCTGTGCTGCATTTCTGGATTTTACACTTTTTTCAGATGGCCCTTTTGACAGGGGGGCAGTGAAACTTCATTGTAGTGCAGATTTCTTTAACATGCTTGCTTGGTTGGCCTAAAAGGGCGTATGCGTTTTTTCCTGAATATATTCAGGAAAAAACGCATACGCCCTTTTTGGCCAAGTGCATCATTGTCGACGTTCTGCCTCTATTCCTATGCTTTAAATGCAATTCCAGTCTACCCCCTGAAATCGTTTTCCTGCAATTCTGCCCCGCTTTCAAGTCCTCTTCGTAGCCTTCCTTCAATATATTTTTGGACGATAGCTGTCATTTATAACTCTGCAGGTTTGTTAATTAGGGTGCCCCTAAGCTCCTTTCTTCAAATCGCTTTCTTGTGAGCTGGCAGCAAACCCGCAGGATTGCTTCAGGCCCTAATCTGGTTCCGACACGGCATGCTGAGCGTTTGGTTAATTCCTCTTCGTGGTTGGAAATGAGCGTTAAATTTGCCCGTGCAGACACCTACAGCTAGTCTCTCATTGGTTCTCCCTATTCCTGTTCATCTTGCGCAGAAATAGCAAATTGTGCCAAACAGCAGGTTATAGGCACTGACTCTCCAAGTGGGGAGAGTGTTAGTAAAGGGTCTGGAATTGTGAACCCGAGTAAAAGGGGACGAAAACTGAGATGCATTTGAAAACGTTTCCCGGTCACACGGTGCACCATACTGTGGGTTTCCCATGCATGTTTTAGCTGAAGGAAGAATCGCTTCAACCTGGAGAGTTGGGACCCATGTAACGTGTACCATGTATTATGATTTCAAATGGTCTGCATTTGCTCATCGAAACTCACCAATGCTATCAGCCCGAAGTGTCCAACCTTATGTCTCACTCAGCTCTGGGTTTAGATGAGGTAAATCCAGGTTGCATCACAAGCCCTGAATGAATTATTTAAGAATTGCTCTCTATTTCACTGTCATTGTGTTTTTTTTTTGTAATTCATTTTGATAATAGGATTTATCGGATTTTCTCTGCTGCCTTCATGCAGCTGTACACACGCTTGATTCTCTTATGGAGACATATAAATCCATGGGTTTGAAGATTCTTACTAGTCAGGTGTATTCCTAGGCCTTGAATATAGGGTGTTTAGCCCATTTCGTTGAGCAAGGGGTAGGTCTTGACTATTACATATTTGACGTATGGAATGGTATCTGTGCTAATTTCTAACTCTGGTTTTATGCAGCACCCCAACTCACCTTTCCCCTTTCGCAAACATAAGTTGGTTTTCTAAATTTGAGACCCTGTTCTGTTTTGTAATTCAGTTCATGTGTAGCCAAGATTAAATTCGGTGTATTAGTGATATCTTACGATGTTTCATTTTCGGTGTGACTTATTTCACTTAGAATCATCGTACCTGAATCCACTCATTATGCCACGACGGGCCAGATGACATAGATTTCATTGGTGACTGATATTCCATTGTACGTACGTACCACAACTTCTTTATTCATTTTTCGCTTTCTGGGATATTTAACTTGTACCGTAGATGAGGATCTTGTAAACATAGCCGTCTGAAACTTTGGGGTGGCTGTGTGTTTTTTATTTTAATTTCCCTAAGCTATAGGACCATAAGTGGAAGTGCCGTAGGCTCCGTTGCTTTGTTTTTTAGGTGTTTCAGGAAACACCATACACTTCTCCAGAGTGGCTCTTGGCAGTTTATATCCCACCCATCAGCATAACAAGGCCCCCTGTTCTCCATGGCCTGTGCTGCATTTCTGGATTTTACACTTTTTTCAGATGGCCCTTTTGACCAGGGGGCAGTGAGACTTCATTGTAGTGCAGATTTCTTTAACATGCTTGCTTGGTTGGCCAAAAAGGGCGTATGCGTTTTTTCCTGAATATATTCAGGAAAAAACGCATACGCCCTTTTTGGCCAAGTGCATCATTGTCGACGTTCTGCCTCTTTTCCTACGCTTTAAATGCAATTCCAGTCTACCCCCTGAAATCGTTTTCCTGCAATTCTGCCCCGCTTTCAAGTCCTCTTCGCAGCCTTCCTTCAATATATTTTTGGACGATAGCTGTCATTTATAACTCTGCAGGTTTGTGAATTGCAGTGCCCCTGAGTTCCTTTCTTCAAATCGCTTTCTTGGGAGCTGGCCGCAAACCCGCAGGATTGCTTCAGGCCCTAATCTTGTGCCGGCACGGCATGCTGAGCCTTTGGTAAATTCCTCTTTCTGGTGGGAAATGAGCGTTTAATTTGCCCGTGCAGACACCTACAGCTAGTCTCTCATTGGTTCTCCCTATTCCTGTTCATCTTGCGCAGAAATTGCAAACTGTGCCAAACAGGAGGTTAAAGGCACTGACTCTCCAAGTGGGGAGAGTGTTAGTAAAGTGTCTGGAAATGTGAACCCGAGTAAAAGGGGACGACAACCGAGATGCCTTTGAAAACGTTTCCTGGTCACACGGTTCACCATACTGTGGGTTTCCCATGCATGCTTTAGCTGAAGGAAGAATCGCTTAAACATTGAGAGTTGGGACCCATGGAATGTGTACCATGTATTATGACTTCAAATGGTCTGCATTTGCTCATCGAACCTCACCAATGCTATCAGCCCGAAGTGTCCAACCTTATGTCTCACTCAGCTCTGGGTTTAGATGAGGTAAATCCAGGTTGCATCACAAGCCCTGAATGAATTATTTAAGAATTGCTCTCTATTTCACTGTCATTGTGTTTTGTTTTTGTAATTCATTTTGATAATAGGATTTATCGGATTTTCTCTGCTGCCTTCATGCAGCTGTACACACGCTTGATTCTCTTATGGAGACATATAAATCCATGGGTTTGAAGATTCTCACTAGTCAGGTGTATTCCTAGGTGTTGAATATAGGGTGTTTAGCCCATTTCGTTGAGCAAGGGGTAGGTCTTGACTATTACATATTTGACGTATGGAATGGTATCTGTGCTAATTTCTATCTCTGATTTTATGCAGCACCCCAACTCACCTTTCCCCTTAAGCAAACATAAGTTGGTTTTCTAAATTTGAGACCCTGTTCTGTTTTGTAATTCAGTTCATGTGTAGCCAAGATTACATTCGGTGTATTAATGATATCTTATGATGTTTCATTATCTGTGTGACTTATTTCACTGAGAATAATCGTACCTGAATCCACTCATTATGCCAGGATGGGCCAGATGACATAGACTTCATTGGTGACTGATATTCCATTGTACGTACGTACCACAACTTCTTTATCCATTTTTCGCTTTCTGGGATATTTAACTTGTACCGTAGACGAGGTTCTTGTAAACAGAGCCGTCTGAAACTTTGGGGTGGCTGTGTGTTGTGGATTTTAATTTCCCTAAGCTATAGGACCATAAGTGGAAGTGCCGTAGGCTCCGTCGCTTTGTTTTTTAGGTGTTTCAGGAAACACCATACACTTCTCCAGAGTGGCTGTTGGCAATTTACATCCCACCCATCAGCATAACAAGGCTCCCTGTTCTCCATGGCCTGTGCTGCATTTCTGGATTTTACACTTTTTTCAGATGGCCCTTTTGACAGGGGGGCAGTGAAACTTCATTGTAGTGCAGATTTCTTTAACATGCTTGCTTGGTTGGCCAAAAAGGGCGTATGCGTTTTTTCCTGAATATATTCAGGAAAAAACGCATACGCCCTTTTTGGCCAAGTGCATCATTGTCGACGTTCTGCCTCTTTTCCTATGCTTTAAATGCAATTCCAGTCTACCCCCTGAAATCGTTTTCCTGCATTCTGCCCCGCTTTCAAGTCCTCTTCGCAGCCTTCCTTCAATATATTTTTGCACGATAGCTGTCATTTATAACTCTGCAGGTTTGTGAATTAGAGTGACCCTGCGCTCCTTTCTTCAAATCGCTTTTTTGTGAGCTGGCCGCAAACCCGCAGGATTGCTTCAGGCCCTAATCTGGTTCCGGCACGGCATGCTGAGCCTTTGGTTAATTCCTCTTCCTGGTGGGAAATGAGCGTTAAATTTGCCCGTGCAGACACGTACAGCTAGTCTCTCATTGGTTCTCCCTATTCCTGTTCATCTTGCGCAGAAATTGCAAATTGTGCCAAACAGGAGGTTAAAGGCACTGACTCTCCAAGTGGGGAGAGTTTTAGTAAAGAGTCTGGAATTGTGAACCCGAGTAAAAGGGGACAAAAACTGAGATGCATTTGAAAACGTTTGACGGTCACACGGTGCACCATACTCTGGGTTTCCCATGCATGCTTTAGCTGAAGGAAGAATCGCTTAAACCTGGAGAGTTGGGACCCATGGAATGTGTATCATGTATTATGACTTCAAATGGTCTGCATTTTCTCATCGAACCTCACCAATGCTATCAGCCCGAAGTGTCCAACCTTATGTCTCACTCAGCTCTGGGTTTAGATGAGGTAAATCCAGGTTTCACCACAAGCCCTGAATGAATTATTTAAGAATTGCTCTCTAATTCACTGTCATTGTGTTTTGTTTTTGTAATTCATTTTGATAATAGGATTTATCGGATTTTCTCTGCTGCCTTCATGCAGCTGTACACACGCTTGTTTCTCTTATGGAGACATATAAATCCATGGGTTTGAAGATTCTTACTAGTCAGGTGTATTCCTAGGCGTTGAATATAGTGTGTTTAGCCCATTTCGTTGAGCAAGGGGTAGGTCTTGACTATTACGTATTTGACTTATGGAATGGTATCTGTGCTAATTTCTAACTCTGGTTTTATGCAGCACCCCAACTCACCTTTCCCCTTTCGCAAACATAAGTTGGTTTTCTAAATTTGAGACCCTGTTCTGTTTTGTAATTCAGTTCATGTGTAGCCAAGATTAAATTCGGTGTATTAGTGATATCTTACGATGTTTCATTTTCGGTGTGACTTATTTCACTTAGAATCATCGTACCTGAATCCACTCATTATGCCACGACGGGCCAGATGACACAGATTTCATTGTTGAGTTATATTCCATTGTACGTACGTACCACAACTTCTTAATCCATTTTTCGCTTTCTGGGATATTTAACTTGTACCGTAGACGAGGTTCTTGTAAACAGAGCCGTCTGAAACTTTGGGGTGGCTGTGTGTTGTGGATTTTAATTTCCCTAAGCTATAGGACCATAAGTGGAAGTTCCGTAGGCTCCGTTGCTTTGTTTTTTAGGTGTTTCAGGAAACACCATACACCTTTCCAGAGTGGCTCTTGGCAATTTCCATCCCACCCATCAGCATAAAAGCCTCCCTGTTCTCCATGGCCTGTGCTGCACTTCTGGATTTTACACTTTTTTCAGATGGCCCTTTTGATCGGGGGGCAGTGAGACTTCATTGTAGTGCAGATTTCTTTAACATGCTTGCTTGGTTGGCCAAAAAGGGCGTATGCTTTTTTTCCTGAATATATTCAGGAAAAAACGCATACGCCCTTTTTGGCCAAGTGTATCATTGTCGACGTTCTGCCTCTTTTCCTATGCTTTAAATGCAATTCCAGTCTACCCCCTGAAATCGTTTTCCTGCAATTCTGCCCCGCTTTCAAGTCCTCTTCGTAGCCTTCCTTCAATATATTTTTGGACGATAGCTGTCATTTATAACTCTGCAGGTTTGTGAATTAGAGTGCCCCGGAGCTCCTTTCTTCAAATCGCTTTCTTGTGAGCTGGCCGCAAACCCGCAGGATTGCTTCAGGCCCTAATCTGGTTCCGGCATGGCATGCTGAGCGTTTGGTTAATTCCGCTTCCTGGTTGGAAATGAGCGTTAAATTTGCCCGTGGAGAAACCTACAGGTAGTCTCTCATTGGTTCTCCCTATTCCTGTTCATCTTTCGCAGAAATTGCAAACTGTGCCAAACAGCAGGTTAAAGGCACTGACTCTCCAAGTGGGGAGAGTGTTAGTAAAGGGTCTGGAATTGTGAACCCGAGTAAAAGGGGACGAAAACTGAGATCCATTTGAAAAGGTTTCCCGGTCACACGGTGCACCATACTGTGGGTTTCCCATGCATGTTTTAGCTGAAGGAAGAATCGCTTAAACCTGGAGAGTTGGGACCCATGGAATGTGTACCATGCAGTATGACTTCAAATGGTCTGCATTATCTCATCGAACCTCACCAATGCTATCAGCCCGAAGTGTCCAACTGTATGTCTCACTGAGCTCTGGGTGTAGATGAGGTAAATCCAGGTTGCATCACAAGCCCTGAATGAATTATTTAAGAATTGCTCTCTATTTCACTGTCATTGTGTTTTGTTTTTGTAATTCATTTTCATAATGGGATTTATCGGATTTTTTCTGCTGCCTTCATGCAGCTGTACACACGCTTGATTCTCTTATGGAGACATATAAATCCATGGGTTTGAAGATTCTTACTAGTCAGGTGTATTCCTAGGCGTTGAATATAGGGTGTTTAGCCCATTTCGTTGAGCAAGGGGTAGGTCTTGACTATTACGTATTTGACTTATGGAATGGTATCTGTTCTAATTTCTAACTCTGGTTTTATGTAGCACCCCAACTCACCATTCCACTTACGCAAACATAAGTCGGTTTTCTAAATTTGAGACCCTGTTCTGTTTTGTAATTCAGTTCATGTGTAGCCAAGATTATATTCCGTGTATTAGTGATATCTTATGATGTTTCATTTTCTGTGTGACTGATTTCACTTGGAATCATCGTACCTGAATCCACTCATTATGCCACGACGGGCCAGATGACATAGATTTCATTGGTGAGTGATATTCCATTGTACGTACGTACCAAAAATTTCTTTATTCATTTTTCGCTTTCTGGGATATTTAACTTGTACCGTAGACGAGGTTCTTGTAAACAGAGCCGTCTGAAACTTTGGGGTGGCTGTGTGTTTTTGATTTTAATTTCCCTAAGCTATAGGACCATAAGTGGAAGTGCCATAGGCTCCGTTGCTTTGTTTTTTAGGTGTTTCAGGAAACACCATACACTTCTCCAGAGTGGCTCTTGGCAATTTACATCCCACCCATCAGCATAACAAGGCTCCCTGTTCTCCATGGCCTGTGCTGCATTTCTGGATTTTACACTTTTTTCAGATGGCCCTTTTGACTGGGGGGCAGTGAGACTTCATTGTAGTGCAGATTTCTTGAACATGCTTGCTTGATTGGCCAAAAAGCGCGTATGCGTTTTTTCCTGAATATATTCAGGAAAAACGGCATACGCCCTTTTTGGCCAAGTGCATCATTGTCGACGTTCTGCCTCTTTTCCTATGCTTTAAATGCAATTCCAGTCTACCCCCTGAAATCGTTTTCCTGCAATTCTGCCCCGCTTTCAAGTCCTCTTCGCAGCCTTCCTTCAATATATTTTTGGACGATAGCTGTCATTTATAACTCTGTAGGTTTGTGAATTAGAGTGCCCCTGAGCTCCTTTCTTCAAATCGCTTTCTTGTGAGCTGGCCGCAAACCCGCAGGATTGCTTCAGGCCCTAATCTGGTTCCGGCACGGCATGCTGAGCCTTTGGTTAATTCCTCTTCCTGGTGGGAAATGCGCGTTAAATTTGCCCGTGCAGACACCTACAGCTAGTCTCTCATTGGTACTCCCTATTCCTGTTCATCTTGTGCAGAAATTGCAACCTGTGCCAAACAGCAGGTTAAAGGCCCTACTC